>NW_011888980.1:1980509-2029559 GCF_000151845.1 Pteropus vampyrus | reverse complement strand
ACTTTGTGCTATGCAATTTCAGATTATTTAATACACTGTGCCCTTATATAACCACAAATAATCTTTCATAACACAGTGGTATGCGTTTCTTACCCTGAGAAATCCTGAGAGTCTCATTCACTCATTCCTTTATTTACTCACATTTTCTCTATAAGCAAAATCATCAGGGCGTCTTATAAATATTTGATAACTAGTGAATTTCCAAACTTGAATATCATAAGACTTTATTCCTTTAAAATATTCTGTAATTCAGATTCTTATTACCTTTCAGTGACCCTTTAAGTATTCTCCTCCTGTATAATCAGCCCTCGTTAGTTCTGTGTTTCAATATGAACAATGTGAAGCCAAAATTTTTGTGTCTTTCCTGCCACAATTTTGAACCATGCTGCCCCACTTAGACACAAAGTGGGTAAGCTCAGCATGCAACTGTCCTGCTCTGTCACTCAGTGTCACCCACTGGCACAACTGCAATAATAATCTGCAGTGATTTCCTCCTTCTGGAAGCCCGAAAACCCTTCTACTAGTGATGTCACATTTCCTTTGCACCCATCTACCGTAAATGATCAAAGTGGTGCAAACTAGTTGCTGGGAAGATTCTCCAGGGTGACATAGAGAGCAATGAATGACAATTTAGAGAGCAAAGTCTATGGGTAGAATTCCATTTTTACAAAGCAAAAGCAAAAATCAATCTGCATGTGAGCTAATGGTGAACTTTTAAGGACTGTTACTTAGATGTGCTTGTTTTCTTTAAGTAATAAAATCTTCCTTCTGAATCTCCAAATGTATAGAGTGGGAAACTTAAATGTGCTAATTAATGGATTTTTTGATATCCCAGTCTCTCCATGCGTATAAAGCACCTCCTGCCCCAGTTTAGCATGGTCTCTTTGGGGGTAACTAGACAAAGAATTCAAAGTTTTACTCTCCTTCTTCCCATCCTCCTTCCAAGATGGTGTCTGGTGAGATTACTCGCTGAAGGCTCTGGCTGATAATGGGACAATGGGCAAGGGTTGGCATCTAGGCATTGTCCTTCTCCACTGAGCTCTAGGTGAGAAGCTTTGTCTTACTTATCTTACTTATTACTGAACATAAGCTATGTCTCTGCTGAAGTTCCTGCTCAAAGGGAAGCTCCACGAGAACAGGAATTTTAGGTTGTTTGGTTTGTTCCTACCTCCCCAGTACCCAGAGCTGTGTCTGGAACACCATCAGTGCATGAGAATTATGTATTAAACAGAGGAGCGTAGTTAGGTTCTCCTGTCCTGCTCACCATGAGCTACACTGTTACAGCCAAAGCTCCAACCTTGGTGGCCTATAAGTCTGTGCTAGCCTGTGCCAGCCCACAGGCCTTTCGGTGTCTCCCATCACCCTGGAAGCCTAATTTCGTGTTCCTGGCAGACTCAGACCCAGAACCATGTAGAAAATGAGACACTAGAGACTGCATTTTCTGGGTCCCTTTTGTAGTGCTGAGAATTCAGAAGTGCAGAATGGTGATGTGGAATCCATAAGAGATAGCCCAGCAAATTTTACTTAAAAATTTTTAGAAAAACTTTCCTTTCTTGCCAAAGACTGTTATCTTTCTGAAGGTTCAGAGATTCTGTTTTTGTTTGTCAAAAGGAGCACACTGACCTGGCTCTTCTGATTCCTCCTGCAGAAAACAATTCTCCCCAAGGCAAAGGTATGTCTGTCTCTACCAGAAAAGGAGATTGGTCCCGTTAAAGGCAATGTAAGAAAGAAAGACATTGTGTTTCCAAGTGAATTTGCCAATAACTATGTACATGTGGGCATATAATTGTCATATATACAGAGGAAGGTCTGAGAGAATAGACACATTGTTAGCATTCCTTCCTGGTCTGGGGGGAAGTGGTGGGGAGATGTTATTTGTACCTTATTGTGATGAACATCTTTATCGTTTGAATAACTACAATGAGTAGTGTCACTTTCAAAATCAAAATCTTGATACACTAGAAAAGTGTTATAGTAAAGATGATAAAATAAGCTTCTTGGATCTTCTTCAGAGTTTGTGTCTATATGTTTATGTGCTTGCTTTGAAGAAGTACCTGGAGCCCTCAGGTGCGTGAGTATCACTGGGGAACTGAAAAAAAAATGCTAAGGTCTAGGCCTTACCCAGACTAATTGACACTGATTGTCTTGAGGTGGAGCTTGGGTGACCTTCATGTACAGTGGACACTGAGAACGACACTCTGGCATAAATGGCAGTCACAGTGTCCTCCTTCAAGAAATCCTCCTGTAGAGACAAACTCTAGAAAGAAACTCTGAGATTGAGTCCTGTGACCTTCTATGTCTCACTCCCTACCCTCAAAGGGGAGCTGCAGACATATTCCCGGGGCCAACAATAAGCAACACATTGCCAGGTTCAATGCAAGTCATTAATGTCCTTTACATTTATTAGATGGGTGTATGGGACACATCCTAGCATGGATCCTGTTGAAATGTACACCAAAGGGCTCAGGGGTTATGAAGGGGTGAGGGTGTGTGCTGAGATCTTTGAAGAAGTTGAGGTCAGTTTGCAAGAGGTCCCAAGGAGTCTTCTGAAAGGGTTTTGAGGCATGTGAATTCGGAGCATAGGCTAGAGAGTTGGAGTGATTACAACACAATCCTGTCACTCCACGTGTTCTGCAGTTCAGATGGAGGAGTATGCCAAGAATTTAAGTGAGCCAAGAATTAAAGAGCCATTTTATCAGAATCTGGATAAGATCCTAATATTGCAAGGCTCCAGTTACATTGCCCCAGCAGCTTCAGTAATAAAAGGAAATAGGAACAGAAATTTTGAAACTGTAAACACACAGCATTGGGAGACAACAAGGGCCTCCCAAACCGGCCCCTTGGAGAAAATGAATGACTCAGACATGTGTACCCTCGGTGTCAGCATCATCACCCGTGCATCAGCAGCCTCTAGCACATCCTAGGGACATAAGCATGCTAACCTGCCGCCTCGAGAGCTGGTTCATAGAGCACACGTGAGACACTGCCTAGGAACCTTCCAGAAGTATTTGTCAGGAATTTGAGGTGGGAACAGAGTTAGAAAAATACTATTTGTTTCATCATTAGCCTGATTTAGTCTTGCCCGTTCCCCCTACCCCCACCCCCATTGTACAAAATGTCAGTTTCCTTTCAACAGTTTAGAGCTCTCTCCCAGTGCTAAAATAGATACAGCTTGACTTGGAAGAGCAGGCAGAAAGTGGCAGGAAGGATTCACCTAGGAAGTGACAGGGGTTTTGCCCCCAGGTGGGCTCACAAAGTTCAGGGTTTGGATGAAAATGGTTTTGTCTCCGTCACCACCCACCATTCCCCAAAGACATCAAGGAATCTTCAGATAGGGCCTGATTTCTTGGAATTTACCAATTAGCCCGAGGATCTGTATGGCCCTTGGGAATCTCTGGTTAATGCGTTGTCTGAGAATCCATTTGTGATTTCATCTAAGTAGAACTCTTAGTTACCAACTTGCACCAACAATAAAAGAATGTATCACTGGTTACACTTCAAACATGACATTCAAAGCCCCAAATATTTTTGAAAGAAATACGATGTTTCTTCTATATTTTTCCTCTTTCTCTGTTTTCCCCAGTGTCTCTGTTTGGTCCTTAGTGTTTTTCTTATTTGTGATGGACCATTTTTTCTCCAACTCTGTCTTCTGTCAGCAAGATCCAGGCCAACTTATAGGGTTTGTGTTGCAGCTTCTTTCCTGGTGAAAAGAAAAAAGGAAGTAAATGTGATTATGTTCCGAACACCAAAGAATTAGTCTACCACTTCATTTTTCTAAGTTCTGCAATCTTATGTTTCAACCCCTCTCTAGGAAAATTCAGAGTGAAAAAGAAAATCCCAATGGTATCAGCTTACCTTTTACCTCTGCTTTTGCACATTCAGCTAGAAAGAAAACAAGGCAACATTTGCCAAGACATATGTTTAAAATATAGATATATTTCAGTAAAATGTAAGTATACTTAAAACATGTAAACTATGTATTTTTGAGATAATTTTTAAATGAATAAATAATAAAACAGGGTTGTAAAGTCTATTTTACATGTCTCATTTAACAAATGCAAGTGTGATAACGATGTAATTATGCTACTCACAAAACTTTTCAGAATTTACTAAAAACATTCATTTATTATGAAAGAAGAAATGAGATCTCGGAATAAGACCCAAGATCAGAGTAGTATGATGAGTATCTCCTTCTATTTATTTTTATACTTCTCGGAGATGCTTAGTATAACCTCACTTGAGGCTCCTTGTGGACATGAAATGCCATCCAAATGGCCCTCTGGTCCACCGTCTAGCCTTTGCTCTGGTTCACCTAGCCTCGCTCTGCCACTGGGGCCAGCTTTGTGCCACTAGGGCCAGCTTTGTGCATGTGGCCAAGAGGAAAGACCTGTGCTTTTCACTCAGCTTGCTTTTTTTTCTCGTAAGTGTGTGGATGTCACTGCACCTTGAATCCCTCCCACAGCATGAGAGATCCTCGCCTTCCCCATTCTGGCCTCCTGCCTGTGGAACCCAGAAGGCCTCGCTGGAGCTACTCACAGGTTCTAACTCTTTCTCTCATATTCCATGAACACTCTTCTCCTCAAGAATCTATATGAATGGTGAAGGGAAACGAGATACATACACTTACCTTGGCATAGAAACATGGTACGGTTGGCCCGGGGTCCCAGCCTAAAACGAAAGTAAACAAAACTAAACTAAACTAAACAAAAGAATGAGAGAATGGGTGGGTATGAATTTTGACTAAGGTTGAAAAACAACCTCCAGGGTTCCCACATCTACAACTTCATCAGATAAGGTCTGTGGTGACCTTTGAGTACATGTAACATTTTTGCATGTTGGTAGGGATGTTTGTGGATTAATAAGTATAGACCCAATAGCTGCACCCTACCCATAAAATTTTCTTGAGCAAAATTCTAATAGAAATGAATCTGTTTTAGAGAAGTCTTCTTCTCGAAGGAAACTCCACTATGGGCATTGATCCATTTGGGAGTGTTTATTAAGGGAGGCAATGGAAAAGAGATAAAGAGAAAGACCAAGTCCAAACAATGTAGGGATTTTTAAACAGAAGAGTGTGAGGAGAGGCAAGGAAAGATGATGTCAGCTATTCCTTGGCCTTGGGCTGAATGTTCACTGTGATTGGGGAGGGATTAGGGGTGTGGAGCTTAGAGCTGGCTGGTAGATGGTGTCTTGTTCTGAGGCACGGTTTTTTGCCATGACAGAGCAGCAACTACATGACTCATGAATTAAGTCCCAAAGGTAGAAGTGAGGATTGGTTCAACAGGGAAACTTCCAAATTTTTCCATCAAGAAGCCAAGTTACTCCGTGTCTCTGGATATACATGGGACACAAGGATGTGCGTTAAAAACTTGGTTGAAAAACCAGAGAGATGTCAGAATATAGAAAGGAGGAAGAGACACTAATATCGCTATGAATTTATCATCAGTAAAAAGGCAAAACTTCCCAGATTTGCTTTGAAATTTATTGGGAGAATTTAAAAGTGCAGAGTGGAAATTCATTGTACAGTATCCATGAATGTTGATGTCAGATATGTAGAGTAGCAGTGATACTACCTTTGTTTAGTGTGTCATTTATGTCTTATTTTGTGTACATGAAATAATACACACAGAGGCTTCATTCGTCTAGTCATAAACTTGTTGCTCTGATGCTGCTGAATCCTGTGATCTTTACTTATGTTCTCCAACCTTGACAGTTCCAAGGACATAAACCTTTATAGTGAAACCCAGATTTGCCACCTTTGGTTCTAGTTTTCTGGGGACTTGGGGTAAAAATGTGAGCAAGTCTGGATGACCTTGATGCCACACAATCAGTCTAGGACAGTAATATTAAAGCCTTTGGGAAACTGCTTAATCAACTCTTCAAGAACATCACATCTGGCCGGACTCAGGAACCCTTTCTCTGCACCTTCTCCGAGTGGCTCATCTCTGATGCATCTGAAGCTCTGCTCCTATGTATATTCAGTTTCCTCCCTACAAGAAGGGAAAAGGAACTGGACCAAACACAATTACGAAGAGCGGTATAACGCTCTTGGCACGGGACCTGGAAAGTATGGATTCCAATCCCTGTACTGTCACTGTATGTCCTTAGGCAAATTACTTCACGTCTCTGAGCCTAACGTTGCTTATCTTTACAATGAAGAGGTGAAGCAGTGCTGTAGGATTCTTCCACCTCTTACATGACAAGATTCTTTTAAGCATAGATTTTCATTTTTTAGGACATATGAGAAGATGACACCTTTGTGTCTACTACCTTTCTAAAACATCAATGTGTCAAATTCTTCTTTATTGTCTTCTCTGATTTCAATCCCCTCCTTTTACCTCAGAGAGAATGACTATTCTGAATACAGTGCTTATTCCTTGCATTTCATTCTGCTTTAATTATATATGTTTGTACACCTAAGCAATATAGGTTTCTCCCACTATCTGAAAGTCGAGTATTTCTGTGACTCCTCTTGTAAACCAAAAGAGCATAAAGAAAAAAACAAACAAACGAAAAAAAAACAAAAAAAAACTCCAATTACCATTAATTTACATGGAAAATTTTTCAACATTCCCAGACCCAAAAGATAAGATAGCAAGTCATACCAAATAACACATAAATCTAAAATAACACTAATGCATAGTAAAAGCAGGAGTGATATGATAAATACACAGCCTATATAAAGTAGAAATAATGTATGTACAATGTAGTTTTACTTACTAAAAAGACTGACTGATTTCTCCATAAGTGTAAGATAAGTGAACACCATGTTTTGTATACCCATCAATCTACTCAAGAAACAGACTTTCCATTTTATCCATTGCTGGATATTGACTAAAAGAGACCACTTTGCTACTAGCAGAACTAATAGTAACTTTGGCCACTTTCAAGATTTTTCTCTCTGTGTGAAAATAGCATGAACGGTGGATACAGGCAATGTCGACATACTTACAATGTCATTATTTCGTTCACTGCAATCTAAACACCTGATTATCAACTGTTTTACTCTAGGCATTAACACCCTCATGAGCTCTCTTAGGCTTTTCTGATACTTTAGGTCATATCTTGCTAAGAAATGCACAAAATAAATCCGGATAAAACACAGCTGCTCACAGACATTGTTCAAAGCTATGGGGGCTTGAACGCTGTGTGTAGTTTGGGGAAGGAGCTCAGCATTTAGGGTGTTTTCCATTGTTTGCTATTACGAACACCAATAGTTTAGTATATATAGCCTTGTACATAAAGGTATATTCTTATAAACTATATAAATGTCTAACCAATGTATTGTATACTTGAAACTAATAATAATTTTAAAAAGGTATATTCTTAGGGCTGTAGGCCTAGGAATGAAATTGCTGGCCTTAAGGTTCATGCATGTTCAACTTTAGAAGGCACCTTTTCCGAACCTTTCTCTAACATGATGGTGTCACTTGATATTCCCACCAGCAGGATATGAATATATGAATCTAGGAAATGAGGTTCTGATATGGATTTTCCTGATAAGGAAATATAGTCCTCCCTTCATAGAAGGTGAAATAGTTTGTCTAGTTTATAGGGTGACAGTAGAAAAGAGTGAAAATGATTCATTTATTTCACAAATATCCTTGAACACCTGGAACGGGGAAGTGCTGGTAAGCAACACAGCCCTGCTCTCATGGAGTTAACCACACGTGCATTTATTAAGTGTCTCCTTTGTGCAAGACACTTGTGTTTATCACCTATTTTTCTCATTTAATTACAGCAATAGCCATTTAAAGTAAATACCGCCAACTCCATTTTACAAATGGGGAAACTGAGGCACAAAAAAAGCACAAAACTAACAGTTGGGAATAGATCAGATCCCAGGTATGACTGCGAATGTCCCATCCATTCCCCTGATTGGTCCCTCGCCCCCCAACTCCCCCTTGTTTGAATGCCTCTGCTCCTAGACTCACACTGAGATCCAGTGTGAGTGAGAAATGCAAAGCAGTGTGGCTGGCTGCCTTTCAGACTGAGAAACCTGGAAATCCCCAAGAAAGAAATTGTTCTTTAAAACTCTCATATCTGGAAATATTTTGAAACTCTTGGGAAAAGTTCTTGTGTCTTCTCCCCTCCTTTTTTTCTGTATCTTTTAGAAGAACTCGTGTTTGATTATGGACGTCTGGGTTATAGTCTCTGAGACTCTGTAGACACTCCTACCTCACAGAGATATAAAACTCAGCAGGTGCTGAATAATATTAAGTTCTAAAGAGCTGGAGTCTTGAGGTGTTTTTCCCCTCACAACATCTTGAAAGTATTTTCTCTGTGTCAAATACATCGTCTAATCCTTAAAGAAAGATGTTGGTATTTGAAAAATACAGTGTGCCCTTTTCCCTCAGCAAGGTGTACAATTAATTCCTTATGTTCTCATATAAAATGGTGGAGAGAGAAGTGTCTCCAGGAACCCCAGAGCTCCCAGACACACAATAAGCATGTTTATCTTTTCATTTGCAGAAGCAATCACTGCACGAAAGTATACTCCTGCCTGCAGAAAGAGTAGCTGTGATTCTTTTCCATTGTTTTCTCAAAGAAAGAGTAAATGAAGTCATCAAGCCATCTGGTAGACCTTCAGCAGTCATTTACTATATTCATTTAGCATATCTATGAGTAAATTAGAATAACAAGTAAAAGAGCTAGCCACAGGAATAAGGATCCTGGGAAAAATTTGTGCTAAAAGGTTAAAATTTATAAAAAGAGGAAATGAGAAAAGGAATATAGCTTCCTCACACCTCACTCTCTTTTCGGACCACCTATGTTTTTTGCCAACCGTCCTGCAGTCTTGGCTGTTACGGTCCTGGTTTTCATACTGCCCCACCCTGGGGAAAGTGGGAAAGAAAGAATCAAATTCTTGGGGAGCTCTCTCTCTCTCTCAAATCAGGCCCCTGCTTCTCAGAGGCTGAGGAGCTGCCCCGAGTCATGATTTTAGACAGATAGCTGGAACTCAAAAAACAGGGCTATCGGTCTATGAAATCTCTATTCTTTACCCCTCTCAACTCCCCATCATAGAGACCTAACCAGTTAATTAAAAACTAAAATCTTTTTTAAATTAGCGCAGGGCACACAAAACCATCACACTAACTCATGGGAACTAGGGCAAATTTTTGCAGCAGAAGTGAGCTAGAGTAAAATTACTCTTTCCCAATGTCTCTTCATCTCCTCTGAAGGTATACCGTGTTCCTGTCTTCCAAAGACACCTTATTTGTAGGTGATTAGGTAAGAGAGGATCTCTGATTAGCTGGTGACACAGTAACTCTGGATGTGAATATATATACAAGAGGAACACCTTCGGAACTATGCTCTGTAAGATCATCTGGCTACACAGGTTCAGGAGACAAATCTCAAACCCTACCCACCATCCACCCCCTCTTGGAGTTGAGGAATACCTTAATTGTCTTATCTTTTTGGAATGTCCTGGAGGATGAGGATGCTGATAAAACAGATTTTAAGAACCCAAATCTAGTTGTTAATTTAGCCTTTAGGTGTCCTTTCCTGAGATAAGTGGCTTTTAGCATATAGAATGTAGGTGGGAACTTTTTACCTTCAATTATTGCATGCAAGACGTTTTATAAGTACCCAAATTTCTTTTTTTAGAGTATAGGAAGAGAGAGCAATTGGAAGAAATTATGATTGTAGTTGAGGTTTTAAGGTTGGGTAGAGATTTTTAGCTGAGTTGAAATTTTAAGGCATAAAGCTTCTCTGGGCCACTCGAAACACTGAAGATACTAGCTAATTGACCTGACATGAGGCTGACCTTGTGTTCTGCAGTTTTTTAGAATAATATGTTTCCCCAGATACCCAGAATTTTCCAGTATGCCAAATGGAAACTGTACCTATTTCTCTCATACTATATCTGACTTTTACACATGAAAGAAGAAGCAAAGAAATTTATTAATCATGGTGATGGATACTCTGATACACAGCCCAAGTGCCTTTTAATGAAAGAATTTCTGCTCCAGCTGCTAGGATTGCTTTCAGTAGAGAGCCTTCACCCAGTAGTACTTTCAGGTCTATTTCCCCTGCAGACAAACCCTTTGTCCTGTGGTGTCCCAGATCTATATCTGATTAATATGTCAATGTAAAAGCCTGCCCATCTCAGGCCAATTCTGATGGGTCTTCCAGCCTCAGAGCCCCTGTGGATTTGGCCATGGCCATTGGGCCAGCAGGTCACCTAACTTTTCTCTCTTGCTAATATTTCTTCTTTCCCCACTTTCCTCTTCCCAAGTGTTGATCCGAAGAACGTACTCTAATAAGTATCCTTCACGCTAATCTCTATGACAGTACATACTAGAAATGGGGTCTCTTATGTACAGAAAATCGGGCGGGATGTTTGTTTATTACCACCTCGAGGATGGTAAGTCAGGAGGTGTTCCAGGCCAGACTGTGGGCCTCATGACCCCATCATGATGGGAGTGAAGAAGTGTCTCATCCAGATCCAGCACCAGGATCTTCCTCTTCACCTGGCCTAGTCGATTCCGGGACAGAGGATATAAAGGAAGGATATCATATCGAACAGTTTGGTACTGAATTACTGTGAGAATTTGCCTCCGCAAAAGGTAAATGAAGAAGCTCTAAAGCTTGGTGGCGAAGGCCACAAACGTGTGTAACCCCAGTAGACACTGCGTCTGCGTCATCCCGGTAACCCCAGCTCCGCTGGCCCCGGGGCCCCCGTGGCCCAACTCTGCCAGCCCTCCGGGGTACTAAGTTAGGTTTTGAAGCTGGATCACTATCCTTCTTACTAGAAATTAAGGCCATCATTAGTGGTGGGAGGAGTTCACATAATCCCTTGCACAAAATGGCATAAAACTATTAAAAATTTCACTGATCATGAATTTGGATAGAATTAGCTGGTAAGATCTATGAGTACTTGGATAAATTTTGGAAAAAAATATTGTCTATAAGACAATATTACTTGGTGGCCATTGTTAAGTTAAAGCTCTAGAAAAAGATAAAGAAAAGTAGAGGCATTAATTTTCAAGGGGAAGTTTATTATGAAAGCCATAGCACTTCTTTGGCATTTGATAAAGAGATACACCTGCAGAGATCTGAGAACCAGGGCTTATTCTCTCTCCAGAGTAGCCCAACTCCAAAGAAGGGTGAACTCCTAACCCGGACTGGGGAGAGGGTATCAGCATCAGTGGTGGCTCTCCTCTTGGGCCACAGCTGCTGGTAGGACAGATCATTACAGAGTTAGGCTAATTGATAACAATAAGAATAATAAGACCCTAAAACAGTAGAGGCCAAGTGGCCATGTTTAATCAAGAAGCCGGAGGAAAAAAATTATAATATGAGTGGCAAAGTTGGAAGGGGAGCAGGGCCTTCCCTGAAGAGAGTTATGGGGATGGTTAATACAATGCAGCATACACATGGGGCAGAATAGATGGGTGGCTAACAAGAATATTACTCAATTCGTACCATTAAAAATATCAAGGATGGATGATAAGAAGTGACATCCCATCACATTTGCCAAAATCTATTGGCTAAAAGCAAATCATAGGTCCTCTCCACACTCAAGGGGAAGAAATCATACAGAGTACAAATATGGGGGCACCTTAAGGTCTGTCTCTCACACTGGGTGATCAGAAAGCCTACCAACTTCAAGGAGTCCTAGCAGGAAAGTGCTTTGTAGCAAGTCCACACTGTAGTGCAAACAGCCCTATCTTGGCCATAGGGCCTGAGAGACCCTATGGTACTAGAGGTTAAGTACTGGGAAGAAAGGCCATGTAGAGTTTGTTAATGTTTTGAGTGCTGTAACTTTATACAATATAATAAATAATAAGACTTTATTAATTTGATATCTTGATCATGTGATTTTTCTGGCTCACTTTTTCTATAAATTCATCAAAATTTAGCAACTTGATTTTCAATGATATAATTGAAAGCAATGTCAGTTGCTCTTGGTAAATGTAAGATCAAAATAATTTTTCCAGATCCTTTTGAGAAGGATCTTTCTGCTGATGCAACTCTTACTGGAGTTGTTAAGAGTAGGTTACAAGCTGTGACAGCATCAGGACGAATTTCTGATAAGTTATTTCAAAATAACATTTTAGTACATCTGGAGCATAATTCTAAATTTTTTTCTAAAGAGATTTAACTCTTTGTACAAATCATTTTTGTGTAAGTCTGAGTTTAATTTTAAACATAAATTTATATGATGGCATTTTAATGCTTCCTCTGACATTTCCTGTAACTTGTGGAGTTTGTACAAGAAAACAAAAGTGACTTCATGATTTGTATATAATTCAAAATGCCTGTTATCTAGTCTATTACTGTCTTCGATGACAAGAAAACATTAATTTTAAAATTGTCTTTCTTGTTAGCAATTGGTTCATTGGGAAGTTCATATGAAATGACAATTCTGTTCCATTGGATGAAACAATTTTAAAATTTAATTTCTATTTTTAAACCTAAGGATCTTTACTTTCCAATTTTGCAGCAAGTTTCAAAACCAGAGATTTTAAACTATTTAAAGAATTCTAAAAACTCCCTGATATACTTCATTGCAATGTCCCCATGTATGTTTTCTAAGGAGTTCCAGTCTCAATTTTAGTGTGTGTGTGTTGGGGGTGTCGGGAAGATGGTGGTTTCCCTCTTCACATCGAAGCAATTTTCTGACATCAACTGGGTGTCCCAAAGTTTAGCTCAATTCTGACATATAGACCTGAGGATAGTGTCAGATTCCATAAGTCAAGGGATCAGTCCTACAAGACTGCCCTGCTCCCTGCCTCTTCCCCCACCACACACTTCAGATGCCAAGGGCAAGTCCAGGTTGTCGCCTGTACTTGTGACCAACCAGTGGCTAGAGATGAAAGATTCCAATGACCCTTTCCTTGGGTTCGACTTATTTGCTAGATTAGCTCATGGAAATCAGACAAACATTTTACTTACTAGATTACTGGTTTATTATTAAAAGATATAATTCAGGAACAACCATTTGGAAGACAGGCATAGGGTAAGGTATGAGAGAATGGCACAAAGCTTTCATGACCTCATCAGGCATGCCACTCACCACCCTCCCAAATCTCTAAGTGTTCACCAACCCAGAAGCTCTTCAAACCCCATTCTTTTGGAGGCTTTATTACACAGGCATGATTGATTAAATCATTAGCCATTGGTGATTGATTCACCTCGAGCCCCTCTCCTCTCCCTAGAGATCATGGGGGGTGGGGCTGAAAATTCCAATCTTCTAACCAAGCAGTTGGTTCTCCTGGTGACCAGCTTCCACCCTTAGGCGCTTTTCAAAGGTCACCTCATTATATAACAAAAGACACCTTTGTAGCTCTCCTCTCTTAGGACATTCCAAGGGTTTTAGGAGCCTTGTGCCAGAAATGGGGATGAAGGTCAAATACATATTTCTTATTATAAATCACAGTATCATACTTTTACTTTGTAACAATTCACTAAAATGTATTTGGGGTGAGCACAAGCAGTTCCTATCCTGGTGCTCAGGCCTGAGTGTGAATATTTGTGCAGATACCACAGAAAAGCTGGCTTCTCACTACAGATCCCAGCATCAAACTCATGAGGTGTCTCTCCTTTCTTCCAGGGTTATGGCTGCCACCATTGCTCTTCTGCAAATGTTGCTGCTGTCGTTCCAGTCCAGGCCACCTCTTGGGCTCTTCAGGACCCTGATCTGCCTCAGGTATGTTTGCGTGCACCATGCAGCCAGTCCAACTGCTTGGCGTGCATAGTGAACACTGCCTGCTGTGCCCATGGACCGGAGCCCATGTGTGTACACTGTTACCTGGTTCTTTCCCCTGCACACATGCCTGTTATCTCATTGGACTTCATTTACAAGGCATAAGTTCAAAGATAAAATGATTAAGAATTTCAAGATGTTATCAACAGGACATTAAAACAAGCATGTGGCCCCCTGAGAGGGACTTCCTGCGTGACTACACTGGTTACTTGCCCATGAAGCCAGCTCTGCTGGCAGAACTCTCTGAAAAAGTGAGTGTTACTGGATGTCCTGCACGCTGCTGGCCGCTACACTGTCATAAGAGCAAGCGGGGAAGAACACACAGAACCAGGAAGAGAAGCCCTTCCTCTTTCTATGTTTCTCCAATGTCGCTCTAGTGCCCTCTACTAACAAAGCTTAATATTGTCAGTCGGCAAAGATAAAATGTTCCAGGGTCAAGCTCCAGTGTCACAACACGAAATAATAAATGAATTTAGAGAAATAAAGTGTTGACTTTACATCACTTGAAAATAAGTGGAGTCTGTAAGACTAAAGGCAAAAAGGAACTACACCTAAACACTATACTTTATGGGTGTTTTTTTTTCCATGGGGATATGAGTTAACGATTCTGAAACCACTATACATGTATACTTGGGTTGAGCAATTCTGTAAATGTCGAGAGCCAGGTTTCACACTGTCGGAGTGGGAAATTACAGATACACAAGGAGAATAGGCTAGAATGTTCTATGTGGTAATAGATTGGAGTTGAAGACATCAGTATGAACTCATATATGGCTAAATATAGTTACATATGGTTATATAGAGAGATTTTAGAGATATGGCTTTATCTAACAAACTAACACTGGTTATTATACACACATATACCTGCTTGATCTATCAGCTAAGAGGGTGGAAGCAATGACACCCTAATTGCAACCTAACACTCAGATCTTGGTTTCTAATACTATTCTCTAATAGAAGGGACCAGGGCTCCTTGTTGAAACAGTTTTTTCTAGGACTATAAAATGAAATATACAAGATGAGCCTGGAGTATCTATAGTGCATGAAAGTAAGAAAGTGCTCAAAAACAAAACAAAACAAAAAGAATTCCACAATAGTGAAGGTTTGTCAAAGGGATCTAGGTGCCAACTAAAAGAGTTCCAAATGAGCAGAGCTAGAATGATTTGAGCGACAAAATAAATGATATAGTATTAGATTGTTGCCCGAAGTATAAAATAAACATCTATGAATTCATACGGATATAAATAAATGATTGAATAAATTAATAAGTGGGAGAGAATAGACAAATCTCCCATGCCAAAGAATTCTGAATAATTTAGGTAGGTACTCCTCCACCCTCAAGGTGGTAGAAGATGGACAAAGAAGAAGCAAAAGACTTTACAGCGAGAACCTGACAAACGTTATCTCAATCCAGGTGAGCAGAATTAGCATTGACAGTAGTAAGTCATACTGATAGCATGTGCTCTTTAAATGGTATCATGAAAAGGGCCCATAGATTTGTGGTCTTCCTGCCAAAAGCATATCATTCCACGATAAAAACCTCAAACAAATCCCAACTGAGGAATATTCTATATGGTAACTGACCTCAAAACTGCCCAAATTAACAGAAAGAAGGGAAGTCTAAGAAACTGTCACAACTAAGAGAAGCCTAAGGAGATTAGTGTCATATGGGGGCCACTTAGTGTCATGTGGGGGCCTGGATGGAATCCGGGGACAGGAAAGGACATCAGGGAAAAACTGAGGAAATCTGAATAAAGAATGGGCTTCAGTTAATAATAATGTGTGAGTATCAGTTCATTAATTTTCACAAATATACTATACAAATGTAGGATGTTAGTAATAGAGAAAACTGGGTGAAGGATACACAGAGATTCTCTGTACTATCTTTGCAATTATTCTGTAAATCTAAAACTTCTCTAAAATAAGTTTATTAATACAAGCCAAGCGGCTGAAACTTGAAAAGTGGCACAACATGTTAATATCCTTCAGAGAGTATTCACTCATGAAAGAGGCACTAAACTACCAAATGGACAAAATATTTTGGTCCGCTAACCTCAGGCAGCTTTGGTCGTTTGTCTTCCCGGGAAAGGCACAAAAGGTGTATGAGTGAAATGTCCACAGTGCCAAGGTATGAAGGCTATCCATGGGCCACCAGCATGTGCTTCAGTTTACCAAGGCTGATCAGCTATCTTCACTGCTGAATGTCCAATCTGCCAATTATGAGGGCCAAAGCGAGTCCTTAATATGGCACCATATTTCAAGGAGGCAAAATGACCACTTGGAGCCAGGTTGTCAAGTTGACTACATTGGATCCTCATCACATTCCCAATCCTGCTTCCTTTTCCTCACTTTGACAAGTATCCATTCCAAAGGCACTCCCCAATAAAGATTTTTACGCTAATTTCCATCCACTGTCTGTTTCCCGGAGAACCTAACCTGTGATGAGTGTCAGGATCTATGCCAGGCGACTTACATGTGTCATCTCTGTTATTATTCACAACACCCTGTGAGATGTTTTGAATGGTGGCTATCTCTAAGAGTCAATGCAGGGAGCTTCAGAGGTGAATTAACTTGCCCAGGGTTCTATCGCTTTTAGGTCCGACTGACTCCACAGGCCATGTCTGGAATGTTTACCATGTTGGCTACAGACATTGTAGGGGAAAAACAAGGGCACTAATAACTTCCTACCATAGGCCAGACATTGTGCTAAGCACTTTTACCTACACGACATTCAATTTTCACAGCAAAGCATTTAAAATAGAGTGTTACCCCACACCCCTCACTTTTGCACATGTCTAAAACTAAGATTAAAGGACTTGCACAGGGTAAAAGACAAAGTTGGTTCTAGATCCCAGGCCTGTCTGATACCAATGGCGGTGCATTCTCCTCTCAGTCCAGCTGTTAATCTGTCCAAGATGGAGAGCCAGGGAAAACATTAGAGACCGGAGGCCCTGAGGCACACATTTGTCCAGAAACAGCCTAAATTATGCAATATTCATTGAAATATCTACGATAGAGATGGGTCAGAGGAGTCTTTTATCAGCCTAAACCCTGTAGCCACCTATAATTAGAGCATCTATATAATTTTTTTATCTGAAGCACAACAGCCAAGCGTCATGGGACAATAGCAGTAAACCAGGATGGCCATGAGAAAACAAAAAGAAATGCTTACCCTAATTGAAGGAAAAACTCTTACGGTTCTTAGGTACTGTTCTTGGTTCATACTTAGCTGGTGCCTCAAACCAAACCACACTACAGGTTGGGTTTTAAGAGAGTACTTCAGAGTGATTCCCTGAATGGCCTTAGCTTTAATGCATCAAGTTTTCTTTAGCAAATTCAACCATGATCCTGGTCTCTTAATCACACAGACACTCAAGTTCCACTGATATAAACACTGTGCATTTCCGATTTGTGAAATTGTTTTCCTTTAATTAAATGAAGTGGGGAGGTGTAGCTATTTTCAACTCTCTGCACAAATTACTACCCAGTAGAAACTGAATAATGTATTGTAAGTAGTACTTATTCTATTTATTGTACCTTCTACTGGTGTATGTTGGACTTGTTCTATTTTGGAGGCACTGCCATGGCAACTGGGCTCCTGACAAAGGCCTCTGTCAGAGCAGAATTTGAACATGCAGAACTTCAGATAAGTGATGAAATAAAGAATTAACCTCATCAGGCTCAGAAATAACAATGTGGAGAATCGTGCTTTGCTCCTGGGTATATTTGTCCATAAAGTTGGGAAGTCCTGAGAGGCAGCTCTTGGGATTTACTGAACATCAACTAGTCTTGAGCAAAATGGTGGAAGAAAGTCTTTTTTTTATAGTCTCTTGGCACCTTTGTCAATGTCTCTTGCTCTGTTTCCACCTTTGGGTCAGAATCACAGCTTTAGGCAGAAAGTACAAGCTGGTGTTCAACCTTCAGAGAGCCAGGGTGGCTTGAGTCCACAGCCCTGCAGAGGGACTTCTCTGAACTGCATTCTGTTTCCCACTTATGCACTTGAATGCCCTTGGAGGGCCTGGGAACTCTAACCTCGTGTTCCTCTTGAAGCTGGTGCAAGGGGAAAGAGGGAGGGATTCTGATTGGTTCACCCTTCAGTGTAGAATTAGCAGATTCCAGTGTTCCTGCAGGGAGTAGGCATCCAAGCTATGCTGACTTTCTATAGTTCACATTTGTATGGACTGAGTACACCAAAAGGAAGCCCACAAAAGCAAAACTCTTTTTCCTGCATTCTCATCACTTCTATCCAATTTCTCACTTCTAGGGAATAACTGATAAACACAGCAGCGATCAGGTCCTGCTCTGCCTTCTTCATCTCTATCCCCACACTCCTTCCCCTGCTCAGAATCCTTCAGCCTTTTAGCCCTGGCTTCGTTGAGCTTCTGAGTCAGGCTCAGGCATGGAAAGGAGCTCATGTGCCCATGGGTGGCTATGGATCTCTCCATAGAAGCTGTCCTGGGATTCAAAGACAGCGTGAGAATTGTCTCTCTTATTTTCCTTTTCCAGTTGAGTTTTAGCCATTGCTCATGGTGACATGAACTAAATTATTAGGCTTAAATTCCATCTAGAAGCAAGATGATCACAATCTCTCAGGAACTTGCTCAGAAGGACTAGAAAAAAAGGTCCTGGAAAGGCTCTGTATGGTTAGCCTTGGGCCTTAGAGGGGAGGCTGATGGAAATGGTATCATCTGTGCAAACTTCCTGACCCAAGAAAGAGCAAACCAAGGCACAGAAAGGCAGAGGAGGGAAAATGGAGAGATTTCTCTGTTAATTAGAGAAACAGCTTCTTACTTGGCTGACATAAAATTTGGAAGATTAGCTGAGAATCCCAGCTTCTCATCTTAGCCATATTTTCTACACCCAATGTTTGAGAGGTGGTTGTAAACAGTACAGAAGGGCAGGCTTAGTGTCCCCTCCTGCTCTTTCAATAAACGCTCCTGCAAAAAAAGCACTCTGTGTCTCACCTTCTGATCCTTGGCGCTCCCTCACAAAATTATTTTAGTCCTTGGCATTCCTACCGGCCCTCCCTTATCCTCAAGCCTTAGCCAGAAGCCTCGACCCTCTCATGCATTTCCAAGGTTGAGGGGCCACTAGGTCAGAAATAACAGATGTGGGATTTAGCACAGACCCAGCTCTCCTCAACTCTCTCACCCTTTCAGTTTCCTTTTGTTGATAATGGAAACCTCACATCTCTCTCTGATCCTACCTCTATTTCTCTTTCCCCAAATATCTCTTCCCATAAAGAACAGAAACAACTGCCTTGCCACACTCACCAGCCTTCTCTCTTGAGATCCTGAGTATTTTTAGTCAGGGGAGTCAGCTATCATGCTGGCTCATACCTTTTCCCCTCATTTAATCAATTCTTACTCCAGTTCATCAACTATTTCCTTTGTCAATGACACATTTGCTGTGGGGGAGGGTGAAACAGAGTTGAAGATCATGGAAGTGTTGAAATAACAGGTGTGGAAATCTGCTACAGCTAGTCTTTTTTTTTTTTTTTTTTTTTTTTTTAAGTTAAAAAGAAAGTGAATAAAATGTCCAGTGACTATAATCTCATGATTTTTTCTAAAACGCAGGATTCACAATTTGGGAAAAAGAAAAAAAGGAATGCTTGAGTGTCCACATCTGAGGTGAATATGTGTAAAGGCAAGAAAAGGCATGGAGGAAGAAGGGGACTGGACAAATTGCTAACGAACTGAGGGAGGAAGACCAAGATAGGGCTCTGTATTTTCAGGTGTGACGGAACACTTCCGGCCTGTGAAAGCTCGAGATGTTAATTATAGGACCTGTGGATGTCAGCAGAGATCTTTTAAAAGAATAACTTAAGTGCCTAAATTCCCCCAAGAACACAGAGCCCGTTTTAGAAATGGCCGTCAAAGACAACAAAAGCGAAATGCGCAAATGCCTTCTACGCAGGGTGGTGCTGGGCAACCAGCTCAGTTTCCAGTCTCTCTCTCCCCCACGCTGTTGCTAGGAGACTGAAGGGCTATACTTCCATCATCTCCATACTTGCTGGGAGATTGAGTAATTGGTCTCTGGATGTGCGTGTGCTGCTTCCCAAAATATCTCTTTAAAAAGAGGTGAGAGGAATGCGGAGTCAGTCTGTAGGATGATGGAGGGTGGACTGTGTCCCAAGAGGGCAGCAAGTTTCAAGAGCCAAGACTGAAGCTGAGGGGTGGGGGGGCCCTCATAGGGGACAGAAATGGGGAGCTGTTTATAGTTTTCTCAAATTCTTTGCCATCTCAGCCTTGCTATTGGGGACCGATCTCCTAAGTGGAATCTGGAAATTGGGAATAACTAAAATTTAACGAGCAATGTGATTTGGTTTTTCGTTCTTACTATTGAGACACAACAAGGCTAGGAGAAATAATTAAATTTCATTTTGTAGATATTTAAAATGTAAATGCGCACCCTTTATAGTGCTTGATTATAGGTGTCGAACCCTGTTTTGTGTAGAAGGGGGATGAAAGAAGAAATAAGGCATGCTATGGACATACGCATGTGCACATTCACATATGTACACACACACCCTCGTGCACACACATGCACACAGGCCAGTGTGATGAAAATGCCTGCTTCAGCTGCCAGGAGTCAAAGATATAGAACATTAAGGCCCATAACTGCAGGGTCTCTGCAGTTAGGAAACCTCAAAGTGACAGTCAACACTGCCTCTAACAGCTACATTACTGCTCATGACCTTTCTGTGCCTCAGTTTCCTTATCTGTAACCTGACAGGCTGAGCATCCCCAAGGTGCACTCCAATCTCCAACTTAAGTGGAGTGTGACATCTACTCCCACCTTCTCCCTATAGCCAAAGAATAATGTTATATTATGTCTTTATGGAGATATTAAATCTTCTCCTTTAATTAATGGGAAAAATCCAATTGATTCCTGAATTTTTCATTTTTTTCAAGTGACTATTCAATTACCTATTGCTGGAAGTCTTGAAGAGTAGATTTATAAATGGAATAATTGACTTTTAAATTTTATTTTCCTTTTTATCAAACTTTGCATACAATAACTTACCATGTTCAAAAATCCAATTTTTAATAGCATTACTTTTTTTTTTTTTTTAAACCAAGGAAGGAGGGTGGAAAGAGGCAGTGGTGAAGATATATTGATACTATATCCTGATCTTATAAATGAGAACTGAGAATCTGGGGAGTTTTCCTTAAAGTCACCGGCCAGATGATTGTGTTCTAAAATTCTATCAAGAATTAGGAAACTCCTCTTTTAGTTCTGACTCTGTACCTAACTCATGGGACCACGATCAGACCCTTATCTGTAAAATGGGGATGTGGAAAGCCTGTGCTCCAATCCTCAGAGGAATGTTAGGAAGTAAAACGCCATAATAAATGTAAATGCACTTGGGAATATAGAAAGGGTGCACAGAATGTTCTGCATTTTTTCACTGCGTGCCTGAGAAATTTATTCATTTATTCAGCAGCATTTTCTGAGATGTTGCTGCCACCAGGTCTCGTTAGGCATTCATTCACATGCCATGTACACATGGTTAATGTCATCCATGGTCTATAGTGTCCCACAGTTCCAGGGAGAATGACCCCGACTACTACAGATAACTGAATTCTCAGCCACCACACCCCATGAATACTAGACATTCTCCTAGGCTGAACCTTTGCACAGTGTGAAAAAATGCTCTCAAATCACTCCTACGAGTGTCTGTCTTATTTTGTTCTTGAACACTCCCAGTGACACAAATCTCAGACGCTTTACTTCCTGTGTTAATGAATGCCAGTGCCTAATCATTGTACAAGCAGATGTTCCTTAGGAAAAACAAATAAAATTAAGGCTATCTTTAGGTTAGCAAACACCCCCACCCTTGGCTGAGCAGACAAATAAGCAACGCCTTTCATTTTTTTTTCTCTTTCATCAGAGATGGCAAAGTTCACCATCCCATGAACACCCAAATGTCCTTGTTTTTATCTGCACCCAGGATTATTTTGAATGGACCAGGGATATAAGGGCTGTGAAGAGCTCTGTTAATTGTCTTGATGCCATTGATAAATTATTCTCCTGGAGAAGAGGAGACACACCTCCTTTTAATCTTTCCGATCCCTGAAAAAGGTGCTTTCTCCTTCTGCTAAGAATGTGTTGCAGCCTGGAGAACAGGTGGAAAAAATAGGCTGATGCGACTAAAGAATAACCAGAGAATTGTAGACTGGGCACTAGCTTCACCAGACAGAGCTGGGTTCCTTGACCTTTCTCCTGGGTATTTGGCAAGCGGTCCAGAGTTTTCTGTAGGGGGATGGATGTGGGAGGAAGACCACAAGGAAGTTATAAAAGGATGCCAAGTTATAATGAATAAGAGTTATTCTGTGCACTCCCAGGAGATCTGAGCCCATGAGAGACAGTTGTTGGTTCAGCACCAGGAAGTGCTTGCTAAAGAAGCTTTGTAAAATGAAAATGAACTGTGGGTGAAGGGTTGGGGCGGGAGCAGGAGGAGGTGTTCATATAAATTCCCTCTTACTAGTGCTGGGCCCCTGGCAAGGATGTGCACAGGACTGCCCTCTATTGCCCTTCCAACTCTATGAATCTGTGATACTATAGGAGACCCAGGAGAGCCATTCTGATCCATATTCACCCCCTTTACCTCAAAGCCAGAAAGGCCATTATTTGTCTCCAAAAAGTTCTGTCCCAGAAATAAGAAGTTATTAAATAACTCTGCAAAGTGCTTTTTTAAAAGTCCACTATAGAAAAGTTCACCAGTTAGGCCGAAATGAACAAAATAACCACCACCCTTAAAGATGTCGCGGATTTTTTATGCCTTTTCATTTGGCATAATGCTCAACTTCCAGCAAGTATAGACAGAAGTCCTCTCTAAGAGACTTGTAATACTTGCTTCTGGAGTTATGGATTCTTTATTTAAAGGGAAACCACCATGGTAACTCGGTTGTCCACTTGAAAATAAAACCTGGCCATTTTTATTTTCAGTCATGGTAACCTTGCTTTTTCTAGAGGCTTGTCTGGGGTCCCCAAACTAAGTCAGGAAGAAAAATCACCTTCTTATTATTTATGAATATTTGAAGTCATTTATACTAATAACTTATGGTTTCAAAGCATGAATTATGTCATCTGAACCTGGAGAAAAAGCCCATATTAAATAGTTTTGAAATGAGTAATCAAGGGCTTAAGAAGGTTAAAAGGACTTGCCTAGGGTCACACCCCTTTTTTCTCAGCATCAGTCTACCATAACTGCCTGCCTAGTTTCTTGACCTCTTAAGCTCTTTAAGTTCTTATTCATTCATCCATCCACTCATTCAAAAATGATTAAGCACCACCTATGTGTCAAGAGTTATGCTAGATAGGGAACGAAAGACACTAGAATCTGTTCCTGTGTAAAGCTTACATTCTAACTGTAGAAAATGGACAACAACAACAAAATAATCAATAAAAATTGCAATATTGTCACAGGAACAGGGTAAATGACTAGAAAGTACATAGAATAGACCAGTTGGAATATCATAGTTTGAGGGGAAGACTCATGGGGACAAAATCAGTATCTAGTATGGGTGTTCTCAGTTCCGTTGCCCATCATTCTCAGGGATTAGTGCACACAATAATCTCGTAGGACTGAATTTAGTCTCAATTCAGTTGGGCCTGTGGGGTTTATAAATTGCATGATTAAGGAAGTACTGGCTTCTCCCCTTCACTGATCTAGGGTTAGCATTTAATAGCATATGGCAGAACTTCAACTTCAGTGATTCCTGCCAGCTCAGTATTCATGGTCATGGGCTGGGTCCAAGACCTGTGGTTGCTCTCCATCTTATAGCAAGCTAGCAGCAGGATGATCTCCATCAGAACCCATGATTGGAGAACCACCAGCTGTTCTTCTGGAATAATGAAGGGCTGCAGTCCCAGCCTTTTAGCTGATCAAGACTGATTGATTGATTGATTGATTGATTATCTTAAGCACTGGGCCATAACTGGTTTCCATAAAGCTTTGCAGAAAACTTTATTTTCTGAGAGAACATGTAATTCACTACTGAACTCCTTGGGTATTCATGATCTACTTTCCATATCCTTCTAGTGCTTGATCTGGTACTCTTGAACTCAAGTTCTAGACCCTTCTCTGTCTGGCCCATTCTCTGCTGCATCAAGTCCTAGGTCTAGCACCAGGACTTGGATGGCTTAAATTCTGGAGCTGAGTCTTATCATCCCCTAAAACCCTATTTTTCTCCCTTAGCTGCATGCTAGAAACACCTAATGAATTAAAAAAAAAAAAAAAGCCTGTTTCTTGCCCCACCTCAGACTAATTCTTTCAGGGTAATTCTTTGACTTTTCCATTTTTCAAAATTCTTCATGTGATTCTGATCTAATACAAAAGCTGAGAAGAAACACTCTAATATTCATCTTGCAAGAAAAATAGACTATGTGAAGAGAACCTTTATCTCAAATTAAGGAAGAAAGTTTTGAGATTTCCAGGGAAGATGAAAGACTGAGGAAGTACACAAAGCCTCCCATTTTGTTTTGAACACAAACATATGTTGATGAAATATAACAAAGTTGGGGGGGGGGTAAAAGGAAAAATCTCCATGAACCAAATGAAACTAAAAGCCAAATTAAGGTTTTGGAGGTAAAGCCTTGTGACCCATCTTGAGAGCAAATAATCATAATACCTAGTGAGTTGGATATCAGGAGGTGGTGGGCTCTGGGGAATGGCTGGGGATTGATTTTGCCCCTGCAGGATGTGGAGTTGGATCAAACAGCATAATTTAAAGGAAATGAAGAAAGTGGCATTTTCCACATCTATGTTGGTGTCTACAAATCTGTATCTACCATAGGAGAAGAAGCTAAGCAGTAGCTGTCCATAAGGAGGTTGTTATACTATCTGTGTGGCAATTGACTTTAAATTTATAATGTGATGTGTAAGTTAAATCTAGCTTATACACTAGAAGTGACTAGATATCATGACATATCTATCTAATGACATATAGATATTACATGCAATGCCCATGTGAAAAGTGACTTTAGTAGTTAATTGGAACTTAAAATAATGTTGTCTAAACTAAAGGGTTTGTTAATTAGTATAAGGGACATTAAAGATGTGTGTGTGTGTGTGTGTGTGTGTGTGTGTGTGTGTGTGTGTGTGAAATGACTGATTCTGAAGATCGAAGATTTATTAGAAATATTGTACAAGTGGTTCCACTTGTATTTCTGCATAAAGAAGGCAGAAGAATCTGGCAATGCCAGGAGTGCAGCTTTCAGTGACCAGAGTTCCCTGGGTCTTCTATTGTTCTTCCCTGTCATCTGATCTGAGTAGAAGCCAAGTTGGTCCTGCCATTAGTACATCAGTGTATCTGCCTTTGAGCATGCTTTCCATGCAAGAACAGGGAGGGGAAGTTTCTTGGCTTATATAGCAGTGGTATAGTCTTAATAATAAATCATTACTTATTTGGATGAATTTGATTTGAACCTCGCATTCTTTGTAAAACATCACCTGTAGATGACAATGGGGGATGAGGTGTTTAGCTCTCATATAGCTCTAATCATAGGCGTCTACCAAAGAACCTGACATTAGGGAAATGGCAAAATTTACAGAGATTTCTTTTTGCAAGAGAGATATTCTAACATCACCCCAAGGCTCAGAAACCCACTGATAGGCAGCTGCCTCCACCTGCAGGCTTACCATCCTCAAGACTGATGGGTGGGAGATGAAGGATTAGGAGCACCTGACTCAAGAAAGCACCAAAAAGG
This sequence comes from Pteropus vampyrus, assembly GCF_000151845.1. Lineage (NCBI taxonomy): Eukaryota > Metazoa > Chordata > Mammalia > Chiroptera > Pteropodidae > Pteropus > Pteropus vampyrus. The sequence continues at coordinate 2,004,133 of NW_011888980.1, read as the reverse complement.
CCTTGCTGGAGAATCTCACTTGACTTTGGGCTTTGGGTTAGTGGTCAAATTCTTACCTTTTCTCTAATGACCAAAGTCCTCACACCCCAGATTAAATTTCCTAGAAACTCTCTAGTCTCCTTGAACTTGAATCTTGGCATTAGTTCCCACTGATAACTTCATTCCTATAGGGCTGGGCTATTGAACTTCATTCTACTATTCTCTGAGGGGCCTGGAGCCCAGACCCTAAAAAGTAAGTCACATGACTAGGCAAAACCCTACTTGCAGAGTTTCCCAACACCAGCCAGGTACCTGCAGAAATACAAGTTTCCTGGAGTGGAACTGCTTGACATCCCCCCTTGTTGTGAGGATTAAATGAGACCTCCCTAGTAAATAGTAAGCACTGTATTTACTAGTCAATTTCCTTTGACCTAACTTTTTGGCAAGTTTCTTAACTCTCAGTGTCTCAGTTTTCTCATCTGTTAACTGGAGAGATCAATAGTAGCTGCCTCCCAGGGTTGTTGTAAGAGTTGGGTGTTAGCATAATATAGCAGGTTGAATGACAGCCTCCAAATAGATATGCTCACGTAGTAATCCCCAGAACCTGTGAATGGGATGTTATCAGGCAAAAAATGTGAACGACCATCTTGAAAGGAGGAGCTTATCCTGGATTATCTGGGAGAACCCTAAATGCAGTCATATACATCCTTAGAAGATAGACACACAGAGAAGAGGGAGAACAAATGAAGAAGAGGAGGCCGAGATTAGAGTGATGTAGCCACAAGCCAAGGAACATCTAGAACCATCAGAAGCTGGAACAGGTAAGGAACAGATTCTCCCTTAGAATCTCCAGAGAAAGCATGACCTCACCAACACCCTGATGTTGGCCTCCAGAACTGTGAGAGAACAGATTTCTGTTGTTTCAAGGCACCCTACATGTAATTTGTTACAGCAGCCACAGGAAACAAACACACATATATAATACCCTGGCATGCAGTAAGCATTTGTGTTATTAGTCAATTTGTTCTAAAGGTAAAGATGCCAGTTTTAATGAGGTTACAAATCAGAATACTTCAGGAGTGTTGTTCTCATTCAAGATTTTAGGCATCCTTAAGAGTGAACGAAAGGGGTATATTTGAAGGGAAGGCTAGACAGGGTCTACAGAAACAGGCGAGTGCTCTGGAAAACTTGACTGTACGTTTGGAATTTAAGCTAATAGCACTGTAATTGTATCAATAATAATATAAAAATATAGTCTGGTAAATGTTTAGATCTTTAATAGTCTGAATTAGATTATAGTTGGCCAAGGCATCAGTACTTAACTTTTGTCCTTTAACCCACAATTCCTTTGAGTGGGACATATACTTCAATCCCACAGGGGCCCGTGACCCTATCTGGAGTTTTGGACCAGTTGTTTTCCTCCCTTACACAGCTTTGAACTTTCCAAGTCCCTGCTGAGCTTTAACCGGGTCATGTTCTTTCAAATCAAAGAAAACATATCTGAATGAGGGGGCGGAAGGGAGGTCCATGAGGCAAAGTTCCCAAAGAGTTTGATTTTTTAGGACAGTACACTCCAAATCTTGAGTTCCTGAAGCCTACACCAAGCCCGGATGTCCCTTGTGCCTCTCGGAGGTTGAGAAGAAGAAGTCAGACTCTGGGAAATGTGACTGTGAGGTACTGAAAAGTAGATGTGTGGGTGGACCACTCTGATGGCAAGGAAGAAACAAGCTATGAGACCCCTATCGAACCACTCTGATTTGGTCCTCCTTCGCCTTAATGATTTTGGAAACACTGGCTAACAGAGAAGCCAAGGAAGTGTGGCATTTTTGTTTTGGGCTACTTCCGCGCCTGGATCATTCTGATTTTCAGTGATGCCTCAACCCTAGGATGCCATGATACCCAACATTTCTCTTGGTAGGTTTCTTAGGTCTGCTCCCTTAGAAATCATAGTGATTCTGTCTTCTCACTCTGTGCTAACATGGTAGCCATGAGCCACATATGGCTACTTAAATGTAAACTAATTGAAATTAAATAAAATTTAAAATTCAGTCATATCGGCCACATTTCAAGTATTAATTAGCCACATGTGGCTAGTGGCTATTACGTTGGACAGTGCAGTGGAACATTATATCATTGCAGAAAGTTCTACTGGACAGTGACATTCTAGTTATCCAAGATAAAAAGTGAAAGTGTCAGGTTATAAAGGGATCAGCCAGGACACTTGTACTGAAGGCTAATTACTCTCATAACTTTCAAGTAATGAACACTGCACACATCTGCAGTGACCATATCTAAAATACATACAGACAGACAGAAAAAAGGGCACAGCCTGTGAAAATTCTATTAAGTTTTTAAAGTAATCATGTCATTTTTAGTCTCTCTTTTGGAGGATGTTATTTATTGTAAGACATCATTTTTATTAAATACACTGTAGTACAAGAGACTTTCCATGTCAGGTTGAGAGAAGCTGGTCACATGATTTACAAACAAAACTTTTTTTTTTTAAACACTGATATTCTGGTGTCACTTTGAAGTCAGCCAAGATGCAGTGGGTCTTAGTAAAGCAATGGACCTCAAAACAGATTGCAAAACAGGAACCAGTAAGTATCTGCACAGAGACGTCACATTAAAAAAAATAATAAAGCAAATAAAAAGAGTTCTAAATACCAGGGCACGATTTAAGGGGCATTATGTCTTCAGAGAGATATTGAAATGTGTGTGTGTGTGCGTGAACATGTGTGTGTGTGTGTGTGTGTGTGTGTGTGTGTGTGTGTGTGTGTGTGTATGTGTGTATGGCCCGGATATATACAAACATCTCTCCATGTACAGAAGCAAATGCAGAGAGTGTCCACATCTCTAGGCAGATTTGTAAGTGACAGGTAATGATCAATGAAGGCAGGGAGCAATATTTCACTATAATTTGGCCATTTGTCAAAAGATTACATATTTAAAATCCACGTTTAATTCAAAGACCTTGTATTTAAAACATTTCCAGCTGTTTTATACATTTTTAAAGCAATAGTAAGATATACAAGCTGCAAGATGTAGGCCTTTACATTTCATTTCATTTTCTCCAATTTTTTTTCTAGTTCAAGCATGTGACTATTAGCAGCTTTTATTATGCTTGTTCCAATATATTGAACATTCAGCCAACCTTCACTCAGGATCATTTTTATTAATTCACAGATCAAAGAAATAAAACAAACATGGACCTGGCCTAGAATGCATAGACTAAAAAATGACATCCCATGTTTTCCCATTTGTCTCCTGAGACGTATGGTAAAGATGGCAAAAAAGTTGCTTGGTTGCTGTTGTGATATTCACAGTGTTTTGCCTGCAACACATATACATATATATATATATTTTTTTGCTTTGCTTTGTGTTTGTGAGAAATGGAGCAAAATATAAAAATAAATAAATAAATACATAAATAAATAAGTAAAGGTAAAAAGAAAAGAAAGAAAAAATTAAAACCTAAAGATATTCAAGAATCTTTGACTTGAGAAGCAGAGTGATTCATTCCAGTCTTGACAACAAGAAAATACCCCTTATGTGTTGTCTTATTTAACTACAAATCCCTCCCACCCCTAATTCTTTAGAATAACATTTGGTATCACAACCTTGGAGTCTCTGCACTTTACAATGATGCATCATAAAGAAATTGCTTTAATTGCTCATTTAGCCAGCCATCTGAGTAGTTGGATCACAGGCCATCACCCACATGATAGTTTCTGTAACAGTGATAGAGGGCCGAACCGAAGCTCAACATTAGAAATGAAAGTCCTCCACTGGGAGAAAAAAAAGAGAGAGCAAGGGAATTGAGGGTGTGGGTGTATGCAGTCATTTATCTAATTAGATATACAATTTAATGCTATTGGCATTATAGAAGGTCTAATTTGCAAAAGGAAAGATTAAAATGAAAAGTCCTAACCCAGGGATCCTTTCATCATGGCTCTTTGCAAAGGACATCCTTGTACACTGTCGTTGCTTGCATTTCCACTTGGTTGTGGGAATGCCTAAGATTCGTTTGCCTCTTTTTAGGGTCTTCTACTTCTCCCCACTGGCCTTCGAGACACTGGGCTCCCAACATTCCAGTTCTTTTCCGGAATGCTTGGACTCCGAACACGAGTGTAACGGGGTCATAGTGGGACAAGGTGAGCATAATGCAAGAAGATAAAAATATCCATTTTTCTTTCTTGGACCTTTACATAAGGAGGTCTATTTCAGTCTGCATTTTCTTTTGTAAGGAGCCAAAGAAAGGACTCAGTGTAATGGGATGGCTTCAAGTCAGATGTTTTGGGAAGCACATTATCTTAAATACGCCTTCCACCCATGTTGAAAAGTGTGGTGTAGTCCTACTCACATGGAGAATGGAAGCACTAATGGCAACATGACATTACAAAGTTTTGGTTATTTAGCAGATTTTAAGCAAATTATTCATACTGCATCCTACTTATAATTATCTCTATTACTGTGTGCCTATAAATTTATACATAAGCACACAAACACACTATTATGTGTGTTTGCATATGTATAAATTAAGTATTTATAATACATATAAATACATGAACATACCACAGGTAGCGCTGATGTGAACACATATGTGTAATATGAATTCTGATATAATCCTTTATAGGATAGTTGAAAATGTTGTCTAAATAAGCCTGATTATGACATTGGTTCAGCGTACAAGGATATAGCTGAAGCTATGAACATGATTATATATCACGATATCTCAGCTGCTTGTCTCACGTGTTTCATTTTGTTCTTCTAACATTATATCCTGCTTCGTGAATTGTTAACATGTTTTCCTTCCTAGACTAGAGTCTCTAGTGGACAGAATCATGATCTTGAGAGTCAGAACATTTTGATTAAGTCTTAGTGGTGCCAGAAGCTAACTTGGAGATGTCTAGCATACCATATAACTTCTCCAGGTCTCAATTTCCTCACCTATAAGAAATGGGAATAATTTGCTAACGTATATGAACACTGTTTGGAAAAGTATTAAACAATTTGTAAACTGAAATGATTTGTCAGAGTTTGGGCTAGAGAATTAGGTTTGTCACTACTACTTGTAGTTTTTAACAAATTTGATGGCAGGCCATATTCTGTGATCATCACATTTGAGAATGAGGTTGCTTCTTTTCTAAAAATTAGAAGAGTATGAGAAGAGGGGCTTGTGGAGGACCAGTGTAGAACATTTAAATATTCTGTGGTTCATTCAGCTACTTTAAAAGCAATCTGGTATTCTGTCAAAGCAAGACGTCTCTGAAATCAGTACATACTCTTGAGACAACAGAGGAAGAAGATAATAATCAGCAATATAAATAACTATAAAGCTTTGCACTTGCATAGAACCTTTCATTTCAAGACCTTGAGGGACTTGTCAAAAGGTAAGGAGAGGTTATTTTAAATTTCTTTTTATTTATTTTTTATGTTTATGTTTATGTTTATTTTTTTGCTTTTTTCCTTCAGAGGAAAACACAACACTGGAATGGAATGCTCCCATCTTCTCATTTGTCTTAAATCCTTGCTCTAAAACTGCACAGTCCTCCTTGAATTTAATCGTTTAGAGTATTGCCTCCTTTGCTCTCTGTTAAAATAAAACAAATAGGTTGCAGCTTCTCCTAGAGCAAGCTGGCTAGTCACGCAGAATGACAAACCTGTGAAGATTTTCAGATCATCACTGATGGAATCTAGAAAAGTTTTGTACAAATCTGCCTTTTTTTTTTTTTTTTACTGCTTCACAGAGTGCCACAGTGTTTTAACAGTACCTTGGGTCCTTAATAGGATATATACGTGCAGGTATATATCATGGAGATATGGCTTTCATTATATTATTATGTGTATTCTGGAGGGTTTTTTTCACTGACAAAGAGAACAAACAACTCAACTCCCATGTTCCATAGGCCAGCGCAGAACCCAAAGGGACTGTAAACTTTGTCTTAGCCAATCCCCTTCACTTGACTATAGATGCTACTGCATTTCATTTTGTTGTCTGTTAATCGACACTTTTTTTTTTTTTTGAGAACTGGTTTTCAAACTCCATAATAGAAAATAAAGTGTTCCAGTAATTAAGGGCACAAGCTGAACTTAAACAGAGCAATTGCACCTTCAGAAACAAATATGAAATAAAATGACTTAGGATGAATTAAAATCACTCCCTTTCAATCTGGCTCGTTTTATAAAGATGTCAAGTTAGCAAAATTCCCCTCACAGAGGGTAGCAAGTTTTCTTCAGGAACAGAAATATTTTTCTTCCTTGGTGTAACTGATTACCCAAATAACTGTAAATTTCTATTTAAATTTACAACCTCTCTTCACAAAACCTGTGACTGTACTCAGAAGCACACCTCGAAAGCTTGGTCTGGGCAGAGCCTCGCATTGACATGCTGTGCCTAATTTTTTACTTCTTTTAGTGGAGTGAAGAAAACAAAACAGCATACTGACAGTGGAGTACACTTGGAATTAAACCACTCTCCCAACCAGAGACCAGAGCAAAGACTTGGCCTGTGTACACTAAACATCAATGTATATGATGTCCCCAGGGATGAGGTTTCCTTTCCCTCGGGGATTGACTTTACCCTTCCCACGGTCCCATGGTGGGTTTGACGTGCGTGAAGACATCCAAGCTTCAGGGTCTGTATTTGTTAAAACCCATCACCACCATATAGCCCAGAGACATTTATATTCAGCTAATGAACTCCATTAGCTTCCCCTAATTATATAAGTTATGCCTTTTATGAATCTGCTCTACATATCAAGGGCACAACGTCTGGAGCAGTAGTTTCTGCACACAAGGTATTAATCGACGAAGACCATGCACAGTTTTGCTTGAACAGTTAAAAGGGGTAGCAGGTAGAGATCGGAGGGAAATGCTATCTGAAAAGTTCAATATAAGAGAAATTTGCCTCCGAATGTATAGGTTGTCCTATATTTTCCAAGTCCTTGGCTTTCCTACCCAGCCCTGAAATGATCTCTGGACAAGAATCCACCCTTTTCCAGCTGAACTCGACAAAGGCTCAGCAGATAACTCTTGGGAAAACAAACCAGTGCTATCGCCATGACCTACAAAGACAAGACTGCTTGAGTGTGTGATGCGTCATCTTGTGTCTCACAGAAGCCATCTTTTCTCTCTACTGCACGCTAGTGTTTCTGGTGATGGAAAAAGAATAGTCCATGGCACAGAGTTCAACAGTCTTTTTACTCCTCAGAAAGGTCCTCAAGGAAAGGTGCCGAATACATTCCTCCCAGCTAACAGTCGCTGAGTTTTTCCTAAGTAAGGACTGACGCCAGCTGATCCCAATGGTTGTCTTTGTTCCTCTTATATTATGGTTTATAATAAATCTTCTTTCTCTCTGGTTTTAATCTCCCATAGATAAAGGCTTCCCAGATTGAACACAAGTTTTCCTTTTTCATACACAGGCTTAAGCCATCCAAAAACAATAAGAACAGTAATAATAAATAAATAGAAGTGAATCCATAGAAACTCTCGATGTCTGTACAGCAGAAGTGACAAAGTTTAAGTCAAATATTTGTTTTCCCTTTTTTTCATCCACATCAAAGGCAGGAATACAACAAGGCATTGTTAGTTGTGGTGGGCAAACTGGAGTGTCTGCTGATATAACAAATTAGGTTTGTTAAGGCCTTTGTCTATGCAGAGTTAATAGTAATGCAGAAGCCAAATTGATTAAAAAAGAAAGGGTAAGTAAGGACTGTGAAGCAGGGAAGACAAAAAAGAAAAAGAAAAAAACTAGGGAACAAACCGAGGGATATGGAAAGAGAGAAAGAGATAACGCCAAAAAGAAGTCCATACTTTGTCTACGGTTGGAGAAGTACACATTGCTTCCTTCTGAAAGCTTCTTAGTGTCTTTGTTGTTAATACTGTCAGAGTAGAGAACAGCAGAGTGATGGCATCCAGCGGCAGTTAAAAGACGTTCATCCTCTCGGCCCATCTGAGGAGGTGCTTTGGGAAGGATCGGTCTGGGAGACGGGGCCCTAGCCTAGAATATCCAGATAGACCGGAGATGCCTTGGCCAAGTTCTGAAGGAGGGTGTGGATGCCCTTGATGTTCTTCCTCATGTGGGGCTCTCGCTGCCAGCACCCCAGCATCAACTCGTAGACCTCCTGGGGGCATGTTCGAGGTCGCTGCAAGACTCTGCCCTGAGTGATGCATTCTATCACCTGGATGGAGATCAAAGACAGGATCAGACAGGAGGAAAAACAATGTAGGTAAAGCGAATGTCAGCGCAAAGAGAGGGGTGCTTTAAAGAAAACCACTCGGCATTTACATTTTGTTTTCAGAAGGAAGAGAGCCATTGCTATAGGTTGGTATATCATGGTTAATTGCACTGATTTACATTTATTTTTCAAGCCATACTGATTTCACCAAACTGGTGGAAAAAAATTATCTATAGGGTATGATCGTAAACCTCAGCCTAGTTTCAAAGTGTTTTAGTTTTACCAACCCGAGATAGAACCAAGGCCACCTTCATGTCAGGGTGCTGACTGAAGAGGGACCCTACCCCCAGTCTATAGAAATGAGTGATTATTTTGGACAATAGTACTAGATAAAAGACAGACTTGGACCTGAAGATGATGTGAGGGACCTGACCAAGAAACTAGGCCTCAAATACAGATATATTTGCAAAAGGATACGAATAGGAAACAAAATGTTGGAGTTTTTCACTAAAAGTGAATGTTCTAATGAAATGTGCAAAAAGGAAAGAAATCTGAAACCTCGTTGGACTAATACAAAGAAACTAGCTGGGCTCCAAGGGTGCTGGAATGTCACATCTGCTATTAATTTACTAGATGAGCAGCGCATAGCGATTCCTCAGTCTCATCGCCAGAGGATCACAGGCATATCAGCAAACACTGCGCTTTTCCTTCTCTAGAATTCTTATATCTGGAGAGCGACTATACTTCGGCCATGACATTTAGGTACACAGCAGGACTTTTGGGAGGTGCTGCTCCCAACAAAGCCACATAAGATCGCGTCCTAACTTCAGGCCACAGGACACTTCTCGGGGTCAGCCTTTTGGCCGGTCTTGTCCAGGCCACCACGTACCTCATTGTTGGACAGCTGGTACCAGGGCTGTTTGCCATACGTGAAGATCTCCCACAACACGACCCCCAGGCTCCAGACATCACTTTCTGTGGTGAACTTTCTGTACATGATGCTCTCCGGAGGCATCCAGCGAATGGGCAGCATCGTGTGGCCACCGACCTGGCAGAAAAGGGGTGAACAAGGAGGCATCAGTCACCCCCAAAACAAGTTCCCGTCATCAGAGGAAAAGGTGTAGAAGGAAGATGTGGGGGACATTTTTCCTTTATTTGTATTAATTTTAATTTTAATTGTTTATGAACACATAAGGGAAATATGATTTATTTATCATCTCAAGTGTCACAGACAGAAGGCAAAGAATGGTAACATTATTTTTTTCCTATTATTTGCAATTCTCCCTAGAAACTAGACCGGAGTAGAACTGATGACTGGGTAAATGTTCATTTGTATAAAAAAACTCATGCTTATCTTCTGTTATGAGGATGAGTCGACCTTCTAATGAACAAGGTAACTTTGACCAAGATAACATATCGGAGGATCTTCATTCCAAAATGACTCACCAAGTGACTACTTCTCAGCAAGGCCATAGCTTAGCTTCCTTCCAGTTTAGGGTGTTAGGACTAGTGCACAATGCTTCCTCAAACACTTTTGCCACAACCCAGCAATGGACAGGGCAGAAATTATTATTCTTGTTTTACAGATGAGGCAACTGAGGTTCAGGTTGCTATGGACACAAAGAAGTCAGGTCTTAGGACTTGGAGCTCGGGATTTTCCTCTATGACGGGCATTGCATTACTTATTTACAAAAATAAATAAGTAACTATGGTTCTGAAAAGCCCATTTGAGTAAAAACACAGAACCTGAGGCATTAGATGACAAGAGCATTACCATAAGCAAAGAGAATTTTTTTTTTAAACAAAGGAGACTTGTTTATGACTTCTTACTTCCTGGAGAAAAGCGAAGAATTCCATTTTCAGGTTCGTAGCCCATGAGAGCTGTCTGATTCTAAAACCATTATAAGATTTCTGCACAGTAGCCCCCTGGGTGGTAGGTCCCAATTTTCATGCTGGTAAACCCCAGCACTCCCAGCCAAAATGCCGTGCCTGACACCAGAGCAGCAGGTGAGCTCACAAATAGCAGGAATGACCTCACTGACAACTCTCAGCCCCTGAGTTCTGAGACGAAGGCCACAAAGAGTTTTTGCCTAATTATAATTCTCAATATCCATTTCTGACTCATTAAAGGGGGAAAATGGACTGACGGTGCCTGAAAAATGCTGCTCAGCTCCAGAGCCGAAGGAGCTGAGAGGGTCAGAGATGTCTACTATGCTTGGTGATTTGAAATGATGCTCTTAGCATTAAAGAAAGCACAAATGTGAAAGGAGGAGGGTGTTTTTTTATTGTTGTTTTCCATTCTTCTCTGTACAATGACTCCAAATCTGACCAGTAGGAACATAACTTGCTGGCTCGGTCTTAAGGTGCCCCCATATCTTTACTGTTAGCTTATAAACTAACTCCAGCTTTGGATTTCCTCATTCTCTTCTCACTCCCGCAGTGACGAGAGTCACTATTCAACAAGAAGAGTTCCCTTGTGAAGCCAAAGGTGATGACAATACTCACCATCAGGGTCCATATTCAAAACACAACTGTGTGAACCAGGCACTGACCAGACAGAGAGGATGCTGGTGGTAAACTAGTTTGAAGGTGTGTTTGGAGGGGAGAGAGAGAGTTAGAGAACTATTTACATATATCTCCTAGAACTAGACAGCTAAAAAAAATAAAAATCCTCTGGGATATGTCAACCTAGTGAGATACCAGGCTGTCCATATTCCTTGTGGGTTCTCAACTGCAGTGCAGTGGACAACCCTCAATTTATGGCATTAGAAACGCTGGTTCCAGAGCACACTCTACTGTGCCATTTCCTAGTTGGGTAACCTTGACTAGTTGCCAAACCTCTCTGCACCCCAGTTTTTCTAACCATAAAATGTAGGTAATAATAAATACCTTCCAGGTTGTCATGAGGCAAGTACCCAAGTAGACGATATTTACAAAGGTGTATTATAATGCACTAAATACTTTCAAGGTTTTGCTTCCTTCTCTGTAATTTTACCATCTGATTTCCTCAACGGAAGCAGCCATTCTGGAGACTTTAAGAAGAGTCAACACGGACATGTCTCCCATACTCCTCACTCTGCAATGACAAGCACTCTGGGGTTCCTGTGACTACAGCACCTACACGACCAGGTTTTCTGTCCTGTATTGCTAATGGCCAAAGAAAAAGCTCCTGTTTCCTTTAAAGGAGAAAAAAAACACAGATTCAAATTTTGATTTACATGTTTCCCCTCTGATCATTTATTTTATGCTTGCAATCTCTTTGGGACAGATTTTTCACTTGAATTCTTTCAAGAACCCCTTCTGGGATTTCACACATGCTGTTATAAATAATGCTTTCCTTGTTCTGATGTCAAACGGGTGAGTGTGGGAGAATCTAATAAAAGTTCAGACAGGGTTCACAAGTTTTCTAAACCCGTTTAGAACATTTCTGAACATTTTTGCAGCCCTTTCTCAGGATTTTGGAGCATATCACAAAAGTAGACCAAAAAAAAAAAAAAAAGTCACCATTGTTACAAATTACTGTCACATTCCTGTCACAATCACTGGGTAGTTTTTAAACCTCACAAAACCACACACTGTGTGGCAACAAACACAATGAGACATTTGTTTTGTATTGTGCTGCTTGGCAACTTGCCCTCACACCCTTGCTTAAATATTTGTGAGATGGAATCCAATCCCAAGTATGACACTGGGAGTCAGAGCTGCTGCTGCTTTGACTGCCGGCTATGCTGTGGTGCCTGAAAGAGGCTCCCCAGTGATCCACTTGTGTCAGGCCGCATGCTCTTCACTAAACTCACTAGACTGAACTGATGCATGGGAAATCCAGTTAGCTGGGGAGTTGCAATTTTTATTTTCTTCAACCCAAGAGACTGGGATTCTAGCTCTATAATCACCCACCACTACTTCACCATAATAATCAACCATCAGCACTTAGTATCTCACCTTTATAAAGAATTTCCACTCAGTTATTGCACTTGAACCTAATAGTCACTCTCTTGGGTAGACATTGGCTTGCCTTCATATTATGAACAATGCTCCCAAAGTTCAAAGAGCTAAGCAGCTTACCTAGAGCCACATACACAATGCCTCTCCACTGAACATCCTGCCCTCATTCTGATGGGTCACTCTGTGCTGTTAGCTTCTGCAGTCTCCAACACATGCCCTGTGTTCGGCCAGCAAGCCTAATTGTGGCTCTTCATCCAGGCTGAACTACTAAGCCTCTTGAAAAACTTGATCTCTTTTCTTTTCCACCTACTTCCCAAAGGCCTCCTAAAGGCAAGCTCAAGTTCCATCATTTCAAGGAACTCTCTGTCCCTGCTATAGCCCAGGGAACTTTTCTGAGCATCGGGAAGCCCCCTTCATACAGCTCTGGTAACACTGCAGCCCAGGCATTGCCTTCTTTTGCTAATGGATCACATACCTCAAGAAAGATGGAGCTAATCAGTTATATCTGTCAGAGCATGGAGGGTCGGTTGGTAAGAATACCATATCTTCAAGTGGATTTCTTGTGAGTGCTGATATTTGGGAAGAAAATCTCAATGTGTTATTTCAAGAGATCAGTGTTCACTGCTTCCCTATTCATCCTCCAATAACTTCTCTGGACTCTCGATAGAAGCAAGTCTTAGATTAAATGAATGGAAACTGGCTCGCTTATTTGACTCTACAAATAAGAACCATTTAATGAAATTTGTAATTTGTAATAAAGTATAACCAAAAATACTGGGATTCAAATAGAGTATAACCGCTCTCTAAGTTGTGTGAGAAATCTCATTCCTTGGTTTGCCATCTGTACAATAGACAGGGGAATTTATGGTGCAGACCTGGAACTATTCAATCTGGGAACACAGTCTAAAAAGATATCATAATGTATAATATGAAGTGAGTAGTGTTCTACTAGTATGTCATATTTTAGGATGCTGGAGAACAAGTACAGAAGTTTAAGAAGAAAGTTAACCCATGAAAAAGAAAGGGCTGAATGACCATCAGGGCTGCTAATCATTGAAACATGCTGAAATCAGCAAAGCTAACCAGAACAATGTCTGAGGCCCAGGGCCAAAATGAAATCCCATATTGCCTAAAATAAATCAAGTTATGGAAAATAACAAATTTTGTTTTTAAAACATATTAGGAAAAAACTATCCATTTAGCTCTTCATGTTTATTTCCATGATACCTCATGATTTTGATGGTGATATGTATTGGATGACCTGTTAAAAACAAAAATAACCACTGTGTTCTAGTTAAAATATCTGAGCCTTAGCATCCTTTAAATCTACCTGTTTGAAAGGTATTTAACACAATAAATCTTGGAGAGAACAGTGAAGGGCCTTTGGTAAAACTGTCTTGCATTAGAAATCAATGCTTTTATTATTTTTAAATCAAACTGGACAAATCTAATCACTTCAACTACAATATGTATTTCTTAACCAAGAAATACTCTTTGAGTCACATACTTTTTAGTCATTAGTCTGTAAATTGTAAAAATTCTCCCATCACTTAACAAACAACATGATTTATTTTTCTATATTGGAAAACTAGGATTTAGGGAAGTAAAAACTTTCTGAGGAAGGGCCGATATGAATTGATTATCAGCAGTATTGAAGATTCGGTTCTTTCTCATTTTTTTACAAATATACAAAGTATCTTTTTCCCTGGTACATATTAACAGAGAATGCAGAACCCATTTTCCAGGGGCACTGGGAGATGAGAGAGGAGGTGACAAGCTTAGCTCTCTTCCTTCTGGTGGGCCTCACATAAAATGCATCTACTATCCTTCTTGCTCCCTCATGCTCCTATTCTCTTCTCTTACTGTCAACATTCTTCTCAGTGTTGTCCCCACCCAGTCCATTCTTGCTTCTGTTTCTTTGAATCTCCTCTCAAATCTTACTTGTCCAGTCCCATTTTAAATACCAGCGTTGCATTTAGTTTTGCCTGATTCCTTATTTCCCCCAAATGACCATGCTTATCCGCACCACATTCATTCATCTGTGGTGATGCCTAGTCTCCCTTCTGTATTTACGAGAAACACAATGGTAGGCTGGAGTCTTCCTGTAGATCCGAAGAAAATGCCTAGCTGCCTTTGAAACCACTGGTGATTTAAACTGAGTAATGCTAATCTGAGACCTTCTAAACTCGACCAGCAAAGACCAATGATGCCTGGGAGGCCACTTTCAACTCGTGGTATTTACTCAGTGAGTGAGTGATAACTTGTTTGGAAGCCAAACATATTACTCTCTTAGAAACATGCAGGCCAAAGGGCAAGCCCCATTAAGAGATGATTAGCTGTCAGAGGCTTTTGGCTGCATTAAATATTGAAGAGGCTCCTAGATTCCTTATATACCCGACACCCCATTGCTTTATTTCAGCAGTTTCTCTTGATCGGTTCCTTAACAATTCATGAAAGCTGTAAACTTTAAGAAATAGCTGGACCTTATTTACTTATTTATTATGTGTTGCATCTGTAGCATGAAGTTAAAAAAAGGAGAGAGAAACAATTTACGCAAAATATTCTCCTTGGAGAGCTTGCAACTATTGTGGTCGGACTGTGGGCATTTTCTGGCCACATCCAAGATGAGAATTCTCCTATTATAAAGAGTAATGAGATGCTTTTGTGGCATGTGGCTACTGAACCAGGGGATACTTCATGGGAAGGACGTCAACTCTTGTGTTTCTAGAAGTCCTGAATGAACACAGCTCAGGTTGAGTCAGGAGGAGCTCTGGTGACAGTCTGGTCACCCTTTCATACAGTTGGATTTGATTATCTATCACTACATCTAAAGTTGCTGTTATTTGAAACCTAGAAAATCTTTCATTATCTTTTACCATAGAATCTGGTCATTATTGGTCATGTAGTCATAACATAAAGGTTATGACTTAGTAATTTCAAGCCAAATGTTTTAGGATTAGTAAAAGAAAGGGCACGCTGGACGTTATTGCTAACAATATTTTTGCAAATCTTCCCCCTCCCCGTCGCCATATTTAAATCTTTATCCTACCAGAACAGAGCCAATGATCATGTTTGGAAGGGAAAGGTCACAGAGCTATCATCACTATCTCCTTGGATTCTAAGTGAGCAGATAAGGCAAATTCAATACAAAATTTCTATTGAGAATTCTTTATTCTACTGTGAAATAATAATAATACAAATAATGAAAATAACAACAACAATAATACTATCTCATGTTTCTATAACACCTTTTTTTTTTTTTTGCTTTTTCATAGCATTTCCACATTTAGTCATTCTATAATAATTGTACCTACCTCAAAAATATGGTTGTGAAGATTACACGAGTTGCTGTTAGAAAAGCTCTGTGGTACCATTTGTGCGATACCATTTACACAACACTTTTGAAAAGGTAAAACCATAGGTTTAGAAAACCTGTGGTTGACAGGGTGGGGAAGGGAAGTGCCTTACAGGGGCATAAGGATGTTTGTGAGGTGACGGCCATGTTCTATGCCCTCACTGCGGCAGCAGTGAAATGACTCTTTTTGCCGAAACTCGAAACTGAACACTAAAAAAGGTGAATTTTACTTTACATATATTATACCTCAATGACCCTGACTTAAAAATAAATAAGTAAAGCTCTTTAAATAATGTCCGGCACATAATAAATGTGCAAAATACATTAGCTATTGTCGTTATGCTAAGCATTTGATTCTTTAATAATCCTATGGGATGTCAGGCAGGTACCTGGGAGTTTCCCAAGTGACCTATGGAAGGATGAAGCCTTTGGAAGGATACAGCATGCTGGCTGGTGTGTGATGAGATTGAACTAAATACATCACTCAGCAATGGGAAGTTGTACTCTCTAATGACATACGTTTCATCAAGAAGCCATTATTTTAATGTTCAATATTACTAAGCTTTTTATGGCCTCCTGTGCATTATGGTTTTTAACCCAAGAGACCATCTGACTCTTCAGCATTTAAGACCAAAGCATTGCATTCTTTCATGGTAAAAAGCCACAGGGACTTACATGATGCTGAGCAAAGGCAACCAGAAAAGCAAGGGCAACATATATTCATGTCATTGTCTAGGTTAAGGTGATTGTATTATGTTGGTTTAGTTACAAAATTCCAATGTGAAATTGTTTCTATGGAAATAACTCAGAAAGACTGTTATTGCAGCTACTTTAAGGAAAGAAAGAAATCAATGATTTATCAACAGAGTAGGGGGGAAAAAGCTTCTCTACATTAGAAACAGCACTCTCCATACCAGCTGGGATTATTGTGATTATTGCTGCCCTGGGTGCATTATGTTCCATAAGTGGAAAGATCAGGTTTCTGGGTGGACACCACATATTTGTCTCACCATAACCCCACCTTCTTTAGTTAACACTGAAGGCCTTGCCAGAATGTACATACCACCATTAACCTGAGCTGAAGACTTAATACACCAGAGCCAGTGAAAAATGGATAGGATCCTCTTTTTTCTCAGTTCATTCTGACACAGAAACTCGTGTCTGTGTCCATGGGAATGGAACAATAGTGGGAAAGTTGCTTTCTCCAGTGGGCTCTGAATGCCTACCTGGCGTCATCATGGTCCTTTTCTACAATATCTGTGATGCATGTAATGCACAGATATTGTGACCTCAGTTACAAAGGACATTGTGATGTCTTATCATGCTCGTGAGAGCTAGGAAATCATGTAATAAAAGTAACTTAGTATCTGAGCACCTACTCTGTGTGCCATGTTCTGTGTTGTATCTGCTAAAGATACTACCTCAATTTAAAACTCACTTTTCTCATAGCTCTCCCAACATACCTACAGACAAAATGTACCCATAGAAAGTGCACATATTACAAGCAGCAGCTGTTTCATAATTGTGAAACTGGAACTCGTTTTCTGACCAACAGCTTCCCTGTGCAGAGTGAATAGTGACAGCTCAACATTATGAAAAACCAGTATGGTGTAGCTGGTTGTTTCTCAAACCTTTCCACCAAAGTAACCCAAACTGCAGAAATAAGTAAAAGATCAGGGTGTGGGACCATGTCTGTGAGTCTAGCTCACGGTACCTGTGGTAAGTGTGGCATTTATTTAAAGTCTTACATGTCATCTTTAACATCTGATATAATTATCGCATTAGACTCCACAATGCAATATGAAAAGTAATGAGTTGTCCAAAAATCACTTATTAAAACCGATGCTTTAGAAACACGGGCCGCTGTTTATTTTGTGGCTTCATAAGTTTCTGGTCTAGATCCATTAACTTGTGTCTGAAGTCTACCCAGATTTTAGAGCCATTGGTGACAGAAAGTGAACAGGTTTTGGAGTCAGCAGACCTGGTTTTCTGTCTAGTTCAGCCACTTATTAACTAAATAAAGGTAAATAAATTACTTGATGTCTTAGAGTCTCTCCTTTGCATCTAAATAAGAATAAAATTGTAAAAGACAAATTAAGCCTATACTCTTCCTCAACAGACTAAATTCTAGAAGACGTGATAACCATCCCAATGGCCAGAAATAAGAAGAAAGAAACGTTCAGGCAATAGCCTTGAGATAACAGAAAGAACCCGGCACCAGGGTTCCATGTGGTCCTGCCCACTGCACAGTCCTGAGGGGCTCCATTCACACTGTGGTCCATGTAAATGCCCCTGCCAGAGTTATCCAACATGATGACCTGCATTAGAAACCCAGGCTCTATTCTGGTACCTAGAAGACTCTCCACGCGGCTTTGGGCAAGTCATTGCCTCCCTCTAAACCACAGGTTTTTCACCTGTAGAATGGGGACAATGACACTGTGTTGTATCTGTGAAGCTCAATGAGGTAGCTGAGAAAAAATATAGCTTAAATGGCCCTACCTAATCCACATGTCATAGCCCGTTGATCTCGTTTATTCATGTGCCTTTATTTCGGTGCATTTCTACAGACCTTTTTAGTGCCTTATGTCAGTGCCTGTATTTTAGAGCACATAGTGTTGTCCCCAGAAATGTTCGAGAAACAACATTGAATGAGATTAGGTCTTTGACCACAGTGCTTGTTCTATAACCCTAATGCAAGGTGGAGAATTGATGCCCTAGTGCAAATGTAAACAACTGGCTGTGGATCATGACACTAGTGCAGTTCGGCCCCCTCCTTAATCTAGTGATGTTTTCAGCACCTTTCCACTAAGAAGTCACTAATAGGGTGCCCAAGTGTCTGCCACTATGTCCAGATGGTCACGTGAAAGGAGACTATTAGGAAACAACAGAAGAGAAGTTTTCAGAAAAGATCAAGACCTAATTCTCACTTAAGTTTCTTGAGAGGAAGAAGTTGGCCACAATGCCCCAAGGAGGCTGTGATGGCTGTGTTGTGTTTAGTTTTGTGGCTAGAGTTCAACTTTTAGCTACTGTTTATTGCAGGCCTGTCATATGTAAGGCATAATCAAGAACTTTACACATATTATTTCATTGAGCAGCATTGAACCAAGAAGCTGAGCCCATGCAGGGATGAAGAGGGCACCCCAGGTAGGAATCGCCATCAGCGTCTCATGACGGAGACAGTGGCTTAACCATGGGTGGGGAATTCACTCTTGTCACTTACTCGAAGTCCTGAAGGATGCAGTCAAGGGCTTGTGGAATACTCTGAGATATACTTCCAATAACATAATTTAAGAGACATCTCAAAGCTGTCCACTTCCTTCCACCTTCATTTTCACCTCCCAGTTCCATCATTACCCTCCCTAGGTTACTGTGACAGCCTCCTAACTAGTCGATCCATTTCTCCTCTTACCTTTTCCAATCTGCTGTCTATTTAATGACCATAACAACAGTCTTAAAGTATTAATTGTATAAATTATTTGTTTGTCTGCTATAAACTCTTCGATGACTTCTTATTGCCCTGAGAATAAAACTAAAAGTCATTAAAACGGCTGATAACACCCTGGTTGGCCTTAGTATCTCCTTCTCCCGTCTCCTTTTACACTTTCGCCTTTCGTGGGAGTGACCTATCTATTTGGTCTTAAATGTCTTAGCACTTTCTCACCGTAGGTCCTTCACACATGCATCCCCTCAAGTTTTACCTTCTCCTTGTCCCTCAGGACTTAATGTAAATACCATGCTCTTAGACATCAAAGGCAAGTAAGACTATCAGGCAACACTGCTTCCTTTCCCCCAGCAACTCCAAACAGTCGTAATGACCGTGCTTATTTGTGTGGTTACACTTTTGCTATCTCCTTCTGCTTGTAGATTACAAGCTTCATGAAGGAAAGCACTAGCCAGTGCTTGGATGCTCTATAGACTTTGTCAAAGGAAGAAGTGCATCTGGCTGTCTCAGGCAATGGACTTGGTGGATAGATAATTTGGTGTGAAATAAATATGAAAGGAGAACAATGGGCTATAGCTAAAAAGGCTTATTTGCCCTATGTGAGACTGTCAGCACAAACCCCTTGGGTCCGAGAGGGGTATCTAGAGAGGAAAAGGGAAAATAAAACAGACAGTAGCTGATTTGCTGTAGAGAGCAACACCCGTTTCTAATTTAAACTGCAAATAAGGAATGGAAACATACATATGTTGTACACAGAGAAATGAACATATGGGATAAGTTACCAAGAAAATCCCGGGGAAGCTGAAATTAATGGACTGAAGTGACACCTTGGTTGAAGAGAGGATGTGAGGGTGCTGGGAGAAGTCAGAGAGAATGGAAGGGCTGGGTGCCCTGTCCCCAGGGTTCTCCTTCCTTTGCTCATTCATTCTGTGTTATGTCCCATCAGCCATCACAACTTTACTCCACAAAGCCCTCCTGCTTACGGAGGCCCCCTTGTGGCCCCATCACAACTTCCCCATGAGAGAGACTCTGGGTGGCAGATGTTTGGAGGTGGGGGAGGCTTGTCCTGAAGCTGCCTTGGCATGGCACCCCCTATGCTTAGCTGTGATCGCTGGAGAGGTAAAAGAGGCAGAGAGAGATTAACGAGAGGACGTCTAAAGCCCCCAGACCAGCCCTCAGCATCACCACTGCCTCCTGTGTGAGCTGCCTGCTGACTCTCACCACCATAACGCCACAGTCTTAAACCATTCACAGAGTGCTGTGGAATAACGAAAGTCTGGGGAAGTTAAGCTAAAAGCCTAGACCTTATCTTCAAAGGACTATCCATTTCCATCACAGAAGATAATATTAAGAAAAGCTATAATAACATTTTTTGGATTCTCAAATCCTCATCACACAGAGTATAGATTGATCTTTTTAATCATCGAGTTGCTAATCATTTGTTTGTTTTGATATATCATTCACTCATTCCAAAAAATTTATTGAGCTATCTATCGGTGCTGGGCATTGTCCTAGGCACTGGGGACGTGGATGTAAATTGGGTCCAGGTCCTCATGAAGCTCTCATTTTAGTGGGAGCCACAGACCACACATAAATAAACAGATATCTATGCATGATAATGTCAGGTGGTGATAAATATTATAGAAAAGAGAAAAAGAAAAAGAAAATAAAAGGATAGAGGGCAGTGTTCTTTAGATTGGAAGGTCAGCAAAGGGTTTTCTGAGCAGAGAACTGAATAAAGTGAAACAATAAGACAGGCAAACATCAGGAAGTACATTCTAAGCAGTGGAGTCAGCAGGTGCAAAGGTCCTAAGGTAGGACCACCCTCAATGTGTTCGAACAGAAAGGAAGCCAGTGTGGATGGAGTGACTGTAGCAAGTGGATGAATGATGAGAAAGGAGGTGGAGTGTTACCTGGGGCTATCACTGGTGCGGTTTTATGTAATGGTGCACCTGCACTGAAGGGCATGTGGCTAGTGCTATATATCCACATCTGTATATTTATGTTTACTTCTATACCTAAATAATATGTGACTTCAGGTAATATTTTAAGGCAAGCTACTTAATATTATGGGGCTTTACAACAAACACATAATCTATGACCCAACTACTATAACCATTTACTGAGGGGAAACTAAGGTTAAAAACCCAAGACCATAGTCAGAATCAGGGTCCGAGGTAGCAATGTTTCAAATCCATTAATCTTGCCTCTTTCTCTTTGATTTTTGCCTGTTATTTTGCACCAGTTCTCTGAATCCACCTGGTGGCATGATCAACTATGCAAACTAGCTAAAGCAATCACTAGCCAATGCTTTCTTTTGCAGGAAGTGAGGAATTTAAGAAACAAAGTGGATCTGACTGTGTGGGTCTCCCACCCCTTTCTTTCAACGAAGGGAGGAAGGGGCCTCAGAGGGATCTTATTACTTCTGGTCCCTTCAGTAGCACAGATGTATTCCTAAGTTTCTCGGGATGATTAGTTATAGCTCCCTTGGTATTTAGCTTTAGGATTTATGTTGATGGCTTGTGCATACTTCTGTCAGTAGATGAGTAGGAGACTCCCTCCACATTGCCTTGTTTTTCCTGATTACTTCCCCAGTATTCCACCAGTTACACAATCACTTCACTGCTGAGATCACCCTTTGACTCCTAAAACAGTTTGAGTTTCCTTTGAGGAAGAAAGCGACCCTGTGGTATCCCAAGGGAGAAGAGAAAAGATTCCACAATGCTCAAGTCCATAATGATGCTCTGTCGGCATTCTTTCTTTGTGCACCTTCCTTCCTTTTTCTCAATCCCTTAGTCAATCTCAAAACCGTTTTTCTGCAAATTCCCTCCCCAGGTTGCTATCCCCGGCAATTACAATTTGTTTATACCAAAACATCTATTTAGGAACAGATCCTTGGCATTTAGAATACCAAATTTACTGGTTACTATGTACTCAAATCCATTTACAGAAATAGCTTTCATGAAACACATGAGAGTCTTTAAGCTCTACGACCTACTCTATGAACACAGCTTCAGGGATAAAAATTCTTTTCAACCCTAAATTTTTCTTTAGAGATGAAGACAAGAACACTCCACATAAGGGCAGGGTTTATACAGAACAAACAAGCTTTCGCAGGTTAACTTAAAACAAAACAAAACAAAACAAAACAAACTGTAGGGAAACACAGAGATGATTCCCAACTTAAAAACATTAGACTTTTAAACAATGTATCCCCTTTTCCCGTGGAGGTCTGTCCTCTGCTGACCCAAAAGTTAAATGTCTTCAAATGTCCTCCCCTTTTTTGAGGCCCTGTTCCTCCCTCTGTTTCCCTATCCCCTTCAATATCACCACCTCCCCCACCAACCACCACTATTTTTTGTCCCAAGATAAAACCCTAGGAGCTATCATTAATTATTTATTTTCCCTTATCCCTGCTATTAAACTTATCAGCAGGTTCTTTCAGCTCTACCTGCAAAACATACCTGGAATGCAGGTATGTTTGCACCCACTTGCCCATTTCCACTGTTACCCCTGAGTCCGAGCCACCGCATGCTTGCACCCAGACTGCTGCAATAACGTCTTCTGAGCTGTCTCAGCTCTAACTCCAACTCAGCGGGCAACCTACCTGAGTTCCACTCATCCTAGCCTGGCCTGGCCTGAGGCTGAGGGCATCATTTGAAGATACTTTTACCCTGACCCCAGAAAGTCTTTTGTGGTCTTGGTGGTCTGCTCCTGCTGCCTCCGCCTGACAGGAATGACTCACTGGATGACCTCCCTCTTTGCTCCAGGGGTCAAGTTTTACCTTCATCCGTTACCATAACTATGTTCGAATAAAACTTAATACTGGAGCAGTCAAAGAACAACAACAACAAAAAACATATGCTCCGGTGGTTATTTTGTTATAGGTTTTATTTGGTAGAACTTGCGGAAGACAGAAATGCTTGTTTTTTGAGGAATTTGTGAAACACCTTTAATCCATTTGCTGAACATTTTAATGGTCAGTTCATCGCCTCTCTAAATTAAATCGCTAGAGCTGCACTGCTGTTTTAGAGTGGGAAAGGTGGTTATCCCTGCAGGGAAAAATTAGGTTCAGCTGAAGGGGAACTCAAAGTGATCTTTATAAAGTAAAACTCCACAGAGAGACCACAGCAACTAATAGTGTCTGGGCAGCCCTGCATATCCACGCCTCTGAGGCTCACACCAGACAGGACTTCGAGCCTCGGGGGTCAGGTTCTCAACAATCTCTGCTAATGAAAACTCAGCCAATCAGAACGGGCCTCATTCTCACAGTTATCCTCTTGGGGTCTTCAGAAATTACAACCAGGCTTGCTTTGCATTTATATCACCCACATCCTGGTTAGGAAAACTGGTTGCTGGGCAGTGCTGGGCAGGAGGGGAGCAGGCCAAGTTGCAGCCTGAACACCATTTTCAAATGGTGAGGCGGCATCATCAGAAGACTGTCTGGCTGCTTGTCACCAAGGGGCAGGTCAAGAAAAGGTGAGGGTCAATTGTCTCACGAGGATCTCATATTTGATACAATCAGCTTTTTGCCATTAATGGCCACCAGGTCATTAACTGCTTGAATGCTTCGATGAAGGCAGCTGTGAGGTCCCCTTCTCTGTACCTCTGATGCTCTGTATTAAGATACTCAGTGGGGGCTTTTCCAGGTATTTCCTGATTTAAAAACTTAGACCTTCAGCTGAGAGAACAGGAACTCTGGGTACTCCATATTTTAAAGAAA
>NW_011888980.1:1971244-1980459 GCF_000151845.1 Pteropus vampyrus | reverse complement strand
CCTCTGCTGACCCAAAAGTTAAATGTCTTCAAATGTCCTCCCCTTTTTTGAGGCCCTGTTCCTCCCTCTGTTTCCCTATCCCCTTCAATATCACCACCTCCCCCACCAACCACCACTATTTTTTGTCCCAAGATAAAACCCTAGGAGCTATCATTAATTATTTATTTTCCCTTATCCCTGCTATTAAACTTATCAGCAGGTTCTTTCAGCTCTACCTGCAAAACATACCTGGAATGCAGGTATGTTTGCACCCACTTGCCCATTTCCACTGTTACCCCTGAGTCCGAGCCACCGCATGCTTGCACCCAGACTGCTGCAATAACGTCTTCTGAGCTGTCTCAGCTCTAACTCCAACTCAGCGGGCAACCTACCTGAGTTCCACTCATCCTAGCCTGGCCTGGCCTGAGGCTGAGGGCATCATTTGAAGATACTTTTACCCTGACCCCAGAAAGTCTTTTGTGGTCTTGGTGGTCTGCTCCTGCTGCCTCCGCCTGACAGGAATGACTCACTGGATGACCTCCCTCTTTGCTCCAGGGGTCAAGTTTTACCTTCATCCGTTACCATAACTATGTTCGAATAAAACTTAATACTGGAGCAGTCAAAGAACAACAACAACAAAAAACATATGCTCCGGTGGTTATTTTGTTATAGGTTTTATTTGGTAGAACTTGCGGAAGACAGAAATGCTTGTTTTTTGAGGAATTTGTGAAACACCTTTAATCCATTTGCTGAACATTTTAATGGTCAGTTCATCGCCTCTCTAAATTAAATCGCTAGAGCTGCACTGCTGTTTTAGAGTGGGAAAGGTGGTTATCCCTGCAGGGAAAAATTAGGTTCAGCTGAAGGGGAACTCAAAGTGATCTTTATAAAGTAAAACTCCACAGAGAGACCACAGCAACTAATAGTGTCTGGGCAGCCCTGCATATCCACGCCTCTGAGGCTCACACCAGACAGGACTTCGAGCCTCGGGGGTCAGGTTCTCAACAATCTCTGCTAATGAAAACTCAGCCAATCAGAACGGGCCTCATTCTCACAGTTATCCTCTTGGGGTCTTCAGAAATTACAACCAGGCTTGCTTTGCATTTATATCACCCACATCCTGGTTAGGAAAACTGGTTGCTGGGCAGTGCTGGGCAGGAGGGGAGCAGGCCAAGGTGCAGCCTGAACACCATTTTCAAATGGTGAGGCGGCATCATCAGAAGACTGTCTGGCTGCTTGTCACCAAGGGGCAGGTCAAGAAAAGGTGAGGGTCAATTGTCTCACGAGGATCTCATATTTGATACAATCAGCTTTTTGCCATTAATGGCCACCAGGTCATTAACTGCTTGAATGCTTCGATGAAGGCAGCTGTGAGGTCCCCTTCTCTGTACCTCTGATGCTCTGTATTAAGATACTCAGTGGGGGCTTTTCCAGGTATTTCCTGATTTAAAAACTTAGACCTTCAGCTGAGAGAACAGGAACTCTGGGTACTCCATATTTTAAAGAAACACTCTGTGTCAGTCAGGGTCCAGCACAGTATCCAACAACTGGATCAGACTCCTGCTCCCATAATGGAAAAAGCTCTACAATAATGACCCACCATCCTAGATAATCTGTCCTCTCCACATGGGGAGAGAACTGGGGAGGGGAGCGAGCAAGAGTAATGGGGCTATTTATTGGTTTGGGGGCCATTGGAGGAATGTTCCTGATAAGAGGTAATTTTCTTCCCTTCTCTTTCCCTCTACTCCCCCTTGTCTCAATCTGAAATCAAGAAAGAGATTTCAAGAGAATTCCTTATAAAGACAGGTGGTGCCTTAAGAAAGGGAGACTGAAACCTCATTTTGTGTTTGAGCTATGTTTAGGCAGCAGATTGTGTGCACTGCAAAGGAAAAAGGAAGTGGATGGAGAAAGATGGTAGAGTCGAAAAAAGTGGGCAGCAGGAGAGCCTGCTCTCCCATCATTCAGAGGGGCAAAGATGTGTGAGTTTCTCGTGAATAATCGAATACTGTGGAAAGTGCGTTTGAGCCTTCTTTTCTGTACCCTGTCTGCCCATGGGTGACAATTGACCCACAGAGGTGTTAGTAGGAAAACTGATGACAAAGGAGAGGGAGACAACTAAGAGGTAAAGAGATGTTCCCTTAATCCTTAATCCCTCCTCTCAGTCCCTAACATCGTAGGAACTAGAGACAGAGGAGGAGAAGGGAGAAGTCTAGCCTGTGATGTTGTAAGGGGAAGCTTTGAAATTGATAAAAGAAAAGTTGTAAACTGGACTCAACTGGTTTCATAGCTGAAAATGAACAGAAAGATATGGAGGAAACTCAAACATACATACTAAGTGAAAGAAGCTTGTCTGAAAAGGTTAAATACTGTGTGATTCCAGCTATGTATATGGCTTTCTGGAAAAGGTAAAACTATAGAGACAGTAAAAAAAAAAGAAAAAGAAAAAATAGATAGTGGTTGCTAGGGGCTAAGGGGAAGGTGAGGGAAATAGGCAGAGCACGGAGGATTTTTAGGACAATGAAACTATTCTGTATGATACTATGATGGTGGTTATATGTCATTATATATTTATAAAAACCTATAGAATGCACAACACCAAGAGTGAGGTCTTATGTAAACTATGGACTTTGGGTGGTAATGATGTGTCTGTCCATGTAGGTTTGTGATTACAACAAATGTCCCACTCTAGTGAAAGATGTTGATATTCACAGAGGCTGTGTCTGGCAGGGGCAGGCAGGGGACTTATAGGAATTCTCTACATTCTGCTCAATTTTGCTGTGAATCTAAAACTACTCTAAAAAATAAAGTCTACTTTTTAAAAAAATGTTGCAATGAGGACATAGCATTTGCAATAACAGAGGCTCTGTTACTTAGTTTTCATCTATGTCATTTAAAATTTCAGGAAAAGAGACCACCAGTCCTGCCCTGTCTTTGCTGTGATGTCCTGTCATTCACTGGGCTGTGGAGGATGCTCTGTAGAAATGGAGACCCTGAGCAGTGAACACAGAAATGTGGCTCGGAGGAAACCAACAGAGAATGCATCAGGGGGGAAGGTGACACGGAGTGGTCTACCCCAGGGCAGAAGTCAGTATGGTTGGAAGTCCACTCTCAACAGGAAACAGGAAACTGCTGCTCAGGAGTCTCTAAAATGGAAGCACAGCTAGTTCCTGGGAAAGAGGCCAAGAAAATGTAGGGCAGGACCATTCTCACTCACCAAAATGAAATTAAGTTTACCATGGAATGCATACACTGTTTCCCCAGCATATGATTTTTTTTAAAAATAGATTTTTTTGTGTTTTAATTTTGAGAACTTGAGAGCTAAACTTGCCAAAGAGGATTACAAGAATGTTGGGCATATCTATATAGTAATGGTGCTGAGCTAGAATAAATTAAGTCGAGGAAGGTTTGGAGGATATAAGTCAGAAGTGTCTTTAATTACAATGATCTGTGCCTTAATGGCCCAATACGTTGACAGGATCATAGTTAAAGATATTAGACTATTATTTTCACCATAACAGTTCTCTTTTTAAAAATATCAGGCTTTTAACAGACAATATAAAAAGAGCTTTTAATAACTCACCGATGAGGAGGATTCACGGTTGAGAACTGTGAATATCTTATGACTTATTCTTACAAGCTTCAACAGGCTTGAGCAGTTGTAAAAAACAAAACTTCAGTACTGGGTTACTGAATGAATGTTCAGTAGAAGATACAACAGATGAGCTAAAATGGACCTTATGGGCTGGTTAAGTGTTCAACCATGACCTCCTAAACATATAAATAAGTGACTGGGTCCCCTTATGTAAAACAAGGAGAGGGGCCCTGGGAGGCACTTGAAAAGGAGTGTTTAAAAGATGAACTAAGAACATCAAGGTCAGAAGACAAGAAGACAAGAGACAAAGGAAAGCCTGCTTGAGGGTTGTGTAAAATGAGACTGACAACCTCAGCTAACTAACTACAAACGAGAGATCATTTGGGGGCAAACTTTCATACACTGGCGCTTCACTAACTTAACATTATCTGAGTCTGGATTGCAGAACCATGTGAGGGGCGACACCGTATCATGTAGAAATGAGGTCCTTCCATGAGCAAAGTCCTCTTCTTTCCTGAATGGATTCACCTCACATCAAATCCTAAGTGAGAGTTTAGTGAAGCAGAGCTCCTACTTTCTCAGGGAGTGCAAGGCCAGGGAAGCAAGAGTGAGCGATGAGGAGAGCGAGGCAAGGAAGGAGGGAGAGGCAGTGAGAAGAGGAGTGACTGAACTCGCCACTGTTTGGTGGCCATGTAACCAATTGCTTGCTTAGAGGATTTTCTTCTGGGGGGCTACAGGAAATACTGGGTCTCGGGAGAATTTGATCGAAGGGAAAAACAGAGAATCATTTATCTACAGACTCCTGTCCCCTATTGCTCAAAGGTTCCCGCACTGGGTATTATCCCCCTGCAGTTCCATGTTGAGCATGCATGGGCATCAGCATGAGTCCAGTGGAGTTTCATAGCTCAGCATCAACAAGGAGTCACCAAGCCACGAGGGGAGAGGTACATAATATGGGCAAGATGCAAGGTGCTGTGCTGTCAGCTGGGGAACCCACCCACAGCTGGCCATCACAATAAAGGCTGGAGCAGGACAAGATGGCCAGTGGTGCCAAAGGCAGGCAAAGCCGAGAGCCTCTGAAGCAGCGCATGAGAGGTATCTGCTATAGGAAGGGAGTTAGGCAACAACATTCCACTATCTCTTCCTTTCTTTGCCATTTCACCATGGTTAGACTTATCTTTCCTTACCCAGGTTTTCAGACTCTTCATTACTTTAGCAGCCCGTTTACCCCATCCCCTTCTTCAATTGGCTTTGCTGAATATGGAAATGACCTTCATGTCAGGCCAACTTGGTGCCCCTCTGCTGACCACCCAGCTGCCACTTTATGCCTGGAACCACTCATCTTGTTCACCTGCCCCAAGGATAGCAAGTGTCATTTCTGGCCACCACATGCTTCTAGCTCCCTGTTCAAAACTCGCAGTGTTGTTCTTTCGCTAGGCAGTCCATTTTCTGGTACAGTGATACTGTTTGATTTCAATTCTAGTTATCACTCCAGGAACTATATTTATCCCCCAGATTTCCAGAGATACCTAGATCTGTGCTCCTAAACACAAGTTCAGTCCCTGGGTCCCTGTTCCCTAGGACAGATTCCTTGTAGCCAATTCCTGCTTCATAATACTTTGGGCTATCTGTACATGAGACTCTTCGTTTCTGGGTCAATCCATTTCAAGGGGGCATTTAGCTTCTTCTTGACCCTTAGCCTGACTGAAGATTGTTTTTAATCTCAGAAACTGACTTTGTCCCTAGGCTAATCACTAGCTGGACCTGCCTAACATAGTGTTCTGGTCTAAAATCCAGCACCTGCCTGGCCTTAGGCCTACCCTGTCTGGCTGCTATGTCTTCTCTGCAAATGCTACATTACCAAGACAGTAGTAAATCAAAAGTTGATAGAGACTCCATCCTTAGTTGGCTTCCTGTAAGGCTCTCACTGGGCAAAAAAATGCTCACCTGCATGGCCAGGTAGAGATAGGGATGCATGCATATTCTACTAAGCATTGAACTGAATGAGGACGAAGCCCCAGGTGATTCTGCACATGAGTGAAACTGGGCTCACCAGCCTGGAAAGAGCCACAGAAATGATAAGGGCTTCAAAGAAAGGATACTTGCTGTAAGAGCGGATAATGTGAGAACCTGCTCTACTTTGGTGTGTGGGAGTGTGTGTGTGTGTGTGTGCGTGTGCGCGCGCGTGCACACGCACGCACATGCACGTGCGCCTTCGAAGAGCCACAGAGATGACGGGGATCAGTCAGTGGGGGCCACCAGAAAATCAGCCTGATCACAGAAACTGCTGTGATGTGGAACACCCCTGAGGTAGGAGACAGGTTGTTGTCTGGTACTCTCCCTGTTTTCCTCTCTCTACCTTTCTCTAGACCTCGC
Source organism: Pteropus vampyrus (assembly GCF_000151845.1). Classification (NCBI taxonomy): domain Eukaryota; kingdom Metazoa; phylum Chordata; class Mammalia; order Chiroptera; family Pteropodidae; genus Pteropus; species Pteropus vampyrus. Next base: position 1,974,512 of record NW_011888980.1, on the reverse strand, counting down.
TCCACTCTGACTTTCTTTTCATTTTACCTTTCGTATGATAGCATGATAAAGATGGCAGGTCTGATATTTAATGTCCTGCCCAAGGCCAGCAGCTTTCTGGGTACAGACCTAGCATAGAGCCCTAGCCCTCTGACAAAATCCAATGTTCACTACCTTCCATTGCATGGTGTCCTGACACCAGCCTGTGTCTTCTCCTGGGACTCTTATGATGAGAGTAGACTCTGAGTCCAAACGTAGGATCTCTCTAGTTTTGTGTGGCCAGGAGAGAGGCCAAGTGGGAAATAGCTCCATTTTCCACCTCAAAGCTGAGTTTAAATGACTTGCCTCTGGGCATCTGTGCTCTGCTCACTAGCCCACGGCCACTTGGGGCACTATCTTGCTCTAGCCATCCCTCTGACAAGACACCTTAACTATTTTCTTTCGTAAGCTTGGTGGAGTAAGAAACCATGATGGAGGTCATTGCTAAGTCTTATCACAGCAATGTCTTTCATGCTGCATTAATAAATTTCAAGTGCTAAATCACTCATATTAATGGGGAGGGGGTTATACCTTTAGAAATGCTTTTTCCCAAGGTTAATATTTCATGCTAAATCTGTTCACTCTTTTGACATTTTTATGACCTGTGTACAGCAGCCTCATATGTTCACAATAATGTTAAAATTGAAAGAGTATGATGATCATATCACAATATAAAAAGTGCTCTTCGTTAAGGCAATTTTAAGCATCTTGTTACATTTGGGACTCGTGTCCAATCAGATAATTTCCTTTTAAAGATCTGCTTCCTTTATTCTTCCAGGATTATAACATTTGGAAAGGCTAGAAAGAGACTATTGACTTCTTGGGGTCTCAAGTGTCCATGTGTTTCTTATTCTCTATTAAAATCTAATTAATTACCTTTAGACAAGTGAATGCGATCTATTGAATTAAAAACTTTACGAGTCTAGAATGGTTACCCTGAATTTGGACTTGATCTCAAGTTTCTGTTTAGTTGGCTAGATAAAGATGGTACGTTCCAGTGTTGGAAACATAACCAACACATGTTCCAGGCCATATGTTGGTTCTTTACATATGTTAATTTATTTAGTTCTCTCAACAACCTAACAAACTACACTTTATGAGGTCCCATTCTCAGATAAAGAAACTGGATTAATGACTTGCTCTCCTATGTGACAAACCCAGTCAAGCATCACCTTGACTTCCAGGCCAAAATTGGCTTCAATTTGCTGAAATTATTGTTATATGTGTTCCGTTTGGAATGTACAGAAGTCACAGGTGCTGTTTGCTTGGGTACTTGAGATTCCATGGGACCCGATAGGGCGCAGTGAGGCTCATAGGCCACCCCCTGGCGGGGGGAAAGCAGGGATAAAGAAAGGTCTTTTCTTAAATTCTACCAATATTGTAATTATTCTGGAAAAAACAACATTTCTTGGAAATGCATTCCTATATGGTGTGATTCTTTCTGAAGCCCAGTAGGACTTCTGCGGGACAGTTGATAGGAGACCAGGACTGTATGCATCTCAGTAAGAACCTATATAATGCATTTCTCTTAGGGAAGGCCCTGACAGGAAAAACAAAATCTCATTTTTCTAAGACTTTTCTGTCTCTAAGGCCCCACATGAAGTTTATCATTCACTTTACTGTTTTAAAAAATGATCTTAGTTTTACCTCAAAGCCCTGGCCAGAATGTGGCTTTTCTCAGGAAAAATCCTTCTCCTCCAGTTGGAACACGTTTTATGAATTGCCACTGGGCTCTGTGTAGATCTGTCCTTGCTGCACATTACTGCCTCGTCTGGGTCTAATTTAGGTCGCAACACACATTGGGCAGGAACTCTTTACTTCCATGTTCTCTACGATGTTCGGCAGATTTTGTTCACTCAACAAATGTTAAATGCCAGTAATAACTAACACCTCCTCTCTCTAAATAAAGCACTATTTTGAGACAGCATATACATGACCATTCTGATTTAATCTTTTATTTAGAGAACAGGAAAAAAAAAAAAAAAGGCCACACACAGATTCTACTGGCAATGATTGAATTTCAAAGTCTAAAACTGGGTCATAATGGCAAGATGGAGGATATGGGATGCCGAAGAGACCGGGAGCACTGAAACGGCCTGGGGATGGTAATAATAAAGAGTGTTTTCTGCAAGTCTTCCCCAAGGAGACAGGATGGGAGAGTGGAAAGAGCATTGGATGGGGGACTTGCCACTGAGCCGTGGTCTGGGCTCTGCCGCACTGTTTCCCTGTGCTCCGTGTAGTTAGCAGCTTCGTCTTTGTGGGGTCAAAATAGATGACAACTGAGAAAGGGCTGTTCATTCACCTAAATTATTCATTTATTGAGCACATATTTATTGGGTGTCTATCCTGTGTTCAATACGAGGAAAACCCTGGCGAACACGGTCCTCACCCTCATAGAAGTTAAAGTAGGGGAGAGACTAATCAAATAGTCTCAAAATAAGTATGAAATTCAAGTGCAGTAAATGCTATAGAGGAGATGTACATGATGCATAAAAATAGGAGAGGGATTCAAAATATCTTAACAGGTACCGGTTAATGATCACCTTCATAATCTTGGTGTCTGGAGGCTCCATGTTGTGCCTGGAGGCAACACTTTAGTGGCTGAAGAAAGTGAACTCAGGGTGGTAGCTATTTACCAAATTGGGTGGAAATAGTTTAATTTTTGCCACTAGTGTTCTGGCTGAATATTGGCATTGCATAACAGTTTAGAAATAGAAGGATTTGCTCTGGGCTGGAAAGCTGGTAAGAGGCATCGTGTAGGGGTGACATTTGAGCCAAGAACTGAAGTATAAGAAAGAATAACTAAATGAAGAGAGTAGGAAAATTATTTTAGGCATAGTGAGCAGTGTATGTTCAAAGTCCCTGTGGCAGGAGGGAACAAAATGTGTTTGAGGAGCTTAAAGTGTCCAACATGGCTAAAGTGCATTAAGCAACAGGAGCTTAACAGGGGTTAGGGCTGGGGAGTTGGATATGAAACTGAACGTGAAAGATCTTGCACGTCAGTGAAGGGATTTTATTTTTTTCCCTATGAGCCATGAGAAGCTATTAAGGATTTTAAGCTGAGAATGGCATGGACAGATCTGCATCTCACTAAAAGCACTCAGGCTGCTATGCAAAGCAGAGATTGAGGTGGAAGCCGTGGAAGACTGTTCCTAAGTCACCCAGAGAGAAGTTGGTGGCTCAGACTAAGATAGTGGTGACTTATAAGGGTAGAGAGTATATATAGGGTTTTGCTGAATTGGCAATGACT
>NW_011888980.1:1969389-1971194 GCF_000151845.1 Pteropus vampyrus | reverse complement strand
GAAGTATAAGAAAGAATAACTAAATGAAGAGAGTAGGAAAATTATTTTAGGCATAGTGAGCAGTGTATGTTCAAAGTCCCTGTGGCAGGAGGGAACAAAATGTGTTTGAGGAGCTTAAAGTGTCCAACATGGCTAAAGTGCATTAAGCAACAGGAGCTTAACAGGGGTTAGGGCTGGGGAGTTGGATATGAAACTGAACGTGAAAGATCTTGCACGTCAGTGAAGGGATTTTATTTTTTTCCCTATGAGCCATGAGAAGCTATTAAGGATTTTAAGCTGAGAATGGCATGGACAGATCTGCATCTCACAAAAAGCACTCAGGCTGCTATGCAAAGCAGAGATTGAGGTGGAAGCCGTGGAAGACTGTTCCTAAGTCACCCAGAGAGAAGTTGGTGGCTCAGACTAAGATAGTGGTGACTTATAAGGGTAGAGAGTATATATAGGGTTTTGCTGAATTGGCAATGACTGCCATTCACTGAGACAGGAAACACTCGGATAGGACTGGCGCATGTTGGTGACAGGAGCTGGGAGAGTGAATGTGGGAAGGGAGAAGGGCTGGCCATGTTGCAACAAAGGGCCACTGCAGTATGAAAGGGGAAACCTGGGTGGTTGGGGAGTGGTCTGGATCAGAGGTGTACACTTGTAAGTCATCTTTGTAGCAGCGGTCACTGACACCCAGGCTATGGAGAAGACAACAGTTAATGGCCAGCCCTTAACCTGTGAGGAAGATTTAGAAAGAGTGACTAGAGTGGACGAGAAAAACATGGTGGTGTGGTATCAAGGGAAGAGAACATTCCAAAAAAGAGGGAGTAGACGACAATTGTCCAAAGGACAAGGACCGAAGAAGTCCATTGGCTTCCTCTCCAAAAAGACTTCATTGAAGCCTAGTGAGAACTGCTCAATTTTTCTTTTAACTTTTTACTTTGAACTAATGATAGACTCCCAATTCATTGTATAATACATAGAGGTCCCATGTACCCATTGCCCAGCTTCCCTCAAAAAGGCTGCATCTTAACAGTTACAACTTCAAAACAAGGAAACTGAGATTGGCACACTACAATTAACTCAACTGCAGACCTTGATCAGATTACAGTAAGACCTGCTTTGATAAAACAATTGGGCTGGAAGTTAAATTGAAGTGGGGGGGGGGCAGGGAGTGGAAAGAGGGAACAGAGGCAGGATAGACAGTAAATATTTATTGTATTCTGCCCTGTGCCAGGCACAAAAGCAGACAGGGCCCAGAAGGGGCTCCTGAAGTAACCTTCACATCTACAGGATCTGGACAAGGAAGCTGAGGTATAACTCTACTTCTGGCAGTAGTCACCAGCATCAGAGGTCACAGTGGACTGGGGTGCAGAAGCGCCAGCGGTGAGTCATTGAGAACAACCTCTGAACCCCGACGCAGTGGCAGGAGAAAATGTACTAGTATAGTAGAAGAAGTGTCAAGACTCTTCCTTCAGGACAGACTTTCTGGAGAGTTTGTTATCCCAATGCCTCTCAGACTTTATAAATTGTTAAGAGCAGAGGGTCTTTCTGCAACAGAACTCCAAACATTTTACAGCTATTACATGTTCTAAGCGAACTTTAGAAGGAGCTGTAGCCGGAGGGTTGGAGTAACATATTCCTAACAGGCCCATTTTATAAATGAACACTCTGAACCCCAAGTTCCAAGGGAACTCACGTTGCCCAACCACATAGCAAGATCTTCCCTGGATCTTAGCTTCAGATTTGTTCCTACTTCCTGTGTCGCCCTGGGTCTTAAGAAACAGATTCTACTGAGCTGTGTAAGAGGTCACTGCTCCCTA
>NW_011888980.1:1930165-1967404 GCF_000151845.1 Pteropus vampyrus | reverse complement strand
TCAAAGTAGTGGGCAAATTCCACCATGCCTTTATCTGTGCCTGACAACTCCCAGAAACAAGCCAGGGCTGGGAGCTGGCTTCAGATCCAAGTCAGGAAACTCTGAGAGCAGGAGACAGCCTGAGCTTGGAGAATGAAGCTCTGGAAACCACACAAAAACAGGAGGCAATTGGTTTTCAGAAGGAGCAAACGGTACAGAGAAAAGCCTTATTCAGTGGTATTAAATAAGATATACAACAATGTCACATTTACCTTTGTCCCTCTAATGTCATTTCTGACACAAAGACTTTGTAACATGCTTGACTCCCAAGCCCTGGCTTTCAGTGTGACATTTGAAAATCTTTCATTCATTTCTCTTCAACAAATATTTATTGAACAAACTCTGCTAGATGCCAGAAATACAAAGACGAATATCTACCTGGCCTTCTTTTAGAGGGTATTGGAAATAATAGCAATCTCTTAACATTTGCAGACTACTTCCAGTTTCCAACACACTACACACATCATCTAATTTAATCCCTGGGATCAGCCTGGTAGTGCTAGATAAAGCCTGTGCTGCCTGAGTAAGAAATGAGGGGCAGAAGGCCCTTGACAAAAAGAAACCACCAGTGTTGGGGGTGGGAGGTGCCATCCTTGATATTACCAACTCACTTTGCACCTAGAACTTTAGGTGCTAAAAGTGCCTGTTCTCCAGGTACCAGGGCAGAAAGCTTTCTGGGTATGAACAGCCTCTTGGGAGATTAAATAAATTAGGCTTCAAAGAAATCTTTTAAAGTGCGGACACTTTACTCAGAAGGAAAACTGGCTTTACTTTCAAAGAAGACTGAAAAGAAGACATTTTCAAAGCGACGATTTAATAAGGGAGAAAGAATACTGGCCAAGGCGTTAGGAGGCTGATAGCCTGGTCCTACTTGGTGGCTTTTGGAAAATGAGAAAAGTGGGCTAGATTATTTCTAAATTGCAGTTAAAATTCTGCATAATTTACCAGGCAGGTTTGCAATTATACACGTTGTTCAAAAGTTCCTGAAAAGGGTTTGATTAAATACAGTTTTAGAAATTATGCAATTGAATGTTACTTATATGTGTATTTATTTGCCAACACTGGTTGAATGTCCAGCACTAAATAACATTTTCAAGGTCTTTTTATTTCGAAGTCTCCTCTCCCACGTACTTTGGAAATGATAAGGATGGAAAGTATAATGCCTGGAACAAAATAGACATTCCATAAATATTTTCTTCATAAATATATGAAGACATGGATGAATGAATGAAGAACAAATGACTTTAGCAGCAAAGAACAAAATTTCACTGTGGTAACAAACTGGAAAATGCAAAAGGATATCTTCCTAAGAAGTATATCAAAGTATGCCCAAAACAAAAGCCATGTAATGGAGTGGGTAGGGAACAAAATAGTGCCTTGCGGTGAGGTCTGGTAGGTGGATACATCTGTGGAAGTTTCAATTTTACAACTTTAGTCCCATTATTGTTTTCTTAAGGTTAGTTTGTTGGTTTATTGCTAAGTAACTAGGTTGCCTGTGTTCTCTGATTTTAGATGTTTGCATTTGGAAAATAAAGTTATTCCTGTCCCGGCTTCAAGATAGCATGATTCTGTGCCGATCCAGATTTAAATTCAGAGTCCCAGCTTATATCAAAGGATAGTTGTCATTTTATGTCTTCTTCTGCAGTCAGATAAACCACCTGTGGTACCCTCAGCTCCTTGGCATTTGGGGCTGTGGGCTAGCACACTGTCTCCAAGGTTATGCCAACTCTGCCTGTTACATAGGTCCACATTCAAGGACTTGACACCTAGACATCTCTTTCATTAAAGAAACCCCTGGCTCCAGCCATGAATATCTGTCTATGGCTCTTCCTATGCTGTGGCTGTGTTTCTTGGGGGAGATGTAGTCATATTTCTTTTGGATCTTGTCAACTCCCTTCAAGATATAGCTCAGGCTTCTTGGTAGCACTCTAGGAAAACTCCCAACCCAGGAGAGCATCTAATATTTGCTATTTCTAATAAAACTACTTATCAGATTAAACTTGGTAGTGCTGTCATTTTATGTATATACTTTGTCTTTCCAACTAGATTAAAAACCCTCTACATTTGCAATCACATTACAATATATAAATGTGTCAAAGTAACACACCGTATACCTTAAACAATGTTACATGCCAAATTCGTTCATTAAAAAATAAATAAAAACTCTTGTAGGGTGGGGACTATATTGGTGTACCTCTGTGTCCCCATAGAGCTCAAGAGGGTCTAAATAATCATTGGTTGGTTAACAAATGGGTAGTAAATACACGGTAATGATTTAGGAAAGTAATTGCAGCATGTAGGGAGTTGAATTAGAAATTCACAAATATAAGCAAAGTATAGGCAAATATACAGCATTAATTATATGTGGACCAGAACTATAAAAAAGCTCCACCATAAAAATTCTTATTGTAAAAATAAATTAAAATTTGCATTGTCTATATCACAAATATAATTTAGTGGTGGCAATTTAAACAATCAAGAAGAAATTACTCAAAGAGAAAAGCAGGAGCAGAATTATCTCCTCACATGTACCATTGCTCAGTTAATGCTTCTGCTCAGAAAAATAACTTTTAAAATGCTCAACTTGATGATTTTTCATTTTTAATGTTTTGCTATCCTTCGATTCTTCAAAAATGAATCATGAGCTTTGAATATGTGTTAGGCTAAGAGAGATTTTAAAATAAAGGAAAAAGAAAAAACAGAAGAAAGAAGATATTTATTTATTCGTTGCTTTCCTCAAGGACTGGTGGTCCCTCAAGGACGGGTATCCCCCTCTCTGTAATGAGTAAATGATACTACTTGCATTAGTTCCTAACTTAAAATAAAATGAGGGTGGGGTTTCTTATCCACTTATTTTATAAAACTGTCACAATCTATGTGCCCGAGTTACCTAAATGTAGTCACTAGATCATTTCTTCTTTCACCCAAATCAATTATTTACTAGATACCAATGAAAGCCCATCCAATTTAAGCCTGGTGCTCAGTTCGCATAAATCTACAACAATGCCCTTTCAGTAGAGGAGTAGGTTTAGAAGGCTGAACTTTCTAACAGTTTCCTTTTATTTGAGATGCAAAATTGGGCCATTTTGGAGTCTAAGATGCTCACTTTTAAAACAAAAGACATCAAATATATGATCTCATTTAGAAGAGAAAGTGTGATTTTTCTTCTTCATCTTCATCAGAAACAGCCCCAGCTAACTGATTTCACATTTCCTGAGTGAAATCACCAGGGTTTCAAAGCCCAATTATAAAATAATCTGTTTTGATCTAAAGGACATTTCTACATGGTTTTTGGATATATCTGAGAATGTCCTCAGTGGAACAGCTAAATTAAAATTATCTTTCTGGACTTAAACTCAGTAAATGCAACAATGGAGTCCCCAATTATGGGTACAAGATCTCTCTCTCTCTCTCTCTCTCTCTCTCTCTCTCTCATTCTCTCTTTCTCTCTCTCTCTCTCTTTTCTCTCCCTTTTACCCTGTCTCTAAATCTCTCTTGCTCACTTTCTCTAACAATTTATCAAATAGTTTCAATAGATCTTAAAGAATTGATTTTACCAACAAATGAGATGCATAAATGACCATGAAACTTATTAATTTTATAAATGGAAGAAGGGTGGCAAAAACAGTTTCAGTAGTAACTGGAACAATCTCTCTAAAGAATTAGTCTGAATTGGGAAGGACTGGAGAATTTTATAATGGTTTGTGGGCTGTTTGTCAAAGGCTAGTCATCGCTGGCCTTCACATAGTGACCAAAGAATAACTGTAATTTAACCTGCTCATGCCTTGCAGATAGCAGCAGCCTTTTCAACTTTGGAGGTCATTCAACCGAGAACACTAGCACGTCTCTGTGTAATTAAAGCTCCAGCTGCGCAGCTCTGCTAATTAGAAATTCAGAGTCCAGAGACCAGTCTCTATCTTAGTCTTCTTTACCCCCTTCCATATTCTTACCTTGTTTCTTCCTCTTTCCTACTCTTTCTGGCTTTATAATTCATCTCTGAAACTGCAGCAGAAAAACTGCAAAAACACTTTCTACTCCAGTATCCTAAGCTTAGTGCTTCTTGAAGGTGTGTCCTATTTGTCTTAACACAGAGCCTTAATAAACGTCGGCGGAATTAATGGAAGTTCCCTTTGCCCATCATGATGGCTACAAGAACATTCCTTCTGTGCAAACAAATTGCACACCTTAAAACCTTCAACCTTATCTCAAATTATGCTTAAACAATTCAAGGAGGGTAGTTTTTACTCTTCAGAAAGATACTACAATAATATTTACCCATATTTATATCAAACAGTCAGCATAAAAGATTAATTAGTAGGTAGATATCATCTTAATAAGTCCATTGCATAGCTGATGGGCAGGCTACTAGCAGTTGGCTTTTTGGCAGAGGGATGGTTAAGATCTTGGGCTGTGCAGTCAATACTATGCTGGTTCAATTCCTGGCTTTCAACATTTATTGATGGTATGAATGTAGGCGGAGCCGCTTTCCCTTTACAGTAGGGCCCAGTGTACTCATGGAATTGTTGGATAAATTTTATGAGTTGCACTTATAAAGTGTTCAGAGGGGTTTGTCCTTAGTATGGCACAATAAGCATTAGTCACGTCAGCTAGCTGATCATAGCTCTTTCAAATAGACATACATATTACAGGGTTTTAAAAAGGGCAGCTTCACTTTCTTTCTGTTGTGGAAAAGGGTCACTAAAATAACACCAAGAGGTTGATTCATTCCTGATTAGTAATTCCCTATATGCCTGATTTCTCTAAATACAAATAATATATTAACAAAGGCTGTGACTGTTTCTGCAAACACCCTTGCAAGGACAGATAAGTTTTTTGTTGTTGTTTTGTTTTTTCTCTTTTCCTAAGAAGACAGTCTTATATTGGTAGCTTGGTCAAAGGCATGTCTGTGACAGGAGGGCAAAGTCATGCTTATAGCCCATGATAATAATAGCAACTCTACTGCTTTACTATTTAATATACTAATAATGTTGAAAGCTTTCATAACACATATTCTTTCACTTGACATTTGCAACAGCCTGCCCAAGATACAGGAGGAAGAAAACCAAAAATGAAACAGAGGTCAAAAGGCTTTCCTTTGGCAACACGATGAATCAGTGGCAAAGATAAGACAGGAACTCAGGTACATTGACTTTTGACACCAAGCTCTTTTCAGTTTATACATGAACTACTTTCTCACGACTTACAGTTAATTCTTAAAAATCCAAGTACATGCTATAAATGTTTTTTTGTCACACCCTTTAGCGGTGGTTCTTAGCGAGGGGTCTACAGACCAGCATCATCAGCTTTACCTGAAAACTTGTTAGAAGTGTAAATTCACAGTTCCCATCCTAGATCTCCTGAGTCAGAAACTCTGAGGTGGGGGCTCAGCAATTTGCTTTACTGAAGCCTCCATGTGACTCCCACGGACACCAAAGTTTGAGAACCACTGCCCTAGAATAAGGAGTCTAATAATTAAATTATCTCATTTAATCCTTACATCAACCCCAAGATAAATAATACTGTCATTGCAATCTTAGAGATAAGAAAACCGAGGCTCTAAAAGAATAGTCAACCTCTCTGAGGTCACGTGGTCAGTAAGAGAAAACTGAAATGCAAACTTACATCTGCCCGACTCCAGAGGCCCAGGTCCTAAACCCACTGTCCTGCTGCCTCGCAACAACTATAATTGTTACAAAGAGTTTTACTAGGAAGAGTTCAAATCAGCATATCTATAATTTCTATCCAAATAAGGCTATTCCTTTTCTTCACTATTGATCTTCACGTCAACATGATGGTTATCATGTCCCATCACTCCCATGGCATAATTTAGAGGACAGGGTGTTAAAATAACCAGTTGAAACTTGACTCTGGAAATCTCAGCTTTTCTAGGGAATGATCATACAAATACCCAGTTGTAGTGAGATCCAGGCTCTTACAGCCTAGATCACTTTTATATGACTCCAAATTTAGAATTGAAGAACACTTTTGATCACTAAGCTCTTCAAATGGTTGGCACTTATTTTCTAAGGGAATAAAAATTGACCTCAATTTCCACAACTAGAACAAGTTCAAGGGTTCAAAGAGAGTTTTTTATCATCAGACAAAGAATTAATGGTGAAATCCTCAATTAGTAGAGTAAACCCCCAGGTGGAAGTCTTGACAGCTGTCATTCAAGATACTTTTTCAAAGAACTACAGGCGCTTTGTGGTTTTACCCTGAAATCTGTTGATGCTGATCCCAGGACAGGGCCTGTGTTTAAGTGGTTGCATATTTCATTTTATGCTGACTCCTTCTTCATCAATCTTACCTTGGGGTCATTAAGTTTTCAGGAAACCATGGAAACAGAAGTGATTATAAACTTAAAGGACAGCAATTTGGTATAAGATGCTATTAAAGGGCAAGTAGGTAGTAATTTTTAAGATTAGAATTGGGGACACTTAAGGGGCCTTTTTTCTCTTAGTTCATGCATCTGCAAAATGACCTCACTGTGAAGACTTAATTCAAAAGGGTCAGAATACCTTTCCCACTTCACTACCCTTCACCCAACAATAGTGGGGTGGGGGAAGAATGAGACAGAAAAAAAAAAAAGAATCCACCATTGCTCTGAGAAAGAAAATCTATATAATTTGCTCAACTGCATGTTTTCTGTCCCTTTTGATAAGTAATCATACATCATTACATCTTGTCTACGTATCTTTGTGGAATAGAGATTAACTTTGGATATGTCCTATCTTTGAAATGATTTTTAAATCAAAGCATATAAATTTCTTCCTTTAAACCAAAATGGTCACATGAATATCCAACAGTAGCTATACCATATACTAGAGAAGTATTAGTTGTCCTACATTTTATAATCTGTGGTATGTGCATAAAGCTGCAATTTTGTGACAGTGCATTGACAGAGGCACTTGGCTACCCAGTAGATTTAGACTAGATGCCTCCTTTAATATAATGCCTCCTGTTAAGTTAAGGTCAAGGTCCTGCTGAGAAAGAATCCTGCTAAACTGTGCTTCGATAGTCCTTACTCAGTAAGAGCCATGCAGGAAAACTGACATGTGTCCTTTCGGTGTGTCAGTAGATGGGTTTACCTAAAAACGATCTTGGCTAAAGGCCATCAAACTCTGCTCTTTTTCCAAAGCCTCTAATAGTGACATCTAATACTAAAACTTTGTTCCATGGGGAGTGTATAATTCATAGTTCATCCCAATCAAAAAGAAAAATGATATTACACATAAGCACTAAGAAAATGCAAAACATTCTTAAGTAGTTTACATTTTCATCAGAATGTCTATTCAATAACAAAGCTCTGAAAAAAAATTCAGGAATTAAGTCCCTTGGTTAGTTATTCCACATAATACCAATTAATCAGCTGGATTGATATTCCCCTTGCCCATTGAATTAGCTAATTTCTTGGCTAAGGCAATTTCATTATTTTGGCTGCATAGACTTCTCTTCAGTCTAATCAATAAAAACCCAGAAACGATCATTTTAAAGGTTAAACTGCTAAGTGATTCAAAACAAAGGCATTTCAAAAACAATTTCTCTCTCCAAAACTCCTTCTTTTTTATCCTGTGGATGTAATGGCTAAAGTGAAATGCTATTTTTCAAAAATACAATTTTTCTACTTACGAAGAAAAGGACATTGGAATGTCATGCTTTCTCAATTGATTTAAGAAGACAATGAAAAAAACTGACAATTTCCAATTATTATATAATTTGAACTATAGGTTAAATGAACTATATTTTGTTTTCAAAATAAAATGCAAAAAATGGATTATGAAAAGAATATTTGTTTCATTACATATAGATGAGCAATTACATATACATGAGCACAAACACATTGTTATACATACAGTTTAAGGAATCATTCATTGATAAGGAAAAAAATCAAGACCTCAAAATTTAAATGTCAAAAGCACATAAGTAGAAAATCTGCTTTGGTTCCAAAACTTGTGAAGCAATTGATTTTGCCATTTGTCCTTTCAAGTCCCTTCTGACCAAACCACCCTGCCAAAGAAGGAATGGCCTAAATTCATATAAAAACCCGGCAGGGGTATCTGAAGAATTTATTTCAGACTATCTGTTCTCTTGCAGTTTGACCCAGTAAACTTTACTTTCATCCTCCCAGGTTCTTCATTTATATCCACTCTGAGGATCAGGATCACTTTCAGCATTGAATATTTGATGCCCTATTTTGGACACATTAACCAAGTTCAACCTGGCATTTCCCCCTTCAGATCTGTCATTCACAATCAGCCTCTGCCTTTTATTCTAAGATGGTGGGTAAGGAACTTTCTCGGCTGGTGACTTCCTGACTTGTCCTAAAGGAACCAACCAACAGTCAGAGGGACAGAGATCATGCACCAATAACCCAAGGAATCCAAATTCGCACCCCACGGGACAGTGTTTTATTTAGGAATTTGCAAAACTCTTCATATAATCACCAATCTTCTCAAGGTTGGGTGCAAATATATACCAGTATATGCTGTTATAGATCAAGAGTCATAATAATGTTCTCATCTTTTGAGCCTGTGAGTCTACTACTGCAGCTTATCCTAAGTAAATAATTCAAAAGAAGAAAAAGGTCGTACATGCAATCATGCTCTCTGCAGTTATTTAAGATAGTAACAAAAGGAAAAATCTAGAAGTCCAGCAGTAGGAAACAATTAAGCTAATTATGAAAACTAGATGGAATATGACTTAGCCATCAAAAATGATTGTTACACAATGATCATTCATTGTAATAAGAAAAATGTTTATAGTAAAAGACCAGGCACAAAAATGAATAAAAATTGATTGTAACTACATAATGTATATGTATGTGTATATACATAGTGTATATACTGTAGATCCTCATTATTTTCAAATTCTGTATTTGCAAATTTGCCTACTCTCTACGATTTATTTGTAACTCCCAAATCAATAGTCACTGTGCTTCTATAGTCATTCGCAGACATAAGGTTGAGCAATGTGATTCTACCTTCTTCTCTCAGCTCTCACACTATCAATCAGCATCTATTTCATAGTCTATTCAGTGCCACGCTTTTGCATTTTTATGATTCTTTTTGGTGATTTCACCAATGAAAATGACCCACAAGTATAGTGTCAAAGTGCTATTTAATGTTCCTAAGGGCATGGGGCTGTGATGTACTTGACAGAGAAAATAAGTGTGTTAAATACACTGTATTTAGGCATGAGTTATAGTGCTGTTTGTTGGCCATGAGTTCAATGTTAATGAATCAACTACATATATTAAATAAGGTGTCTTTAAACAGAAACGTACATAAAACAAAGTTAGATATTAACAAAAATGTTGTGACCAGACAGGACATTAGCTATAGAGTCCTCAGAGGCTTGCTGCATCCTTCTACCAAAAGTCACAGCTCCTGCTCAGACAACTCTCTAGGTAACCACTCCCTCCCCTTGTCATTTCAGATCAAGGGATGACAGAGTCCTACACCAGACCTTGTGGTTTCACTAAAACCTGCCTACACCTTTGTAAATAATTAGCCTAATTATTCCCTGTTGTTGGACTTCCAGATTTTTCCTTTTGTTACTATCCTATTACTCGATTTCAGTGTGCCACCTATTTTCTATCAAGACCCTGACAGGATCTAAGAAAAGATGGAAATTGTTAAAAGGATTATTTTAGAAAATATTATTCCAAACATTATTTTACTGATAAAGAGACTGAGACCCAAGAACTCCTAATTAACTGGGAACAACATCATATCCTCAGAGTCACCCGAATTATTACAAGTGGGATCAGCACAGGACAGTGGCTGCTGCATTGCCTGTATCGCTTGGCTTGTGATGACAATATAAGAAATGAAACCCCCTTCAGTCTGCCTAGAGCACAACTTATTAATATTACATTTTTCTTCCCATAGTCTATGAGCCAGACCTTCCATAATCTCTAGTTCCATTTTTATTTTTGCCATGTCTTTTTCTCCGTCTTGGTTCCATTTGCTGAAAAGTCTCCATTGTTAGAGGGGTCAGGAAAAAGGGGCAGGGGGCGTGCTTGTTTAGAAGTGATTGCCTAGCAACCCATCTTCCTAATTCCAAGGACAGAGGCTATTTGCATTTTGGGAAAGAAGAAAAAGAGCTCCATTTCTCATGAGTCCTGGGGTAAGAATGTCTTGCTGACCACTCCTCAAAGAAACCTTCCATCCTCTGAGAACTCCCCCTGGGTGGCCTTTCTTGGCCTGCACCACTTGTCTCTCCTCCTGTGGGGGCGGGTGTCGCCTTCCAAGGTGCACCCAGAGCTGCCTAGGGCACTGAGTGCCTCCTGGCACTGCCAAGCTGCAGCCCCAGGCAGGCAGCACCAGGACAAGGTTCAGAACATCCTGATCTCATTCAAGTGGCCATTTCTTTCCCACACTGTTCTTTCCATTTGTAGCATTTTTCTTTTTTTTTTCCTGGAAACATGCCACACCCAGGGGATGTCCAAGACTGCTACTCTTAACTCCCAAGCTGCTGGTGAGTTCCTTGAGCCTACTCAGGGAAAGTTGAAGCCGACAAGGGCATAGAAAGAGGAGACATAGCCTCTTCCCGGTAGTTCTCAGCCACCCTATAGGAAGTAGGAACTGAGGGAAGAGAGAAACTGAACTAGGTTGGTATATGGGGAAAAGTCACTATTCCAAACTAGAGACCTCCTGCCAAAACATCTTATCCTCCATCCTGCTCCGTCTCCATGCTGAAGGAATAAAGGATGGTTCTCTCTCTTACAAGTGAGGTGTGGAGAATGGTAAGATTGGAGTCCTCCCTGCTTTATGTCTTAAAAAGGTAAAGAAAACTCCTGGGCTATCTGGCTCCAAGTTGGACATGACTTTAATCTTCTGAAGCTCTAAATTACCATCTATAAAACAGATCTTTAAGGATGACATTGGCAACTGTTGACAATGTTCAACTTATTAGGACAGCACACCAAGTGGCACAAGGCATGTACACTTGACTTTACTATTTAATGAAAACAGTCTTATGACTGTGCTTACATTGGTTCGTTTGCCTCTTTATCATATTAAGATATCTGTCATGAGGAGAGGCCCTGGCTATCCACAGGTAATACTGATTTACAACATGATAGCAGATATGTCTGGCATTAAGGAGGTGTTATCAGGTTTTCTATACCCTTGCATTTCTTTTTCATGTTATGTATTTCATGCACACATACACCAAGACAAAGAAACCATGAAAGTTGTCATAAGGCTAATAAATAAATAAACTTCTTTGACTAACATGTCTTCATTTCACAATTGAGATCCATACACTGAGGCCCAATGAGGTTCAGGTTTGCCTGGATGACCTGAAGATCATACAGGTGGCACTTAATTCACAGAAATCATTTCTTAGGACATTGTGGGTTCATGTAACCACAGGTAGTTAACCTTACTAATAACAGGAGTATTACATTGTTAGCAAGCCAACAGAGTGTTTCTCTTCCGAAAGTGTTTTGAGGTATGTGCTTTTGGGAATGAGGAACCTGGAATGTTAAGCAAGGGGTTGAAATAGACCACCCTGTTGCTATTCATTTCTCATTCATTTTAGTGGGAGTCCTTTAGGACACATTGGGTGTTCTAGTACATAATGAGCAACTAGGGAACACTGTTATGGCCGAGGGTGTCCCTGGGCGAATGTTCTGTCCACTGCAAAGTTGGTGAGTTTTGCTGAGAGTTTGGAGAACAATCAAGCAGTCAGTCACCTGATAAAAAGTTGAATCAACTCTTCTCTGGGTTTCCCTGATCTGCTTACTATTTCTCTTTTATTCTCTTAACTACTGCCTCTTCATTATTCACAGTTAGTTGTATTTTGAAGCCGTGAAAATTTGGGCATTCTCTTCTCTGTGACATGGAGTACCTATTGCGCATTGTCCTTATGCTTTTTAAATAATTATATCATAAGTATAATGCAATACTAAGCTTCAAACTTTTAAAAATAGTCCAAGCACATATAATCAATGCCTTTGAAAGCTCAGATGAGGTTTGGCAAGTTTGAAAGTAGCAAGGAGTGTGTAGAATGAAGGCTTATTGGAGAGCATAGGGTGATTTAGAACCATAGCTGATTCTGGAAACAGAGTATTTTGTAAATTTCTCCCCGTGCACAGAGGATCTATAATTGGTCATATGCTTTACATTTGGGCTAAAATAATTTACAGAAATTACAATATGGTAGCTGATCTTAATTGTCAGAATTAAAATGGAATATTTGAATTATGAAGTTGCTTCAAATTGGTAACATTTCTGTATTATAAATCAAACTACAAAAACACATTAAAGTTTTGCTGTTGCCTAATATACAACCTATCTGAGTGTATATACAACCTATCTGAGTGTGTTGTTTCCCATTAGATTTTACTAATGGTCATAATGCACGTAGTATTAATATCTATATTAATGGTTATAATACACATAAGCAGATGCCATTTAAAACAAATGTTTATGGAATCAGTTACTGAAGCCCCTTCACAACATCACTGAGTTCCACGATTTATAAAACACTGAGCCCATTCTCTAGCATCGTGGAAGACAAAAAGCCTATATTTGGGCACTTCCACCTGGTGACACGGAACTCATTTCTTGGCAAGGCAGCCCACACCACAGCTCTCATTCTTAAACAGTTCTTGCTTACATTGTGCCAAAACTGTTCCATGAAACTTCTATCAGTCCTAATTCTGGCCTCTGGAACCACTGGCCTCTCACGCCAATGCCCCCTGTTTCCTCAGCTATCCTTCTTGTGGCTCGGTTCCAGACTTCTTGATCACCCTCCCCTGACTGTTCTCTTGCTTTTTAGAGACACCTAAGACAAGATGACTTAAAATCGCCTCAAACTCAACACATACCAAACTGAATTCTCCCTAGCTCATTCCAAAACCAGGACAGTGAACGATACCATTGTCTATCCAGTTATGTAGGCCAGAAATCTATTTCATATCCTTGAATTCTTCCTCTGCTTTTTACTTTTCATACCGAATCCACCACTATGTCCCATAATTTTGCCTCCTAAATAGCTTATAATTCTCTTCACTTGCCTCTGTCTCCACTGGCATCACCCTTGACTGCCATGCCATTTTCTCTCTCCCACGCTTCTGCAAGAGCCCTTAACCCATCTACTTATAGCTGCTCTGCCTCTCCAGAGTTGTGCCATTCCACATCTTGCTTAAAATCCTTAGCAGCATCCCACTGTCTCATGATAATTTAAAATCCTTAGCATGGCTGACAAGGTCCTATGTGACTTAGGCCCCTTCTGCTTCTCCAGCTGGATTTTGCACTTCATGTTCTGTACTCAGCATACTGGTCATCTTCTGTTTCCTTCACCATGCTTTGCTCCTTCTGCCACAGGGCCCTCCTTTCTCTTATTTCCTCTGCCTGGAGTGTACTTTCCTCTTCCTATGGTTTAGTTAACCCAACTTGCAAGATTCAGCTCAAAGATTCCTGCCCCAGTCTTCCTGGAGTTCTTATACGAGGTTAAATTTCCTTGTTATAGGTTCTTACAGCCCTCAGGACATCTGCTTCTTAATCCTTATCATAGTTCTTATTTATTATATGCATTGGGGTTATTTTATTGATGCCTGGCTCTACAGTTGGATCCTTAGCTCCACTGGGTTAAGATGTATCTACTTCTGCTCGCTGTTTTTATCCTAGTGTACATAAAGTGTTCAAAAGTATTTGTTAAGTGAATTAACCAGGCAATTTCTATTTTGATTCTCTCTATTCCATCAAGGAAAATGATCTTAAATCTAGAAAAGATGGGACAAGTATGGTCAAGAGGAATTTAAAACTCAAAGGAGATGAGATAAAAGAGTTCGAAGTTATTTTTCAAAGAATGTAAATAATGCCCCAGCTCACTTCTCTTGACAGCATTGTTTGACATTCATGCAGACAGTAGGAAGTAGGTAAAAGGAAAAAGCAAAGATGCTGAAGGAAGATGGACAAAAGTTGACAGGAATTTTGAATGAGAGTAAAGAAGCAGGACTCCAACAACTGATAAGCAAACGTGACATTTGTCCCAGGCTGAATTTTAACAGTAGCTATTTAAAAACGGTTTGAAAGCACTTGGAAATGGAAGCGGTGATGATCAGGGGCAAGTACGGATTTATCAAGATTAAGTCATAGTGGATGATCATCCATTTCCTGTTAGGTGAACTTACAGGTTGGAAATGAGAGGCTGCCATGGGCATGAAGAACATTGATTTTATCAAGACTCTTAGAAAAGTCCCCCATGGTATCCTTGAGAGGTAGAGAAATGTAGGTTGAACTCAAAGCTAGTCAAACATCACCATGTGCGTGCCCAGCTCACCACTGCCTTGCCCAGGGCTGATTCACTCTAATGCTATTTATCTCTGAGATATTCCCTTTCAATGTTCATATACAATTATAATAATAACAACAGCTGACACATAAAATGTCCACTGTTTAAAGTGCATTTAATCCTTACAACAGCAATTTGAGAAAGTATTGTGGTTGTTACCATTTAACAGTTGAATAAATTGAGTGTTGAGAGGTTAAGCAACTTGTTCAAGGTCACATAGTAAGAAGTGGAGCTGGAATTTAAACTCAGAAAGTCTGGCTCTAGTAGGACTTTATTGTACCTGACTAATAAGCATTCATGCACTATTTGCAATGCTCCATCCAAAATAGGGATTCTTTGCCTCTAAGGCACAGACCCTTGAGGGATCCATAGATAAAATTTATAAGGTTTTATAAACTTAAGTTGCATCTAATTTTCACTAATCTCTGACAAAAAGTAAACAATTGTTTCAATTATTAATGTAGGCAACAAACCAACCGTAGTATCAGCAGAATATGAGAAGTTGTCACCTGTAGAAATCAGATATTTTCATATCACATTATTGTTGTTGCAGCCTTCTAAAAACACCATCTATGTTCATCACTTTAAAATTACAATAGTTATTAGCCCTGCCACCAGATCTCATTATTTAATGTTTTAACAAAAGCACATGCATTTTATATCTCACATTTAAAATATTATAACTGTACTTCAGAACAACTGTGCTCTTTCATAACTCTATGCATTTTATTTTGTGTATGTAAAACTTTATTTGAGAAGGGGGTCCCTAGGCTTCACCAGAATACTCAAGGGCAGAGTCCTATCCCACGCTATCCAAATCAAGCTTATGCCGCAGTGTGTGTGGTTTACGGCAGGATGGGTTCCATTTATGACATGTGTTCATGCCCAGGCACATAGTTGTGACTCATAATGACTGACAAAAGGTAAACAAGTGATAGTTCTGGACCAATCACAAAAAGACAAAGCACATCACACAGAATATTAAAATGTGTTTTCTGTGGTGGCAGCTAAAGTTGCCTTTGAAGAAACAGAGTCCAGAACAGTAGGCAGTAAAGGTTAGGGAAGTCCCCTGACATTTTCCAAAGACCTCCTAAACATGGCTCTAGCTTGGAGGGTTGACCAACAGTGTATGAAGAGCAGCCGTAAAAAGCTCATGGGAAGTATATCATAAATTCAGGAGACGTGAAGAGAAGGAAAGCATGATGGGCAATGTATGTGCCTTGAAGGCAACACCCTGGGGCTATTCCATAAAGATCTGAGACAGCACTCACATTCCTAGGAACCCATCCCAGATCCAGGGATGTTTATCCAAGAGACTATTCCTCCAAACATGGAGGGTGGAACCCAACATGTGCCGCAGGGTTCTGTTTTGTCCCTGTGTACTGATTACAATAACAACTTACATACACATATATATGTCACACTTTCCATGGTGGCTTCATGACAGCACTAGTAGCAGGCAGAACAGACTTGTTTACCACTTTACAAGATGGAAAGTAAGGTTCAGAGAAGTTAAATCAGTTGTTCAAAGCTACACACTGCATACATATTGCAGGTGAGAATAGTTCCAGGTCTGCTCTTCTGGTTCTATGTTCTTTGGTGTATTAGCCAGATTTGGAATCTGGAAAGAATCCAGGTTTCTTCCTTAAGAAGTTCAGACCGGCTATTTATGAAACTCCTTCCTAGTTGAAAAGGTTATGGTTCTGCAATGTAAAGTATTCCTTTTCTTCCTCTAGCCACTAAAGCTTTAGGACTTAGTCCTATGCAGTAAGCGCAGCATCCCAGATGGACCTGATATGGCCACAAAAGGTAGAGCTCTGAGAATCCACCAGGCGGCCCTTCTCCGCCTCCCAGGGAGAAGAGTAGGTGAGGGCATAATAGAGGTTCAGATGCCAGCTCTGCCACCTGGATAAGTAATGGTATCTCAGGAAAGTGATCTCTCCTCTCTATGTATTATTCTCCTCATCTGTAAATTGTTAAAAATGGTTGAGAAGGTTACACATCAAGCAGAGATATTTTAAAAAGGGCAATAAATGTTAGTCTTTCTTACAAGACCAAACATCAAACCTCTAAGACATTAACGGGAGTCTTTTAAGGTCACAACTGTTTCCTACAATGAAATCTAATGAGTTTTCCAGAAGAAATTCACTACTTGCCCTCAAAGAGCTGGGAAGAATTCAAGCACCCGTGGTAGCCATGAGACAACATGCTGATATTGACTTAACTCACTCTGCAGTTTCACCTGGGGGTAAATGTTCCCCTTATTCCCTTAAAATTGGGCATCAATCTTTTTTTTATAGCTTTGCCAAACCCAGGAAGCTTTCTGTGTTGTGTGCAAAGGCGGCACAGGAGCCTCAAATCCTCCTCAGCCTCCGCTGCCGTATCCCTGTCATCAGCAACATGTGAATGAACCAAATTATCTCCAGGGCTGAGGGCGTGGGCCATGTAGCTAGGCTCTGCTGTTAAAGGAAACTAGCGTCATGTTCTCCACCCCCTTAGGAGATGGCTGATGCTGTCGTAGGGCTGTGAGGGAGTAAGCCAGCCTGGAAATGCCATGTAGGGAAGAAACTGTTCCGTTTCAGTGTTAGGATTTTAAAATAGCTGCTAATAAAAAGCCTTCATACTGTGACACTTCAATATAGACACCCACAAGGATACCTTGACAAGCTGTTTGACTCCCCACAAGCCTTTTCTTGCTTTTCCTGCTCAGAACGCCGCACCCCCCCCACCCGCCACCCGCCCCCCGCCCCAAGTCACCCACAGAGATATACAACCATGCAGTGACAGAGAAGGCCAGCAGGGGTCTGCCGAGACTGCCAGACCTGCTGGGAGCTCTGGCTCCCTGCAGGAGGGAGGCATCACTGCTATGATGTTGGCTTGTCCAGGAACATGTCACATCAATTTGAACCTGCTGCTTTTCTGTCTTTCTCTCTCTCCCCTCATGTTGTCTTTGATAAAACTTAACTAGAGAATGAGCTAAGCTCACTGTCTAGGATGAGAAGGAAGATCCTCAAATAACATTTAACTTACCAGTTCAGAAATACCATGGTTCAAGGAATCCAGGCTTTGCTGGTAAGGAGAGTAGAGTGTGATTATGTGATAGTAACTAAAATTCAAAGTGTCTTTCTCATTGGAAGTTCTCAAAAACCTTTCATTGCAGTAATATCATCTCCATTAGGAAAATAATGGGTCAAGCTCTAGAAAATTTTTAACAGCATTTAACCTGTTTTGCAGCTTGCTAATTCAGATCTTTTATAATGTTACCATTTGAATTTTAGCATAGATGAGACTATGTTATGTCCATAGCTACCTTCCTGCTTAGCAGGACCAATATGATTCTCTTTTTAATTTTATTTTCCAATGACAGTTGATTTCTAATATTATATTAGTTTCAAGTATACAGTATAGTGGTTAGAGATTTATACAACTTATATTTATACAACTTGATCTGCCCTGATAAGTCAAGTACCTACCTGGCATCGTACATAATTATTATAATATTATTGACTATATTCTCTAAGCTATACTTTACATTCCTGTGACTATTTTGTAACTACCAATCTGTACTTCTTAGTCCCTTTACCTTTTCACCCAGCCTCCCAATCCCTCTCCCATCTGGCTACCATCAGTATTTATGAATCTGCTTTTGTTCGTTCATTTATTTTGTTTTTTAAATTTCATATATAAGTGAAATCATATGGCATTTGTCTTTCTCTGTTTGACTTATTTCACTTAGCATAATACCCTCTAGGTCCATCCATGTTGTTGTAAATGGTTAGATTTCATTCCTTCTCATGGCCAAGTAATATTCTCTTGTATATATGTACCACCTCTTCTTTATCCAGTTGTCTATTGATGAACACTTAGGTTGATTCCATATCTTGGCTACTATAAATAACGCCGCGACAAACATAGGAATGCATATATCTTTTCAAGTTAGTGTTTTGGATTTCTCTACATAAATACCCAGAAGTGGAATTGCTGGGTCATAAAGTAGTTCTATTTTAATTTTTTGAGGACCCTCCATACTGTTTTCCATAGTGGCTGCACCAATTTTCAATCCCATCAACAGTGCGTA
Source organism: Pteropus vampyrus (assembly GCF_000151845.1). NCBI lineage: Eukaryota > Metazoa > Chordata > Mammalia > Chiroptera > Pteropodidae > Pteropus > Pteropus vampyrus. The sequence continues at coordinate 1,948,980 of NW_011888980.1, read as the reverse complement.
AGGGTTCCTTTTCTCCACATCCTCACCAACACTTGTTTGTTTGTTGATTTATTGATGATAGCCATTCTGACAGGCATGAGGTGATATCTCATTATAGTTTTAATTTGCATTTCTTTAATGATTAGTAATGTTGAGCATCTTTTTATATTTATATGTCTATTGACCATCTATATGTCCTCTTTGGAGAAATGTCTATTCAGAGGACCAATATGATTTTTAAACTTGACTATACATCAGACTCACCTAAGAAGCTTCTTAATAATATAAATTCCCATTCTCATCCCTCCAGAGATGCTGAATCAGTATATCTAGGGTGAAGCCCAGTAATTAATATTTTGAAGAAAGTACTCTGAGCTATTCATCAATAGTGGGGAGTGCTATAGTACTAGGTAAGATAACATTGCTATGCCTCCATTAGCATGGTCAGATATCACAAGAAAATTTGTGTTTAAAAATTCTCTTAGTGTATCCCACTATAGGATTTGTTTTTAATCTCTTAAGTAAAATTCCTCAGGTTATATGCCTGTACTGTTTTTATGAGTACCTATAGAATGATCGCCAAGAGAGGCTGCTATAGCACTGCAGAGGGATCAATCCTGGGGTTTTTAATGTCTTCATATGTATCCAACATTAGGTCAGGCTGTCATAATAATCTCTTGGTGTTTTCTCTTTTTATTTTAAATTGAGGTAAAGTTGGTACAGAACACTATGTGTTTCAGGTATATGACATTGTGATTGAACATCTGTATGCACTACAAAGTGAATGTCTTAGCATTTTATAGCTTTTCATATCTGTACAAATAGACCAAGAAGAAAAACGAAATAATTACCCAAGGACAGAATTCTAGGGAAGTTTTATGGAGCATTGAGAGATGAAGTCAAGACTTGCTTAGACTTAGGAGTAATCTCCATTCTGGAAGTGGATGGCATCTTTATTTCCAAATATTTCCAAGAAGAACATCGTACAATCTTTCTTGGAACTGCCTTTTAGGCAATTATCATAATCAGTAGGAACTTAGTAAGTGCCTAGCACTGTATGAGGCATTATGGAGATCGAAATAAGAACATACACATTCTGCCCAAGAAGCACATATAGTCAGGTCACCTTCTGTTGTTTATAAATTCAGTCATTTGCAATAGTCCTTAAGTTCAACAACATACCCATCTGCTATTCTGCCTTTAAGACCCAGGTCAAATCTTATTTCTTCCAGAGAATTTTCCAGATTTCATCCCACATCTCAGTAAAAATTAATTTATTTCTACTCTTTACAACATGTATCATACTGCCTAGTATCAGAGTGATTCATTCATATTTCTTCTCCCCCAGGAAATTTGTGGTTTTCTTTAGGGAACAGAACATGTCTCACTCAGTATCTGCATATTGAAGAGGCATAGCTAAGACTTATGTATGCAACACGATACCATCTCGGATTGATTTAATCATTTATCTATCCAAGGTGTTCTGTCCCTGACCAAAGGACAAAGACTGGGAAAGTGTAAAAAGTATGGAGCATTATTAATATTCTGTCTGCATAGTTTTTTCCAAAGCCTTCTTGAACCAATTCACATTTGAGTCTAGGGAATCTCTCAGAGGTAACAGGGAAGCTAAGATAATTTCCTCTTGCTCAATATTCACTGGAGATGAAGAACATCTACTCTCCTACTTAAGTAATAATCTTGTGTAGGCAGGAAAACTTTAATTGTAGAAGTATTATGTAAATGTAAGTTATTTAATTAAAAAGAAAAAAAAAGACTTCACAGAGAGTAGCTGCTCTAAAGAGGTGGGAGAACTTGTTTTCTTTACTGTAGTTAATAAGTGGTTCACTGATAGACTTTTGAAATGACATATTCATCATCATGAGAAATGGCAACTGTCTTCTATTAATAAGTAAGGTAGAGTAACAGGGAATAGATTTGCCTTCCCACTTGAAACAACCGAAATATCGCTTAAATATATATAAAACAATTATTTTCAAGATACCGGATAATAGGCAATGAAGAATAATGATTCTGATAGATGAGTAACAAATGTAGTGAGTCCTATAATCGCCAAGTTTAATTCACTGAAAGAGACAGAGAAGGGAACCCAGATGGAACCTAATATGCTCCCTGAGTTGAAAAGATGAAGTTGAGAGTCTGGGGGAGACCAAGGTGGCTAGAGTGGAAAGGAAAGAATACCAGAGAAGCGAGAGCTGCACACAGAACTCTGAAAATCCATAAAAGGCACCCCTCAAGTATTCAGATGAGTATTGATCAGTGCATGCATGTGAAGATACTATCAGTAGCTGGGGAAGAACTATACAAAGGGAGCAGTGAAAACAGTGCCCAGTGCTCATGCAGGACCAGGAATAGTGCTGGTTCCTGTGAAGCAGAATGAAAACCTCATGATTCATGGGGAATTGAGTATCCAGTAGATCATACCTCAGTGGTGGGGAAGCATTAGCTGTAAAGCAAGCACTGGCCTGGTACTGCCTAATCTTAATAGCAACACACCAAGGGATCAAACTGTTTCAAGGCAATATAATCACACTCCAGAACAAAACTCAAAGAGATATATAGGAATGCCAAAATATCCAGCATCCAACAAGATAAATTCAAATGTCCAGCATTCGGTCTAAAATTACCAGACATTTAACACAGCAGGAGGATATGATCCATAATGAGAAAAATCAATCAAGGGAAATTGATCCAGGACTGACATACACAGTAGAACTACAGACAACTATATTGAAACATTTATTACAAATTCATTCCATGCTTAAAAATATAACTAGAGTCATGGAAGTTGTGAAAAGGTCCATGTTGAACTTCTAGGAATGAACTACAAAGTATGAGATGAAAAATACACTGGATTGTGAAAATAAAAAATTAGACGTTGCAGAAAAAAAAATTAAGGACGATGAAGACAAAATAGTAGAAACTATCTAAAATGAAACACACACTCAAAAACATAAAAAGAGCTCAGTGAGCCATTAGACACCTTTAAGTGGCTTAATATAAGCGAAATCGGAGTCTCTAGCAGGTAAGTAGAGAGAACAGAAGAAATATTTGAACAATAATGGTCAAAAAGCTTTCAAACTGGTGACAACAATAAGCCTACAAATCTAAGAAATCCAATGAAGCCAAGCACAAGAAATAGTCACATATAATCAAATTGGTCAAGACAAGTAATAAAGAGAAAACTTTAAAACAGCCCAAGAAAAAAGAAGTATTGCATACAGAGAAACAAAGATGTCCTACTGAGAAACGCCAGCACTTTTACTTTTTAGCAATGATTATGTGTCACTTCAGTTTATTGTCTTCAACAATCTTTAAAGGTAAGAACTCATCGCAAATAAGGAAACAGGGGCTATGATGGTGCATAAGGTGAGTATGACATTATTTTCTTTCCCCAAAACCATTTGCTTTCACTCTTTTTCCCTGTAGTAGAATGCTAGTTTGTCTAGGTTTTTGGTAACAAGCCACTGATCTGTGCAAGTGAGTCCAGCCCTTAGTCTTGACCCACCTGTACAATAAGAAGTATTTGCAGAAAGGATGTTCTGGGAAAGATTTACTTCTTGATGAGAGGAAGGTGTGCAGGAAGAAACCATCTGCTCTCTGTAGCAGCCTTGCCTCTTTCCTCCTCCAACTTCAGTTTTTATATGTTTGGAGTTCCTGCAGCCACTTGTAGCCATGAGGAAAAGACCAAGAAAATGTCAATCGCCAAGTCATAGCTCTGACATTGGAAAGTCACTGAACCAATCAGAAACTGCCCACCTGTGAACTTCCTGTCATGTGAGTGAAACAACTCCCTATCTGCTTAGGCCATTGCTACTAGCATATTGCTACCTTTGGCTAAATACATTCCTAACTGATAGGATCATAAGGTTAGAAAAGGCAAATTTTGCCTCTAGGACCCCAGTCTGATACTCTTTTTTCTATACTTTAGCTAATTCTTTGTTGCCATTTTCCATTTTTAAGGGCCTCTGGTCTGAGTGATGCAAAAGTATGGAATCTCACCAGCATGAGAAAGCTGAGGCCTAACTGCTTCAAAAGTAGGAGAGAAAAGGGAGAAAGAAGTACCTGCTGAAGATATCTCCCAGCACCTTGAAGAATCAGAATCCTTCTGGCTCACCCAAGCCAATGGGCTATAACTTACCTTCCTTCCCAGTGTACCTAAACATATACATAATTTTTGCATGTAGCACTTCTAAGTGCAAAGTGGACGGGCTGTTGATTTTAGAAATAAGGTTGTCAGAAGACTGACAAGACAAAAGGGATCAATCCTATCTCCTGCTAACAGTCTTCGCTAATTGGGAAATACGTGGGACCAGTGACCTGGACAAATGATCTCCAGGCCAGCTCTTCTATTCCAGCCTTAGCTACTTTCTATAGCCTTTCTTGAAAGGTCACAAGGCATAGTAATAGAGTAAAAACTATGAGGAGTTCTGCAGCAAGGAAATTATTGTTTACCTAGTGATCATTGATCTCTTCTATTGGTGAACACCTGTGGACAGTTCATGGACCCAGTTTGAGAGATGCTGCTCTAGTCCAGTCAAATACATACAGAAATGGAGATCTGGGGATCTCTTAGGTGGATCTATTTTCATAAGCTGACATAATGCAATCTGACATATCATTTTCTGGCATTAAAAACTCTCAGTGGCTTCCCACTGCCAAAAAGACAAAGTCCAAAGACTTTGGCATGGCAAACAGGCCCCTGTGAAATTTGATAATAGCCAAAATAGTCTACTTTGTTAACTCGGATGCAGGCAAAGGAGTCCCTATTCCCTGGCCACACACCGTCTGATGTTTATACTGCCATTTCTTTTTATATGCTACCTCCTATGCCAAGAATGCCTCCCTCCCCTTCTGGCCCAGGGCCTTCTTGCCAATAGAACAATTTGGGGCTTTGTATCTTAAATACCAGCTCAAATGTCGTATCTCTGTGAACCCTACTCTGATTTCCCAAAGAATTCTGGTGGCTTCCTCTTTAGGGTTGCCAGGACATATCTCTATTACAGCACTTATCACATTATAACATATCTAAAAACTCCTTCAAATCACAGCCCACATGTCTTTTTCATCTGGATTCCTTTAGTATCTAGTATAGCATCTGGCACTTAGTAGCTGCTTCATAAATATGTGCTGAATAAATGAATGAATGAATGAATGAATGAATGAAAAGACACTCACTCACCCTGTTGCAATTCCAAAGCATATGTAAAAGATTCTTGGGAAGGCTTGAATACAAACTAATCGAATTTAGAATCTTGAAACAATTTATGCAAATTTGGTTTAATATAGAATTAGTCTGAACTCAATGTTCTGATTTCTCCCAGGCAGACAGGTTCCTCTGAACTGTGCTTTCTCTAAGTGTTGTACAGAGCATAAATGGAGGATGATTTCATAAAATAAACAAGCTGTTATGTTTCTGGGTCCACTTTAATCAAAAGAATGCAAACAGAAAGGTCTATAATTACTCATGTGAAAGTTAAGCCATTGTTATGTATTATATATTAAGGGAGAAAATAAGGAAATGATACATGCAAAGGGACTTAATGACATAGAGGACATTCCTTTCTCAGGAAGGGATTGTGTTGCTTCTTGAAGTGAACACTGTGCCTGGTTTGAAGAGTTCTAGGTGGAGTATACTAAAGGAAGTTTTCTTATTATAGTATAAACACAAATAAATTTTAGTCTTGAGCTCTCCATTGAAAAGGAATTGTCCGAGGTAAGAATATCCCTACATCCCAAGCTTTACTTCCTGAATTCAGTGCTCCTAGCCTCAGAGCCAAGCCCATCTGCAAATCTGAGTGTCTTCTCTATTCATCTACGGGGCTAAAAAGACACACTCATAAAGGCTTTCCCTGATTTGTGTCCTGTTCACAATCACTGATTGACTACCTAGTACATACTATGCAGTCAGCCAGCCCGTGCAGACAAAAAGATGTATAAGACTTGTCCTTTCCCTGCTCTCAAATTAGTGAGAAACATACATGAACAAATTTCTATGATGCAATGTGCTCTATGCTGCAATGCTGATTTATATGAAATATCGAGGAACCACGAATTTGTGAGTAATTACTATGCTCGGAGGAAATCAGGAAGCAGGTGAAGCTGGAATTGCATCTTAAGAATTAGTAGGCATTCACCAGGGAGATGCAATGATACTCCTCATAGAGGGAATGACATTGGCATTTTACACAACCACACAACTAAAAACATTTGTGGAATGAGTCAAGATTGATCTATCTATCTATCTATCTATCTATCTATCTATCTATCTATCTATCTATCTATCTATCTATCTAATCTGCCTATCTACCTATCGTATCTAGAAATGTTCATATTACCTAAAAATATTCGTTAAAAAATATATACATTCTTTTCAAAGACTGAGGTATGAAAGTTAACTTTGGATTATTTCTTATGTGTTAGCTCAGTTCTTAAATTATCTCAGCTTTCTCCTCTCCTCTGTGGTTCAGGACTTTATTTTCTAGTTCATCACTCCAGGATGGACAGCGTAAGCGGAAAGTTACTAATGTTCAAATCAGTTCTTTTGGCTACTTGTCCTGTCTGCTGTCTTTAGTACAACTCATCTTCTTTTCTCTTTGCAGCTAATAAATTGTGTTGAACACCCAAAGATGATTTCTTGGACTTTTTCGTTGATACCATTTTAACACTTTAGGATTCTGACCGTGGCCTTCTTTAGTTGAGTTATAATCGTTTGCTTTGTCATATGTCCACCATAAATCAATTTGCCTATTCTGCTTCCTTTTCTTCTTAAGTGGAGGATGAATTAAAGGATTTCTTACCACTCCAACATAAAACTAAAACCCAAAGGAGAACGACACTTAAAAGCTAGGATTTCAGATATTTAGGGGCCCTCTACTCACCAACATATCACATTCACTTTAAGCACACGTTGGACCCAAACAGCGAAAACCACCAATGTGCATATTAAAAAAATTTCAGTGGATATACTGTGGCACAGTAGTGACCAAGTAGGGTGAGATCGTAGGCCTGTGACAAGCAGCATGTGACAGAAATCCGGTTCAGATGTTTCCTAAATGTCAGGTTTTGCCAGTGGAGGGAAGGAATAAAAACAAAATAAAAGATGGGCACTGCAGAGCTGCTAATTAAAACAATTCAGAGAACATAAATGCTAGAGTAATTTTGGATCCACCATATCAGGCTGCTTTTAATGCAAATGTAGCGTTCCGATTTCTTCCTTCATCGGGAAGATATAATTAGCTCAGCTGCAACAGGGTGGAAGCCTGAGGCAGCCATTTCCTTGTGTTGCCAGCTCCCCTAGGATGGAGGAACAGCTGCCACCCACCCCTCCTGCCCTGACTGCACAGAGCTGTGGTCACCCCACAAGGCTGCTCATAAACCATCATGAGCAGAGGGCTCAGGCTGCCTGCGAGATTGGTTCTTGCTTAAAGATAAGGGACGTGTTACTCCTCAATCTAGCTGACTCCGGGCCCGGTTGCCATTCTTTCATATACGATAGCCTTGGCTAACACAAAAATGCTCCCTTATTACTGTGGCAGAAAGGGTATTTAACATTGGTGGTGACAACCCACATCAGCTACAGCAGCTCATCCCCTTGGAGTGTGCAGACTTTCGGAGAGGATGGGAAGAGAATAAAGAAGAAAAGGTGCTCACAAATGAGAAACCCAAACTGTAAGGAGAACGCATTTCCCAGTTGCTGTGACAGAGATGAAGAGACACCATAATGCGGAAGGGTTTAATGCCCAGCTTATAGATGATCAAACAGGATAACTAATGTGAAAGCGAGAGTATTCTGGGAAATAGCCACTGCAAAATGTTCTGGAATTCACCTACAAAAACAGAGCAACGTTCGTTTGACAAACTCCACAAAATGGATTCCACTGATACGCTTTTGATGTTTTAATAAGCAAAAATATTCTGCCAACGAGTTCTATGATGGTAAATACGAACATGAAACCAAAAGATGGACCATCACTTTGAAATTTTAGAGGAGGCAAAATAAAAGTCATTGATTTTTTTTTTTCTTGTTTTCCTGGGCTACTAACAAATTGCCAGGTCTTGCCTCTGCCACTTTCCTACCTGCTTCCACCCATTCCCACCTACAACAGAGGCCGACAGAAGGCCAATTTTGCTTCCTCATCTTCAGTGGGAGTAATGAACAACCAAGTGAATGCACAAACTCTGCAGCTGCAACTGAATAGTGACTAGGTGAGGGTCAGGGAGAATAAATAAATCTGGCATCTGAAGCACATTTCTTAATGACTGAACAAAGTTAACAAATAAAGGGACTGGGAATCATTATTTCCTCCAATCAATTCAGAAGGAAGTACTTCAGGAAAATGTCACCTAAATGAAGGGTTTTCTTTACAGCAAATGATAAAATATGGTAGATGACAAGTGACGGTGTTTTTATAATGTATAAATGACCAAGACTAATGCTTTATATCCATAACGATGGTCATTGTTTTGCTAGTATTTTCATTTTCAGGTTTTTTATTGAGAGATAATTCATATGCCATGATATTTGCTCTTTTAAAGTACACATTAAATGGTTTTCAGTCTATTTGCAAATATACTAAATAACCATCACTGCTATACAATTCTAGAACATTTTTGTCATCCCAAGAAGAAACTCTTTGTCCGGAGTCAGTCACTCTTCATTCTCCATTACCCCCAGTCCCTGGCAACCGCTGTCTACTGTTTCTATGGATTTGCCTATTCTGGACATTTCATATCAATGAAATCATGTAATATGCGACCTTTTGTGCCTGGCTTCTTTCACTTCGCATAATGTTTTTAAGATTCATCTGTGTTGTATGAATCAGCACTTCATTCCTTTTAATTGATAAACAATACTCTACTGTACAGATTATCATACGTTTTGTTCATCTATTCATCAGGACACTTAAATTGTTTCCACTTTATCATTATTATGAATAATGCTGCTATTTCATCTGTATACAAGTTTTTGTGTGAACATATGATTTTAGTTCTCTTAGGTATGTACCTAGGAGTGGAATTGCTGGGTTAGATGGTGACTCTACGCTGAATGTTTCGAGGAACTGACAAACTGTTTTCCCAAGCAGCTGTACCATTTGACATTTCCATCAGCAGTTTATAAGGGTTCCAAATTTCTCCACATCCCTAGTTACACTTGTTATTATGTGTCTTTTTATTACAGCCATCCCAGTCGTTATGAAGCTGGTTTTGATTTACATTTCCCTAATGACTGATGATGTTGAGCATCCTTTCCTGTGCTTATTGGCTATTTGTATAGTTTCTTTGGAGACATCTCTACTTAAATCCTTTGCCTATTTTTTAATTGGGTGGTTAATCTTCATATTGTTGAGTCTTTCGGTCTTTTTCCTCTGAATTATTTTTCTAGAGATTGTAGAAAAAGACATTGGGTTTCACCTAATTCAGTCCTGGCTTTGGGAGTGAAGCATAACTTCACTAAATTAGATAATGATAAGGTTGAAAACATTTATTGAGCACTTCTTTTGTGCCAGGCACTCTGAAGCCTTTATTAACTTACTGCTAAAGAGAAAACTGTTGCTTGGGCCACATGTTCCTCCCTTAGATGACCATCGAGATTGGGAAAGCTTTTCCTTAGGGAAGCACCCTGTGTTTCTTTGTCCCTTGAGACAAGGAGATGCCCCCAAGCCCACCTCCTCCAACGGAGCAAACCTAACAGAGAAGATACATCCATTGGTAGGTAACATCCCCCCCCTCCACCCCCCACCACACACATTTTAGATATCTAGAACAAACTAGTCATTGCTAGACTCAGGACAGGTGCTTTGAAGCTCCATTTTGAACACTTCAAGTTGAGACTATGCTCATGTTTTCTATAAACAATTTGGTCTCCACTCCCTCCTATATAAAACGTGGACAATGCTTATCAGATGACAAAGGAAGAAACCCCACAAAACAATCTACAGAAGAATATGCAGGAAGGCAATCGATTCACTGTCATAGACTAATTGCACCAAAGTTGGCTCAGCTAGAGTGCAGAGGCATTGGAAGTGAGTGACGCTGTAGGGAGGAGACTAGGAAACAGATTGAGAAGGCACTGCCTCAAAAATAAACCATAAAGGGAGGAGCAAAGGTGAGGACAGGCATTTTCTTCACCAGTCCTACCTTATTATGAAAGTCAAGTTATATGTTTTATTCTCTTAGGCTATATACATACAGCATATTATTCTTTTTCTTTCTTACCTTCTTCCTTTCCTCTTGAAAGCCCAGCAAAGTAAGAAAACCAAATTGAGAGTTTTAGGTGGTGGAAGACCACCTGACACTTCAATATCACGACTTCAAGGTTTCCATAAATGTCCCTTTTTTTATACCCAAGTCCCAAGATTTCAGTTAACAAATCTAACCTGCCAAAGGGGCGATTCCTGGTAATCAGTGGACTTGAATTATTGTCTATAACTCTATCCCTTAGTGCTTCTAGTGATGGATCCCCAGGTGGGCTGGGTGAGAGCATTCAAGAACAGGCAGGATGGAACTTCTTGTGTCTTATCAAGATAATCCACTTTCAAACAAGATGATTCTGTGTAGGAATTTCCAAGGTCTACATGTGTTATTTTTTATGCGAACAAGTTCATCTTAGGTCAAACCTCAAAGGTTCCAGGTATTATTTCTCAGAATCAAGTGCAAACCTCAAAATCCTTTAGCCTTATGTCCTCTGGGAATTTCCCCATGACCTTAAGTTCTCCTGGCAAAATTCTCAGGCTGAGGACTTTCCTCTTGGAGATATCACACACTGCTCTGTACAGCCATGAGAACAGCAGGATAGGGGTTGTGGAGTAAATTGTGTTCCCGCAAAATTTATATGTTGAAGCCTTAATCCCTACTACCTCAGAATATGATTGTATTGGGAGATAGGGCCATAAAGAGGTAATTAGGTTGAAACGAGGCCGTTAGGGTGGGCCCTTATCCAGTCTGATGGTGTCCTTATAAGAAGAGGAAATTTAGACAACAGAGAAATACCAGGGTTTTGCGTGCACAGAGGAAAGACCTCACATCAGGGCAGAGAGAGAAGCACTATCTGCAAGTCAACGATAGAAGCCTTAGAAGGAACCAACCCTGCAGTCACCTTGATCTTGGACTTCTAGCCTGCAGAACTGTTGGGATAAATAAATTTCTGTTGTTCAAGCCACTTAATCTGTGGTGTGTTGTTATGGCAGCCCAAGAAAATGAGTACAAGGAGGGACTCCCAGGGAAACAGGGCCCTGGGGGTCTGCAGCCACTCACCCTGTAGTAGTCAGTGCTGTACACGTCCCGGGACATACCAAAGTCCCCGATTTTCACAAGGAGGTTCTCACCAACCAGGCAGTTCCGAGTGGCCAAGTCTCGGTGCACGAAGTGCTGGGAGGCCAGGTAGACCATGCCTGCAGCGATCTGTTGGGCGATGTGCAGCATCTGTGACTGTGTCAGCTCCGTCGGTGGGTTGCCTTCAGCCATCAGCACGGCGTCAGGTCCATGAGCCCTGTGGAGGACATAGACAGCATTGCTAGAGCTGGAGCTCTTTGCCCAGGGGTGCTTTACCCCCCATCAGCTGCTGGTTCTAGAAGACACTGCCTGACTCGGCATAGACAGGAAAGATGCGTTACCCGTGGTTATACTTCAAAAGGACCCAGGCTTCAATTCTCAGAGAATCTAGAATTCCCAGGGCCACATGGCCTGAATGGTGCCCTGCCTCAACATATGGACAAGTTCATGTTTTAGGTGCTCCAGAACTATCCTGGGGTCAGGTGCTGGCCAGAGCCCCTGACTCTGAAAAGCAGTAGGTGGCTGAAGCAAAACAAAAACGAAGCAAAGCATGGTGGGGAGAATTTGGCTCTCCTAGAGAAACAGAGGATAAGAAGCACAGCGAGAGTCTCACCCCTCCCCTCCCTGCCACGTGCTGCAGCCAATTGGCCCCCACCCAGGCTGATCCCTCCAGTGTGCCCCATCAGGGCCAGAGCTGGCAGCTCTGGTCCCCCCACTCCACATGCTCTGTAGCCAGGCATGGTCTCTAAGCTACCCTCATCACCCTCAAGCTCAGTTCAGCAGGATCTCAGGGCATCCTCAGCCTGGATATTCATTCCCAGTGGAAAATACCATCTCCTTCTGCCCACCCTTCCCCCTGACTGTCAGTTCAACATATGCACTGGCCACCACAGAAGAGAGCTCTTTTGAATTACAACACATTTATTCTTTTATCGGGGCAAGTTTTATTCTTTACACTTTTTTGAGGGAGAAAGGGAGCACAATGAGAATATGGTATTTTATTTCTTCTCTTCTGTCTTACACACTAGACTTTTCTGAGCTGTGTGATGAATTAAGGCATTATGATACTGATAGGTGCTTCAGGGAGCAGAGAGTCGCAGTCCTAGAATGCTCCATCGGCATGGACGGTCCCCACTCTGGAACCCGGTAATATGAGACAAGACTGGCGTCACTACCCCTGGCGGCCTGAGAGGGCGCTGCAGGGCAAGAAAGAAAAGCTTGGTCAAAGGGCTTCTCCCTCCCAAGGGCAAGTTGGCCAATGACATCTCCTTCCGGATAGTTTGACTCACTTAAAATAAATATAGAGGATTTTAAATGAATTTTAAAGTGGTGACTACACCTGAAGCGTTACAGAATGTATGGCTATTTGACGATGAGAGAGGCAGAATTCAAGAATCCCAATCTGGCGTTGGCCCTCCCCTCACCTGCCAGCTCCACCTTGGATGAGTTATCTCAAGCATAGGCGCCTGCCCTCTCCATCATGGCTATAGCCTGCAGTGATTTCCCCTTTCCTTGATTTCCAAAACATGCTGTCATCTGATCTTTCATTCATGTATTCACAGAGAACAAGCACTGGGCAGGAAGGTGGGGAGTTACCCAGTTCCAGGAGTACCCAGCACCACAATCTGGGGAAGCCTTTTAATGTGTAATTTCCCAGTTAGTCAAAAAATAAAGAGATATTATGATGTGTGATCATTTAGGTCCCTTCTATCTCTAAATATCTGAATCGAGCAATTCTTAGGGAGGAGCTTCCTGTTTTTTATACAAGGCAAGTTCTAACAAATTTATTTCTTCTCCATTCAAACCACAGCCCCCCAACTGCCTCTGACTAGCTGTGAAACTCATGTTCTTCAACTGTAAAGTGAGAATGATGATAAATAATAGTTTATAAAATTGATACAAGCCATAACATTTAAAATGCTTAGAAAGACCCAATAAATATTAGCTGTTATTGCTTGAAATAAGCCTTGTTCATCTTCTCTTTATTAGAAGGGAATCCTGGAGACATTCTAAGAGGCAAAACTAATCTTTAAAGCCAGGACTGTGTTTTACTCCTTATTTCCCAGCCAACCTAGCATAGGGCCTGACCATGTTGGTACTCAGTACATGCCCTTTGGATAAATGAAAAAAGGGAGGAGATAACTGTAGGCATCTGTCTCTGGAGGGCAGTGCCAATGACACTTGGGGACCCATTCGCGGGAGTTTAAGGGCTGAGTTCCCTTCCTGAAAGAGGATAGACTGTAGTTTGCAGCACAGTATTGCACCTAAGAAATTGATTCTTGGCATGGAAAAACCTCTTGTTCCCAGAGTTCAGCAGATTCTGAAATTGAGCAGAGGAGGTTTCCAATAGCTCCATGCCTTGTGCAAGATGCCAAGGGAAATCAGGTGCCTGCTCCTTCTGGGATGTAGGAAGTAGAGCTAGGGAGAGGTTGACAGAGCCACAAGTGAAAGAATCAACAAACACGCACGCACATGCACAAACACATATGCTTACATGCACATGTGCAAATCTGAGCTCACAGAAGCATTTAATTGCATCCAGATGAGTACATGTGAATTTATTATGCTACAGTTCTTGGAAAGCACCTTTTTAAATTAGAAGTAGCCTAGAGCAGGGAAACAAGAAAACAATATTTCTCCTATGAGCAGCTAGACCTCAACCAATTCAACTTCTTTTCCTCCTTTCACATTAGATCTGACAAGACAACATGCAAAAGCTACCATCATCCTCTTTCTTATCACCCACAAGAAAAATTTTGCTGACTTTGGATAATGCACTATTAGGTTGACTGTCTCTGAATACCACGAATTGGCATCATATTCCTAATCTCACCTGGCAGTCACTCATGCACTCAATCAGAAGCAAGGCAGAGAACAGGGACTCATTTCAGCGAAGAACTAAATTACACGTGTATTCATGAGGCTAGAGATGATGGAAGTGACCCAGACGGCACAAACCACGTGATGACATATCTAAACACAGCAGTGCCCTCTCCCCCCGGCCACTGTTTTCTCGGTGATTGAGTTATTACTTAAACAACACAGTTTCTGAATCTTCCGGGGGCTACACGAAGCCACTGGTGCCAATTTCTGTGGAAAGCCCACCTCAGTGCCCACAGAAACTGGAGGAGGACAGAAGCGTAGCTATTGTCATAACACAGAAGGCATAACATCCCAGAATTTTGAATCTTTCAACCAAAATAAAAAGGAAAATGTAGCAGGGAAAATGGGTTGAGGGGGACAACATCTATTGACTCCTTCCCATCACAAAAGTCCTGACACTCGTCCTTGATGCGGGTATCATTCTACCCCTTTCACATGTAAGGAAACGGAGGCCAGCAAGAGCAGGTGCAAACTTGTCACATCTTTCCTGTTTATCCTAAATTATATCATCTTCCAAGAAACCACAGGCAGCACATTTGCTAATCTTTCAAAGCTGAGGGATAGCTCTATTTTAAAGAAAACAGCATGTCGAAGGCAGACCTGACTTATAGAGGATCTAATTCAGGCTATCTGAACCTGTTCCCTCCTTGAGCCCGACTCCCACCTCATCCCTTCCCGGCTACACTGTACCTGAGGAACTTGTTGAGGTCCCCGTGCTTCATATACTCGAAGACCATGATGAGTGGGTCACCCTCTACGCAGACACCATAGAACTTGACAATGTGCTCATGCTGGAGGTTGGTCAGCAGCTCAGCCTCTCGGTGAAAGTCCTTGCGTGCATTGTCACTAGCATCCTTCAGCGTCTGGAGATGAGGAACAGAGAGGAAGGAAAAACCAACACATCTTAAATTGAAGCCGTCAAAGAAAAGGTTGCGTCAAGAAGGAATTACTTCACTGGGCCCGAGGTTCCTAGATGGGAAGGAAATTCATCTCATTTATTACATGAAATATTGGGGAAATGACCTAATTCCTGAGGAAATAATTTTTGTATTAATAACTGAGGAAAAATCCCTTGTGGGTATGCAAAGTTTGACATAAACTTTAGAGTTTATGAAGCACTTGCCCATATATTACCTCATTAAGTTATAGACATGCGCATTATACAGTCTTCGTTCCTTTTAGCCCTGGTCTGGGCTCGACTATCATCATGGACTTCTCTCCCACTTTGGTGCCTGTTGCACATTCTTGGATGCTATGTGCACCTCGCCTCTGTCCATATAACCTTTTAAAAACTTTATATTATGGAAATACTCATTAGAGAAAAGAGCATAATGAGCTCTCATGTACCCATCTTCTAGCTTTGACAATGACCATTTTGCTGGTTTTATCATATGACATTCTAAAAAGCCTTCTCCAGCTCGTGCTCACACACACTGCTCGCTCAGGAAATGTCCCTGACAGCAGGCCAGTCACACTGCCAAAATGAGGATGCCCGGGATCATGCCAGTTGGGTTCTAGTGCCTTTAGTTCTTAGCCCATACCGCTCTGCCACCACATTGCCACTGCAGGCATGGCAAAGCTGGCATGCGTTGATGCTAATCACATGTACATAGCTCCCGTCCTGGCCCAGTCATTGGGCCAGAGCTGTGATGGGACCCAAATCTTGGCCTAAGGTGCTTATGGGCAAATAGGGAGATAAGTCACATATGTCATTAACTATAATTCAAGCTTAAAACATGTCCTGAATAAACTGGCTCCCCTGCATCTCTGTCCAGCATTGAAGAGGAATTTTCACTCAAAAAGGCTAATCTTATAATCAGCTCTTTGTTCTGCTTCTGTAGATATACTTGCCACATAGGCCATGGGCCAGGGTAACCTCAAAATTAACTAAAGACTCATCCTCCCTTTTGCTTGTTCTGTCTAAACAACAAATGTAACTGCCTGTAACCTATAGTAACTCCCCCGCTGTGTAACTCTTTGTAACTGCCTGCAACCCAGAGCAACTTCGTGCTTCGTAACTGTCTGAGGACAAATTAACCAATCGGCCCATGACAACTAAGCCCTATAAAAGCAAAATTACATCTGAGCCTGGGGCCCAGATCTTCAGAGCACTAGCTCCTCTGTGACTGCTGGCATAATAAACCTCAGTTCTCCAACTCTCCAAGTACTCCTTGGTTTCTCGCCGGTCTGATTTTTGCAACATTTCTGCAACAGCATGATCTCTCCTTGACATGCCTTTCTTGAAACTTATATTTCCACCTTGTGAATCATCTGCAGCTGCCCAAATGACATCAGGCCACACCTCTCGGCCCCTGCACATGTTTATCCCTCTACCTGGTATGCTGACTCAAGCTTGGTTACTGGTGTTGGAGATCGAATATTGACCACTAAAGATGTCCACATCCTAATGTCTAGAACCAATGAATATTCTACCTTACATGGCAAAAGAACTTTGTAGATGTGATTAAGTTAAGGATCTTGATGTTGGAGAGATTATCCTGGATTATCTGAGTGGGTCCAATGTTGTCCCAAGCAAGAATCCTTACAGGAGAGGGCAGGAGAATCAAGACAGAGAGGGTGTAAGGATAGAAGCAAAAGTTAGATTGAGATAAGATGCTGTGCTGCTGGCTTTGAAGATGGACGAAGGGGCCATGAGTCAAAAAATGTGGGCAGCCTCTAAAATTTGGAAAAGGCAAGGAAAGGAATTCTACTCTATAATGTCCAAAATGATCCAGCCCTGCTGATATGTTGACTTTAGCTTAGTAAAACTGGTTTCTGGTGTCTGGCCAACCAGAACTGTGAGAGAAATAATTTGTGATATTTTAAGCCACTGAGTTTGTAGTAATTTGTTACAGCAGCCACAGGAAACGACTACATCTGGTCATCACCTAGAAATCCTCCAAGACTGGGCTCAGACATCACCTTTCTGAGAAGTGTTCCCTGACTTCCTCATTGCTGTCATGTCCCCCCTACCCCCAGGCTATGCTGCATGACCCTCTTAGGTACACCTCATACTTAACATCTATCATATATCACTGACCATAATACATTCTAATTGCATGTGTACCTGCTTATCTCTGGTGTAGATGGTGAGCTCTTTGATCCAGGAACTGTGTCTTCCATCTCTACATTGCTAGCACTGGACACAGTGCCAGGCACATGTTGAGTATTCAACAGAGGTTTGTAGAATGAATAATAAAGGACACGAAAAGCAAACACTGAGAGCAAAAGAAGAGTTCAGAAAGTGAGCAATTGCTTCAACTGAGGAACAAGGAGGAGGGAAGCCCAGAGGACTCCTTCTGGTGGAGGTGACATGTGAGTATGTGACTCCTTCCCCCAGGGAGACTGCAATCAGTCATAATCAAAGTTGGATGACAAATGCAAACATTCACATTCACCTAAACTGGAACAGAATGAAAGCATGGCCATCTGTCAGATGTGTACGAAGTGTAAGACTTGACACTATGTCCTGTGTCAAAGAGTACTGCAAGGTCCCTGGGGGTCATTTTGCAGCTCACTGCCTTGCCGTGCTCTTCCTCACAGAGCATCGGGAGAGGATATTTCTGACCTGGTTGACTAATAGATATTGGGAAGTGACACAGGTCAAGTTCTTGGAGAGCAGACTCTGAAGAGGAGATTAATAGCCAAGACATTTCCTAGGACATGCTCTTGGGATTAACACCTACAGGAGGAATTGGGCAGAGGGTGAAATTGAGCTAACATGCAGTCTCAGTGGAACCTCATCTGGCCCTACAAGGAGACTCTTCAGAGTCGTTGTGAGTTGGTCCAACAGGGCTAGGCTTTGTAAACCTTTATCAATCAGTCATCGGATGAGGGCCTCCCCAGGAAGGGAGTGTGACTTTAATAAGAGGATCTGCTGAGCCCCCATAGAAATCTGGTAGTTGAGGACTGTGTTGCAGCTTTCCCAGGAAGCAGAGGAGCAAGTCTTTCATTCCCAAAGTGGGGCTAGGTGGTTCATCATTGAGTCCACCACAGGATGAGTTTGTAATACTCAATGTACCATGCCTGGTGCTGCTCCCTACACAGGAGGGCACCAATGAATAGGCAGGGCCTGCCTCACATCGGCCCCAAGAAAACATTAAAATGTCAGAGGCAACAGCAAGCTCTCAAAGCCTTTCCTGCTACGATCTTCACAGAATCTGGCATTTTCACTAAGTGCTTTTGGCAGGATTTGAAGCTTTCTCCCCAGTGGTGACCTGAACCAAAAAGACAATTATAGGTCTAGTTTTCATTAGGCCAGAGGCAGTTGATTCTTATGACAAACTCTGGAGATACCATTCAAAAAAAGGGTCTACTGATGAGTTTCCCAATTCCTATTTAGCAAGTGGTTTTTGGAGAAGTGTCCCTTCAAAGCATCACCAGTTCTACTTTAAAAGTGAGCAGATTTGGGCCAGCAAGTGTTCAGAGAGGACATAAAACTTTGATAGGTCTGTTTCCATGGAAACCACACATTTCTTTATTTAATAACAAAATGAACAGTGGCCAAGAACCTGGGATCTGAGTCTCTGCTCTCTCAAAGCTCCAGAAACTGGGGTTGTACCCATCCAAACTAAACTCCTTTCATCTCTGTTGCACAGGGAGGAGGAAAGTGCTTATGTTGATGACTTGTTTAGTTTGGTTTTGTCCATGGGCATGCTTCT
>NW_011888980.1:1926967-1929963 GCF_000151845.1 Pteropus vampyrus | reverse complement strand
AAAATGCAGAAGAGGCAAGGAGATGAACATGGAGGAAATGGACATCGTCATCAGCTGGGTTCTTCCTCTATGCCCATGGAGCAAAACACACTCATGCAAGCGAAATGCGTGCAAATCACACTTGGACTTGCATTATGGATTTGGGTACATGTCTGTCTCCACCACTTTCTTTGACAGCAGAAGCATGTTGTGTTCACCTATTTATCACTGACTGTCTAACCTAGTGTCAGGCAACTAAAAGAACCTCTGACCCACGAAGTGTGTGCAGACTAGAGATAAAAGAGGAAAGGAATGAAAAGTGACTGTCCATATGGAAATAACACAGGCCCAAGAAAGGAGCAGAAATAAAGGCACTACCAAGAAAAGCAGATAGGAGAACATAAGTTTGAGGGGGACTCTTCCCATGATACTCCGCCCTGGAGAGCTGGCCCCAAGCATATGTGTTCTTGCAGTCAAAAGGCAAACATTCACCATGGTGGTGCTCAAACCAAAGGAGTTCTAGCTTACAATCAAATGATCCAGTTAAAATCTTGGCTCTGCTCTGGACCTCTGGGAACTCTGGTTTTCTCCTCTGTTGAGTGAGGGTAACAACATCATCTACTTCACAGTGTCACTGGGAGGATTGTGTGAGACAGTGTAAGCTGGGATGCCTTCCAGGGTCCCTGTAGAAAGTAGTATTTGAGCAATTTGAATTTGAAGCTATAGCCAGGCCTGCATTTAATTTGCTCATGCAAGGATCCAGGAAGGACAACAGGTACATGGATAAGGCATGGGACCAGCCCAAGGCATGAGAGCAGCAGTGCTCCTGAGATAGCTACCATTTTCCTCCTGAAAGCCCTTGAACCCTGCAATGTTTCCTAAGAAATACAGCCTCTTTACTCAGAGGCTGCTCTCAGTCCCTGAGATAGCTTATTTGTAAGGCCTTCATCTGTCTTTAACAGTGAGTTATAGATGGCCATGAACCCATTTAGGTCACTATCACAAAGCATGAACAAATTCTGCATGTAATCTTTCTTCTCAGGTTTTAGCTATGTAGTGTTTATTCGAGAAATCTGGAGTGTGTGTGTGTGGTGTGTGTGTGTGAGAGAGAGACAGACAGACAGACAGACAGACAGACAGAGACAGAGACAGAGAGAGAGACAGAGAGAGACATAGAGATAGAGAGAGAGAGGAGAGGAGAGAAAAGATATTAGGCAATAAGGGAGAGGGGTAGACTGGGAATGAAGATAGGTTTTTCTTTGGGGATGGGAGTAGGCACCAAACTGACAGATTTAACAAGCATCTAATATTTCCATTTCCCCAAAGCAAAGTACTATAGGAAGAGACTCTATTCTTACTTCAATGTCAAAAAGCTGTGCATCAGTACCTTTTTGGATTTAAGAGAGATTTTGCTATTCATGGGACAAATGCATCTCACAAACTTGGCCTCATCTTATATGTGCCCATCCATTTTTGCATATTGGATCTTTTTTCTAAATTATGATTCAATTCTATTTTAAGAGATTCAGAAAATATGGCTGTAACAAGTTGGGCAAAATCATCTTCTGAATTTGGCACTCTAAAGACAGAATTTTTCTAAGAGTGGAATCATAGCCAGACAGCAATCAGAAGTTGGAAAAATCCTGCTATCGACCCTATTTATAAAAATCATCTCTGTTTTAGTACCATGGCTGATTGTCATTTTACTCAATTAAGGCTTGGCTGGTTCTTGGAGTCCCTTGGCAATGGACATGAGGTAGCAGCCTCCCTCCCTGACAGTTCTCTCCACTTAAGTTTCATTTTGACAGGCATGTTTGTCCCATCATTGAACATTGCTATTTTCTTACTCCTAGTGTCTGCTTTGTAACTTCATCTCTTCTTATTCTCAGTGAATTTCCTGACACCGCAGAGCTGCCATCCTTTCTGAGACATTTGCAAGGGAGAGGTCTCATCCAGAGCTACAGTGAGTTACTGCCCAGAGTACACTGATTCAGAGTTGGAAGAATGGAGTAGCATGAAATAAACTTTAGCACAGAACTGAGAAATTACTAAAGGCAAAAATAAAAGTAAGGAAACTTAACATTCATCTGAAATGCTTCAGCAAAATAGTAAAGCTAACATGAAACTAAGACAGGCAAGAGAGCTTATTTGAAATCATTGTGTGATTGAACGTTGTAGGACATGACAAATGATCATGTATTTTAAAATGTAGGTGGTTTAGGAGACACAAAGTAAAACAGAGATGGTGTCTTTTTATTTTTTACTCATCTTCTATTCTTCTCTTACACTTTTTAGAGATCATAAGAAACAGAGTTAAAGTGAAAGATTTAACAAAAGAAGAGATCATTATGGTAAGACCTCACTATGCCCAATGCCCACCGTCATGCTTAAAACATAGATGCCAATGAGTAAACTCCCATATGAGGCGACCAAGATGCATAACAATGTTTGTCAACACACCTAAGTTCTTCGGGATTGTTGGGTCAAGATCTGTTGTTAATGGAGACCCTTTACTCTTCTGATATCTTCTAGACCTGCACTGTCCAAAATGGGAACCAGTAGCCACATGTGGCTAGTGATCATTTGAAATATGACTAGTCCAAATTGAGATCTGCTGTGAGTATAAAATACATACCAGATTTTGAAAACTTGGTATCAATAAAATATCTCATTAATATGTTTATATTAATGACACATTGAAACAATAATATTATATATATGTTGAGGTAAATATAATACATTAATAAAATTAGTTTTATTTTTTCTATCTTTTTATTTTGTATACTAAGAGATCTTAATTTTGAAAAATTAAAATACAAATGTGGCTTGCATTTGTGGCTCACATTATACTTCTATTAGATAGCACTCTTCTCTAAAAGCCACCTCAGTAGGCTATTAATGAGTCAACCTACTTCTTGGAAATGTTGGAAAACAATGCCAAACTGAAATAAAACTAAGGCAGATACCCTTCTTATAAGATTCTTACAGGCAATGATTAGCCGAGTATTCAGAGTAAG
>NW_011888980.1:1908623-1925827 GCF_000151845.1 Pteropus vampyrus | reverse complement strand
ACTTATGCTAAAGAACAATGTTAATCAATTAAGCAAGTCTGGACCATACAGATGATTAAAACTTTTAACAAGCCACGATTAAAAGTTCTATAATTTCTGTTCGTAGAGACTTGTAAGATCGGAATTAATAGCACTTTCTGTAACATTATGTCCTGTTAAGGTATACAAACAATTTTTTTAGGGCAATACTGACAAATGTTCTCTTAAATATACTAATCTTGTTTTCATCCATTTTCATTTTGTGAGAACAAGTCTTCTCTATGGAAATGGAGAAGTGGGGAGGAAGCACAGAAATGGGAGGAAAGGGAAAGGGACTTTTCATTAATCAAGATGTGAGTACTGATATGATGACTGTCATTAAAAAAGAAAGAAAGAAAATAGCCATCCGTCTTCTAAATAAACTTGCCTGGGCAGAGCACTTGAGTGGATGAATGCTGGACGAACTTTCCCATCTATGAATTGTTTCACTGTTCCAGAATTGGAAAGAATGAGCTTTCCTTTTTAAGCCCTTATTCTGTCCTTAAATGTATCCTGAGACAACTGGCTCTAGTTGCTTCTTTTCCATAGGTGGCCTCAGGTATGCTATGTGGCCGCCTAATATGGTTGGACCACTGGTTGGTAGGTGGCCTGGCATGAAGACTGAGTGGAATAATTAGACATTAGTATTTTTCTTTTTGAGGAATCTGAATATGAGTAACAGAGACTATGTGAGCAGCAGTCGGCATGGAGGCAGCAGGCAAATACTAGAGAACAGCAGAGGCAAGAGATAGCTGAACTACATTAGGAGGGAAGCCTAGAGGATAATCTCTGCTGTCCCCTGCTGAGAGCATAAGAAAAGGGGGCAATCATAAGGGCTGGCTCAGATCCTGAGTGAACTTTTGACTCCCAACAGTTCCAGTAACAGTGAGGCCTAGCTGTCCTGAAGTTCCTATTCGAGTTGGTCATCTTTCAGTTTTTCCTGTTGGGTCTCTTTCTCCCTTCTTTTGGCTATAGCCTTCCTAATATTCTTTCGAGGAAACAGTACTTTCCACATTCAGTCAATGTGTGTTGAGTAGAGTAAACCCCATCTCCCATTTCCAGGGATATGCATGTGACAGACACTGGGATAATCAGAATATTCTGTTCCCGTGGCCAGAGGGCCTAGTGACACAACTCAAGGCAAGCCAGTAGGAGTTGGCCCTTAGACTCTTATATAATTACTGGGATACAGGAGCTCTTTTTTGGGGTTACTAGGATAACAGGATCTAAGCCCAGAGCTATTACTGCCAAATCTTTACCACAGTATGGGGTTCACCTGCCTGAGAATGGAGTCTTAATATATAGAGGAAAGGAGAGCCAAGATAGATTAAACAGATGACAGATAGATAATGATAGATGATAGATAGATAGATGATAGATAGATAGATAGATAGATAGATAGATAGATAGATAGATAAATAGATAGATAGATAGATAGATAGATAGATAGATAGATAGATAGATAGATAGATAGATAATAGATCAGACAGACAGACAGACAAAGAATTGATTCCCTGGATCTAGCAGTGCTAGAAGCTGGGACACCAGTAGTAAGGCTTCCCAGTAGCCTGAACAATACCTTTTCTGCTTATTGGGTTTCTAATGAGCAGTATACTGCTCTTCTTATCAAAGTTGATTGTGATATTTCACTTATATTCCCCTGAGGCCAAAGCCCTCACTTGAGAATCTAGTTTTCCTTATTTCCACCCATTCCCTTGAATTACATTTCTTCATGGGAAAACGTAAAAGTGTCTTTCCTTCTTACATACAAATGAGCACAACTAACACACTCCTTTTATTACTGGATAAGTGGCATTGTGCTGAATTTCCTCAATTTGGTTTCCAGAGTATGTTTAAAATTCAATAAATAAAAATGTTGTGCACAGTGGGCACTGGACTAATGAAGAGGACTGAGATGTCATCCTAGGTCTCACAATAAGTGACCTTATTCAAGCTGCATGACTTTGGATGGGTCAATAATCCTCTTTGGATTCCTGTGTCCTCACTGGCAAAACATGAGAGTTAAGCTAGAGAATAGCAATAACAGCTCTGTATAGCTGTACAGTGATTCCATGACTTGTAAAATAATTCCTCATTAGATTACGTTATTCTCTATATATTATCTTTACAGTTCCTTTTATCTATAAAATTCTATGACTACCAACAGCTCATCAAATCATTTCCTTACTTAGAAATGCCAACTGCTAACTCTTTACTTTTTTGAAAGGTTATTATTTCTGTAATCTATCTGTCCGTTCATCCATCCATCTACCCATCCATCCATCCCTTCATTCATTTAACAAGCATTTATTGCTTGTTATGTTGCTACATATTATGAATGTGCTAAAAAGACATGGTTCTCACCCTCAGGAATATGCCACTATGGAGGAGACTGACATTCATGCCTTTGATTAAACAAGCCCATGAATACAATTACAACCTTGACGAATGCTGTAAAGAACAAGTACAGATGACTTAATAGCATATAATAGGAAGGTCTGACCTAGATGTGGGAGCAGGCAAGGGGAGGTCTCCCAGAAGAGGAGCAGCTTGAACTGAAAGCTGATGAGTGGGAGTCATGTGGACCAAGGCTCTGGGCTAAGGACCTCCAGAAATGGGAATGGCAACAATGTGTTGGATGCTATTTGTTATCGCCTCAGTGTGATGTGCCAGAGGGTTTATTAGTGAACTCTTCTAAAACCCTTGGTGAAGAAAATCATAATTATTTCCTCTGTTGACAAGAAGATATTCAGAAACAAACGAATGAAAAAGCAAAAATCCTAAGTTAAGAAAGTGTCTGCTGAACTCAGATTTCACCATTTCTTGTCTTGCCAAGTCTTCCTGTGCAGCATCTCTCACTTGCTTTCACTTACACCTCAAGGGAGTCACTCAACTTCCCTGGATCTTGGTCTTTTTATTTATCAAACATGAGACTTGGGATATATATGATTTCTAAGGTCTCTTCGTATTTGACATTATGTGTTTCTAGAAATACACCTGAGTTAGTGGAGAGGGGGAGGAGAGACTATGAATCCTTGAGAGCACACTTGTGGCTATATTTAAAAAACAAAAATCAGCATGCATTCACGGTACAAGAAAGTGTTGTAGGAATTGTAGTTATTGAAATGCAGACGAAAATAGCTGATGTATCCAATACAGGGAAACTGCTATGAAACGCGTTTCCTTGGCAATTGAGTTACTTAAAGATAAAGTAACCCATTTTGATCAAAGACTGGTTTCTCTGTTTCTCATCCTCTCTAAGGGTTCTTCATCTGTAACTCATTATAAAGGGAAAAATAGTTGACAAATTCATTTCACTAAAAAACAAAGGTTATCCAAAAGTATCTAGAAAATGGCAATCTGAATGGATCCAAATAAGCAAATACTCTAATGAGAGAGGCATGCTCAGCCCCCACGTGCCCTTGAGTGCCCTGCACATGCCTTAGGATCACTTCCTTCTTAAACTGGTTCCTGTGGCTCTCTCAAGCTCTTAAATCGTTTGGGGCAAACACCAGGATTTAAAGGAATCTGACATCTGTCAGTCTGAATGCAAAGCCTTGGATTTCAAAACAGTCAGTTCCTTCTAGAGAAGGAAAAAGGACAATAGCTGCTATTTCTTAGCATGCATAATCAATGCTGCAAGGGTTGCTAGGCAACAGGCAGAAAGACTGTCAAACATCCCTGGGTGCCTCCAATGGAAGAACAGCCCGGGCAGCTACTCCTCAGAGGTGACAAGCTGTGCAGGACCTGGAAGCTGCTTTCAGTTTGTGTCATTCCTTTAAAAAAATCCCTTTATTCTGGTCAGGACTAAACTGTAGACATTTTCCTTCCAGGCTCATTAGATAGTCATTGAATACACTTCCAATTGGCCCAATCAGTCCTAAAAATGAGCAGGTCAGGCTGGCAGGAGACAGCTCTGTGAAAGGTCCATGTGTTATTCTGATCCAATTCATCTTGGAGTCCATGGAAGATGTGACTTGTTCCTTGGTGGCTGCAGGCTCTAGATTGCAGAAAGTTAAAATGCACATCCTCCCAAAGCTTGTAATCATTCTAGCAAACATAAGCAAAGCCTCCAATTTCAACAAAAATGCACATTCAAGGTCATTGAGATGAGACTTCTTCATTATGCGACCTTAAAGTTGGAATGAATATTTAAGCTGTAGGCATTTTATCCTTTCTACTTGAAATTAAATAGTTTCATTTCAGTTTCAATGACAAGAGGACTAACTAAGAGAAGGAGTCAGGATTTGATAAATCTATTTCTTGTTTTGTTTTGTTTTGTTTTGTTTTGTTTTGTTTTGTTTTGTTTTGTTTTGTTTAGCAGTGTTGATGAAAGAGCAAACAGTTATCACAGGTCATTAATTTACAAACACTTATTTGGCAAAGCCAGGAAGTACATGAGGAATAGGTTCTGGGTTTGGGTCAGAGGAAGGAGTAGGGTTATGACTGGGATTTAAAGCAGATAAGAAGCCTCACTGACAGTGGTGATGGGAAATAGCCCAAGTGGAAATAGGCCTTGGGCAGGACAAGTTGCTACACATTGCTGTTGCTGGCTAAGCTTTTACCATAACTAACCCAAGCCCTAGCATCTTGTTTTAAGCAGATGTTTGGAAGGAAATAAAACATATGAGTTGAGGGCACTCTGGATTTAGCTACTCAACACCCTCCTCTTAGAGGCATTGCAAGAAGTAAAGAGAGGTAGGCCTAGAATAAGAAATGATACTAAGATGAAAGGTTATACCAAGAAATTTTGTGAATCTACGTCTATACCTGGCTAAGGTCTCCCAGCTATTCCTACACTGTCAACTGGGTTTCTCTAATCTCTCGGGATTTTCTCACATTCAAAGATTCTCACCTTGCGACCCCATGAAGTGAATTCAGTCTGAAGGCCTGACTTAGTTCCCAGGTGACCCCCAAATGGCAGTGGGAAACATGGGCCTGGAACGTGAATCCATAGTCTTCAGTTTCCTTGTCTATAACACATGACTAGATTAGAATTAGATGTTCCCTAAGCTTCTTCCAGCTCTCACATTTTATCCGTCTATGAATCTCCAAAAATAGAGGCACCTTTTGGTCTCATTTATCCAAAGAGAAAAAAAAGATAACAGAAGAAAGCAAAAACTGCAGATTTAACACTGCCAAATGTTCTGAACATTTTGTGCTTAAAAAAAAATAACAAACTTTTTGAGTAAATAAAAGAGGAAGCAATAGCAGCAGCAAAAATTAAACGTCCCCAAAGTCACTGCAGGATTCTTACTTTACACCTTTACCCATTTGACCTCACCTCTCTCTTGCATCTCCTTTCCTCTCTTTACTTCTGTCTCACTCCCCCTGCTCCATTTGCTGTTTATTTGATAGCTATTGCATTTATCATCCCTAGAAAGGTCTGACCTGTATTCACTCCAAAGTGCAGGTTTTAGGAGCCTCTGCTGAGAGTCTAGGAGTATTCATGCCACTCAGGTTACTTTTGATGACGAGAAAAGCAAATACACAGTTTTTCATTTGGATGAACTTTAGCAGAAACTGTGTTTACTCCACAGGATGGGTAAGTTCAAGGATAATTTTCTCTCTCTTCTCAGTTACCTATTGCGTACATAGTTAAGTTTTTAATGTTAAGTACAATGGTAATGGAATATACATCTGATTTTAAAAAATGAAAAGTTGCCCTGGTTATAACTAGTAATCAAATGCCATTCATACAAACATTCTGTGTTTGGAAGAAAAAAAACTACAATAAAAAACAAAACCCAGTCATCTTATATTAAGCCAAGAAGTTACATTTTTATTACATTAACCATGTCCATATTCATTTGCCACTTAATTCATTTTATAAATATATCCATGCCTCTTTTCAGTGTTTTACATATGTTAATCAATACCTTGGTGAGGTTTTTTTTTTTTTTTTTTTGGACAATGCTTATATAAAAGATTTGCATAAATCTTCTCGTGCGATTTTTTTTTTCTTTAATTCTTATGTTTTAGAGAGCTCAGTGGAAATTTTATCCCCTTCAATAATGTTTATCTTATTGGAGACCAGGTCTCCTTTCTGAATTTCTGGGAAAATGTCTATGATGAAAGACCGTCAGGCTTTTTCAGTTTAGTAAAACCTTGTGTCTCCTAGGGTGGCAGAATCCACAAGAGCTGCCATCCACCCCAGGATAGAATTGTACCTGCACCGTACAAAATCCTGGGGCCTTGGAAACAGTTGAGAAGGACATGATAAAATAGAACAGAAGATCTCAGAACAGAAGTCAAGAGAGGATGTGAACTCCATAGTCTCCCTTCCAGAACCTCAACATGAGACAAGACCAGCTGAGTGTGGCACAAGCGCCAGGCAATCCAAGGAGACAGGTTGAGTTGCCAAGACTTAGCTGGTTACATTTTATCTGACCCCACTGACCTCCATCCAGGAAGAGTAGCTCAGAGCTATTCATAGACTGCAGACTTAGGTTGCCCCTAAGAAGAACCTCCAATAGTTGGTTATACTCCAAATATCCTTCCCATTATCCATTTAGTTAAAGGAATTTGAACACATCCATCACAGCAGACACAATTTGCTTCTAAATTGGCCACTAAAATAAAATAAAGTAACACTTCCATACATTACTGTGACCATGGATAATGAGACATTCTGGAGTGTTCTCTTACCTTCACTGCCACCAAGATCTTGTCCTGCTCAGGACAGAGGTTATAGCATTCAGCTAGGAAAACTTTTCCAAAGGCTCCTTCGCCTAGCTCCCTTTTCAGAACAATGTTATGTCTCTTGATGTGCTGAACAACTGTAAAACAAAGACAGAATGGAAATTGGAATTGAAGCATGCAGAGGTGAAGGCAGAGAGTAGGGAGTCGGTGGCCTGCATCCTGAGCTTGCAGGCCTAGATTCTCGTTTCTGTACACAGCAAAACAAAGGAGAAGTTCAGTGTCCATCCTCACAGTCCATCCCAAATGGCTGGGAGGCAGTTGCATCAGGTTGCTCTCAGAGCTCAGTTATTGTTTTTGATAGAACTAAAGTAGTGACCTAGCTGTTGGCAGCAGAATGTCATTAATGAACTTTACAGACTAGGGAAGGGGAGAAATGAGAAAGAAATGAACCTTAATGGCAGTCCTCTTACAAGCCAGATGCTTTGCATATATTTGTTAGTCATGTGTCTAGTGGGGGAAAGGCAGAGACACAGCCAGGAATCCCTAATTCTTCGTTAAGCTGCCTTAGACTCCTGAGGGAGAGAGGCCCAGAGAACACAAAGGGAAAATGCAAGACCTGCTCTGCATATGAAAGCTTTGTCCTTACCCCAGTTCTAGTCTTTTGGTGAGTGAGCTAGACCATGGTTGATCCTCAATAATTCCCTTTGTTTAGACTAGAAATTTCTAGACTGTGCTAAAGGCTGCCTTTTTTAGTCCCTTTTTAAGATCATGCCCTAGTCTTGGCTCTCCAAAGTCAAGAAGAGACAAGAATAGATGCACCTGGGGAAGAGAGAGTATCCACCACCACCACCACCCCGTCTCAATCTAGAGCAGAGCTGCCCCTTGTCATTCATCGATATGCCTTCCTGGGGAATAAGGCAGGAGACAGTCAAAGGTCCTTTGAAGCCTATTAGTTATAAGGTGGAATGCAGAGCAAAGCAATACTCAGAAGGACAGAGCCAGTGGAGAAGCCCAAAAGGAGATTGCAGAGGACAGAACTGCAGTGTGTGCATGTGCCTCTTCATTTGCATATCAAATGTGGACTTCCCTAGCACAGGGGTACCTTCACGTTGTTGGTTACCATTTTTTTCTGAACTCCTCATCTCCGAATGGCAGTATTCAAAGGGAATTGTGACTCTCTCTAGAGCTTGGAATGTGTGGCCAACAATGTTCTTTCACTCTCACAAACCCGTGAAGCATTCCTCCCTGCATTTTCTACATGGGGAAACTAGATCTGCAGGAATTTTTATGTTCCTCAGTGTGGAAATGAAGAAGTTGGGTTTGGACCCAGGCCTGTCTGAATCCAGAGTCTATGTTTTTCCTTCTAGACCACAAAGTTTCTCTTCAATTATAAATTGTGTTAAGCATGACAAGAGAAATAGAATACTATAATAGAATAAAAAGTAAAAATAATCTCCCAGCTTCTTCTCTGCTAAGTTCTCTTATTAAAGGTCAGTTTAAATCCTCATTCCTTCAAAGAACTTTCCAAGACCACTTTGACCACCAAAGACCTCCTTCTCTGGACTCATATTATAGCTTGTGCTTAGTCGAACTCTGACTTATCCCTCAATTATTTCACCTCTGTAAACTCCCTGAGGTTAAGAGTAAGCTCTATCTACCTCCTGTTACTTCAAGTGCTGAGCCTATGGAAAGGTCTTATTACTATTGGTTAATTTGATAACCTTTCTTTAAAAGTTTTTTCTTGACTGCTCACTGTATTATAAAAACAAAATACAAAGCATATCTCTGCAGTTTGAATAATACTGCATTTAAAAAACAGACTATTACTAGTGTGTTAGAAGCACCGCTGTGTTCTTTCTTAATTGTAGCCATTTCCTTACTCGCCTCTCAAGGATAAGTACTATCCTGAATTTTCTGTCAATCATTTTCTTTATAGGTTGGCTACTAATGGTATATCCCTAATGAGATATTGTTTGGCTTTGCCTGATTTTGAACCGAAATAAATGGAATCATACTATATGTGTTCTTCCATATCTTTCACTACGCAATGTCCTTGAGATTGAGTTATATTGAGTTATAGTGTGTGTTGTAATTCTTTTGCTTTTATTACTTTATAATATTCTGTGGAAGGACTGTACCACCATTTATTTACCCATTCTATGCTGATAAACATGCTATACAGCTTCTTTTTAGATAAAACTTGATATAAAATGGAAGTGGTAATTAAGGTTTTGCTTTAATAGGATTTTTTCCCCTGATAATTTATGTGGTTTGGAGCAATGACAGCTTCCATGGGCCTCTGGGAACTCAGGGTGATAAAAATGAAAAGGTCTTTTATGAGCAACAATATTAATGAATATAAGAATGTATATTAATTTCTCATGCTCTAGTAGCAATGCCAGAATTTAAGAGGAGAGAATTGTGTTCATTAGGTAGAGTGCCCATATAAAGAGACAAATGTAATTCTTGCAGAGAATTAGCTGCCTTATTTAAAACTAATATTTAACTGTATGGTTGTCAGATGTTCATTGGGAATTAAATTGCCGCTTGATTTACTTTACACTCTAACCAGATCAAGGCAAGTATTTAACTTATTTTGCATTTGATTTACATTTTTTTTCTTTTTAATTTTCCAAGCAGGAGACATAGTTGGTGGGAAATAAGTTTATAACGCTATGGACAAAGGGACAATTTCATCATCTTCAAAATTAAAATCTGATGAGACCAGTTTTCTCTTGTTGACCTAGAAAGCAGTAAATGCATCTTTTCTTTAAGAAATGACTATTTTGTATTAATTTATTTTGTTGATTTGGGACATAAGATATACGAATGGTAGCCCTTTGCCAGTGTATTTCTCCTAAATACAATGAATTTCTCTTTTATAAGACTGAAAGTCACTTAAGGGCACAGGTAACAATTTTGTGTTTGTATTTGCATTCCTAACAGAACCGCACAGCGCTTTGCAAATAGTTGTTGCTACCAAATATTTGTTAAAAAAATGTGCTGAATGATAATAAGATGGCAGGCAAATACTGTTTAATTATAAACAGTATTTGACAAACCAATCAGGTATGGAGGCAATTAAGCAGCCCAGTTCTCTGAGATGTCAGGAGTGGGGAGAACAACTGATCTGAGGCTATCACAGCATTGAGCAAGAATTTCTTCCCATTCTCCCCCAAGAGAGCATGAGGACTTATCCCTATCTGCCTCATTTCCTATTTCCTGCAATCACCACAGGAAGTCCTCGGTACCCTCATAGGGCATTCTTCTTTACCCAGCCTCTCATTCCAACTTTGCTCATAAGTGCTCCCATCTGAATCATTGCTCACCCCTTCGCCTCCCTTACAAACCTTTCCCCGGGCCCTCTGGGCTCACTCCCTGTCATCCATGAGCTCCTTATATCCCCAACCTCTCCTTAAACTTCTCTTTTCCTTCTTACTCAAGTAAAACCTTGGCTATGCCCTGAGGACATCCATGCCTTTCCCCTGTAGCCCTCTCAAATGGAAGCCTTCTCACCCCTTATCCCAGGGACTTTAGGGCCCTTGTGCCTGATTTCTGGCTGTTACTCTCTCTCTCTCTTGCTAGAGCCCCAGCTATTACAAAGAATCTATCCTTGAGAGCCATCAGCCTATACCACCTCTGCCCCTTCACTGCTGACACCTTGGTTACTCCTCTCATCCACTGAGCCCCTGGCTCACATTTCCCCTTTCCACCCTACCAGTGCCGTCATTCTCAGGGCTTGAGGCACAAGAGAGATCTAGTAGCTTGCCTAAGATGTGGAAACACGAGGTTGCCATTTATCCTGCATCTTTCAACAATGCAGTTAAGAAGAGAGGCTTTGGGAGGTTTGGTTTGGCTGTTTGCATGGCATTAAGCTGACATTTTCTAAGAGCAAGACTTTCTTAATGAAGGAAGCAATGCACTGATTGACATTCTGGACAAGGTCCTTATCTCATTGTGGACTAGCACTTTGAATATCACTGACTTAAAGAGCCCTATGAACATTTCCATTCATTTTATACAAAATATCCTGAATGAAGTAAGTCTAAGGACTCCATGATTAATAAGCTATCAGGTAAGCAAGTAAACTCTGTTCTGAACTTTAGAGACTTGAGTAAAATCACCTCAAACCCAATGTGAATAACTAATAAAAATAAATAAATAAATGACCAAATTCCACCATAAATAGCTTTCTAGATTTGGAGAAAAACTCAAAGCAATGGTTGAGTTTTTTTAAAAAAAATTTTATAGGAAATGTTTCTTTTTAAACTTCACCCTACCAAATGAAAAGGAGGTATCAATAAGAGGTGTAGGTGGTGCAGGAAATACACCTCCAGTTTTGTGTGATCTGCAGACTGATCTATATATGTTATTGTAGTCAAAACAAAGAATGTGATTAGATTATTGTGCAAATAGATCTACTCTGTATAATCAGGAAGAAATTGATGACCAGCAAGAGTAATCAAGATGAGTAGCTAAGAACTGTGTAGCTGTCTTTGCTATTAATGGAATTTTCCAGAGTGGGAATTTGGGGCCCTTGGTCATTTGCTTCACGATACCAGAATTGAATAGATTTCGGTTTTGTATTAGTATCACATTACAGTCACTGAAAAACACATTTTGTTGCAAAGTAGCTTTGGTCATTTACAGAGATGTTGGCAGTTTCAGCTGGTCTAAATTGAATTCCTGGTATCGATATCTCCTAGAAGTAAATATTCTATATATACACACATGCTATAGATAAAGTATTAATCCCTACCTATATCCATTACCATTATCTCTAAAACAAACAAACAAACAAACAAATCTCTATTCACTTAAGGTTGAAATAGGAAATGTGTCCTACCCATTTCCTCAGTAACGAGGTTTCCTAGAAAACCTTGCCCCAGGCGACATAAACTGCTCAGCACACAGACCTTAAATTTAGACATTTATTGAGGCTTTCATATATGCCAAGTATTAAGTGATCCGTAGTTCAAAGGAAAGATATTTTAAAGTTTTAAGCAGGAAGGTAAAAAGTAATTTACCCCCAGAAGATAATGTTCTGTGTTAGGAGCAGTCTCTGTTTCCCTACAGACATAAATGCAGGGCTTGCCTTGGCCGGTCCATTGCAGAGCGGGGCTGTGATGAGGAGAGATGGGAAGAGAACTTAAAGATCAGGAACACTGACTCAGTGGGCAAGTGAGACTTGGAAGGAGAAAGTGACTTCCCCAGGGCCACACAGCTAGAAGGTGGCCAAACTAGGACTCAGGTACCCCTGACTTTCAGAAGAGCAACCATTGGACTCTAACAGAGGCCCTATTAGAGACTACAAGCCCTGAGAGTTTCCTGACATTAAAATGAAAACCAGTGTTTCGTTTATTTAATTATCTTTTCCAGTAGGGCTTGAAGGATTCACATTTATCCACATTCACATTTATTATGGACTGAACATCTCATAATGAAGAATTTCATTAGAAAATGACGAATAAACATAGAGTATAAGTGTGAAAAGCAGGATATAAAAGTTAAATACCTTGAAAAACTCTTGAACTTGATCTCGATACAATCAAAAATTATTTACTAAATATCTTAATGTATATTTCATGGGCAGCTTATTGAAACAGATAAAATTATTTACTTTGTAACACTAAATTTGTATGAATGATGGGAACTATATTTTTAAATTTCATCTACATTTTTGTTAAAATACAAGTTTGTACTAAAATGAAAATAAATGTAATTAAGACCACAGACATAAAATATACCAGGGCAAGACACAGCCAAATATTCATAAATAACATTAATGATGAAATGGATCATGTAATAATACCAAGTCATTATTAAGCACTTTTCAGCAAAAAATCCCAATGTGCATTACCATCAATTAATTTTCATATTCCTCTGAATGAGGTCAATAGTCACATTTATTTTACAGATGACACCACAATTAATTGACTTACTTGTGGTCATAGAGCAATCCACTTATCTTTTTCCACGTGCTATTTCCAATAAATGAGGATAGAGGGAAGAAAGTGAGGGCCTAACATGTACTGATTGCTGTTATGAGCCAGAATATGTGTTGAGAGGTTTTTGGGATTATCAATCTTCATAGCAATCCAGTAGGGTATCTTTACTTTTGTTTTAAAATTAAAGTAAAAAGAAGAGGATTAGATGAGGTAAATAACTTAAGCAAGGTTGAATAATTGGTAATATGCAGAGTTTGAATTCTTTCCACTATAACACCCTACCTTTCTTTGGCCTTCTTATAAAACAAAATGAAAGTGAAAGTGTATGAGCTTGACTTTGTCAATCTAAAGGGTTGTGGGTCTACTTTTATTGATTTAACAGGTTCACTTCTAACAAGTCTATTTTTATCAGTTCAACAAGTGTTCATTAAGTACCTCCTACGGCTTGGGCATTTTTCTAGGGCCTAGAGGAAAGAATGAATAAAGTAACACTTGTCCTCAAAAATTTCACAACTAAAGGGACAAAAAACACATATACATATATCAATCATACCTTCTAACAACTTTGCTTCCTTCAGAAAAGATTCTAGGTACTTTACATGACCATGCAAAGACAAAACAAAATTTAAATAAGAATTCAAGTCAGGGAAAATGGAATGGAAGGCAAAGACAAGGCATTATGTAGAAATGCAAACATGCAAATTCTAGGGTCCCACGGGGTTATTAAAATTAAGTCATAATTTGACACTGAGCTTCTTGGCAACAGAAACTAAAAGAAACATATGATAACTTACAAAATTTACAAGCAAAAGTACAGTTATTCCTTATGGTAAGATTCTTCAATGGCATTTAGTTTTCAAAGGAATATTTTGTATGGATTTTACACAGGGGATCAATGTCCTCAACAATGGCCCTAGAGTAAATAGTTAGTTTCCAAAGACTGTTTCTCAAGGCAGAACTCAATAAAAGATAAACATATGACACAAAAGCCACCCTCAGCCAAAGCACTGCAGAGGGAGTCCACGGCTCTTATCATCATAATGGTATAAAAATCAATGTCTATGGGCATACTCGAGAATGCTTTGGAGATAAGGTTGAAGAATAGATGTAATTTTCTCAAACCTACTGCTGAGTCTAGAACGTATTAAACAATCAAAACTATTTTATGAATAAATAATAACATGAACATATAAAAATAGATGAATGATTGAATAAGAGATAAGAATAGTGGGAAAGAAGGTATTTAAGGTGGGGGAAGAAAATGAGCAAGGACGAGGAAGAGAAGTCCAGAGTGTATTTAGAAATAGTGATTTATCTTGATTTATTGCTGAAGAGAAAGTAGGCAACATGCTATAAAAGTAGATGAGATTGGATCAAGAGGACCTTGAATACCTCACTAGGTAGTTTGAACAAGTTTAGGTACTGATAAGTATGGATTCTTAGCCGGTGATGTCACTGCCCTTTGCTTTCATTTCTTCATCTTTAAATGAGGGAGTTGGAGCTAAATGGCATCTTAGATTGGCCCTGGCACACACATTCCACAATTCGTGAGTCCATGACTTTATTTTGTATATGAGTTCTGTGTAGCGCTATCGAAGATTTTTGAGCATCATAGAAAAGTGATTAGGACAAATCATTAAATTATTCTGGCAGTGGTAAACTGGAGGCAGAGAAGTCAGTTAGCGTGTGGCTCTAAAGCTTGTTCTCACAGAGGCCCATGCTAAGCCAAGAGTGGAATCCATCCAGTTATCATCCATCTTTCCTTGCCAGCCCCTAGTCCACTAAATGCACACAGCTCAGAGTGACTGACCTCAGGGGAGCTCAGGTCAAGTCTGTGACCCCCAAGAGAACAGAGCGTGTTGTCTAGGATGAATCCTCTGATGTTTTCAGGAAAAGACAGAGAACAAAGAGCCATAGAACCAAACAAAACTGAACAAATCAGAAAGGCAGGAGAAAAGGCCATGAATGAGCTTGAGGAGAGCAGAAGTCAGACTTCTGGGGGCAGAGAGGTAAATGGGAAGTGAAGCCATGGAGGTGGTGAGTGGAGACTGCATGTATGGGAGGTCAGAGGCAGACCGGTAGGTCTAGAGATAGCAAGTTGACTCTAGAGGATGGAGGCTGGGGGACTTTTGAGAAGGGAGAAATTTGAGGGTGTTTGTAAGTTAAGAAGAATATTAGGCAGTAAGAAATTAAATAGGCATCAAAAGAAAGGAAGGAAAGAAAGGAGAAAGAGTGGGAGGGAGGAAAACTGGTGGGACAGATTCTTGGGGAAGCCACTGAGAGTACAATGGGCTGGAGGAAGCAGAAAAATTCTGAAACAGAGAGGAAAGATTTTGAGTGAGCCACCTTCTGAGGGCCTTAACTTTGATGCTCATGACAGCATTGAGCCACTGAAGGAAGAAGTGGACTTTCAGGGATCCTCAAGGTCCCTATCATGGGCCTTTGAGCTAAGCCTGGCAATGAGTTCAATGATGAACAAGATAGATTCTTGCAAAATGACTTCACACTCCTGGGAGAACACCAAGTACCAATTTGGATGCCCCATACAACATCTGATAGTAGCAAATGACTCTCTCCTTCTAAAGCAAATTTTAATACCCCCATGCTGAATGAGAGCAGAACAGCTGTGGAGGGAGGCAGGAGTGGTGCTTAATGTAACCTGAACATTACAGTAAATAAAGGCAGTCGAGTTATTTGAAGTTAAATGCCCAAAACTTCTTGTAGAAAACAGGCAAGGAGGGGGAAGCCCCAGAAATCTTTCAAGCTGTTAGACTGAAGGGAACACCACACTTCAAAATACACATACGGCACATCCTTCGCTTTGACAGCCCCTAACAGCCAAAATTATATCTGTTCTACACATTGGCATGTGGTAGAATTGGATTGATTTGCCCTGACAGCCCTCTGTGCTGGAACAATACTTGTCAGTCAGCCTCGGCAATGTTTGTATTTTCAAGAATAATTATGCAGAATGATTGTACAAAATCCTGGCTGGTGGGCTAGACAGTCTTATCTGCCTACCTCTCCGACACTGTGTCCCTGAGCCCCAGAGCCCTTAATTCTCCTGAGGATGGAAAACATCCCTTTAACACCTGGCCCCAAGCTACATAAACCTCCATTTGAGGGTTCCATGTTGATATCTATTCTGTCACTTGGTATCCTCCACTCCTAGGCCTTCAATCTTTTGTTTGAGGTGGGATAATTCACAAACCACACCATTACACATTCAGGGGCTTCCCTGACCTATGTCTTAATTTTGAACAGTTTATCCTAATATAAATATACATGAGTAACATATATATACACACACACACACACACACACACACACACACACATATACACACACATACATATATATATGTGTGTGTGTGTATATATATATACATACATGCACACATATATATAAAAATATATGTGCACATACTTTAGTGAGGGGGCAGGAATTGATAAGAGAAATGCAGAAATGCTATCAGAATGTGAAAAAATGGTGATAAGACAATTAAGCAAAGTGTTATGTGAGTGGCTCACTTAGGAAAGGCTCTGTAAAGTCATTGACTGAACTTTAGAAAAGCAGATTGGAGTCTTATGAGGAAATCTCTGAACACAAGGGGCAAGCACTTAGCCTATAAGCAATTAAAAGCCAGTGGGCATTTTATGAGGTCTAGAATTCCATACCAGATTCCAAGGCTTCTTTCCTCAGCTGTAGACTCTGCCCTAATTCCACAGAAAGGCAGATGCTCAGTAGAACTCATAACCAACGATACGTGCCCAAGTCTGCAAGATGGAGAGTCACAGACAAGATTTGAGGTGCCTCCCAAATGTTTGCCATCTCTGGATGGCTTTCTGTCCAATTAATATGCAAAGCAAAGTCTTTTGATATTTCCTCTTTAATGTGCTTGAGAACTCATATTTCAATAAGTAATGCTAATGTTTATTTTCTTTTAAGGATTTTGCAATACTTGCAGCATCTCTCAGTCTAACATACTTTCTCCCTACCCTATTTCACCATTTAAGCAATTATGTGAAAAAAACTGTGTTTGGTCTGTGGAAGGATCAAGAATGCATAAGGGGAGAGAAAGTCAGTGGTCACTAATTGTATGTCTGCAGTGCTCTAGGCATTATGTTAAGCATTGTGCATATATTCTCTTATTCAGACATCCTGACAGACTTAGGAAGAGTTATCACCATCTCCATTTTAAGACTGTGGTAACTGAGTCTTGGAGATTTTAGGTAATTTGCCCTGAAACAAACAGCTGGAAAGTGGGCAAGGCAAGCTAGGACTGGCTTCAATACCCATGCAGTCTCTCTCAACAGAACACGAATCTCTCCCCCAGAGGATGCACACTCTAACAGAGAGATGACACAATTACACAAATATTGCTGTTAAAAGGAGAACACAAGAATTGCCACGACATAGGTAAAAAATAAAGGTTAAGGGTATTTAGAAGAAAAAAAAGTAGATCCTTTGAGGATAGTATTTGGAGTTGGAGGACATGCCATTTGAATTTTCTCTTGTAAGTTGAGCAGGGCTTGAAACGTTGGTTGGAAAGAAGGGTCTTGTTGGATAATGATTATGACATTTCCAAAATGCCAG
>NW_011888980.1:1903857-1908573 GCF_000151845.1 Pteropus vampyrus | reverse complement strand
AAACAAACAGCTGGAAAGTGGGCAAGGCAAGCTAGGACTGGCTTCAATACCCATGCAGTCTCTCTCAACAGAACACGAATCTCTCCCCCAGAGGATGCACACTCTAACAGAGAGATGACACAATTACACAAATATTGCTGTTAAAAGGAGAACACAAGAATTGCCACGACATAGGTAAAAAATAAAGGTTAAGGGTATTTAGAAGAAAAAAAAGTAGATCCTTTGAGGATAGTATTTGGAGTTGGAGGACATGCCATTTGAATTTTCTCTTGTAAGTTGAGCAGGGCTTGAAACGTTGGTTGGAAAGAAGGGTCTTGTTGGATAATGATTATGACATTTCCAAAATGCCAGTACATCACCTACTTAATCATATGTTGGACCTTCATGTTAAGACATGTCCATATTAAAGCCTCAAATCTGAAAACTATTTAGGTAGAACGAAGTGGAATTTCTATTTGTGTGGGCCCAAATGAGACAAATATCAGCTATTTCATATGGCTCAATCTAATTTATTGCTAGGTTGTAACTTTGCAAACAGAACCTCTGAATATTAGAAAAGAATTCATATCTTATATTTTAATTTCCAAACAAATACATTAAGGAATGTGATACATGCAAAAATGGTAACAAATCCAGTAGAGTTCCAAAGAGTTTAAGATGGAAAGAAACTGTAGCCTTCTGCGCTCCTTCCTGTCCTTAGTCCTACTTTCCTTGGAAACCGATTCAATCCAATTTGATTTTTGGTTTTCCAGGGATTTTCTCCATAACTCTAATTGATATGTTATACCTCCTATTCCTGTTTTCCCAGTTTAAGACACTGATTTTCCACTACATAGGAGGAGGATTTTACTCACACTATCTCCCACCTCCTCCCAATAATTAGGAGCTATATTATTTTTAGTTCTTCTATTGGTTATCTATCATATTATGTCTCTATTGCAGCCAGCATCCTGATACTCTTCTGCATAGGATGAGTATATTAGCACCTCACATTCCCTCTATCCCAATCAATTCTCATTCTGTGAGCGTGACCTTTACTGCACCTGTGTCAGGATTGTCATTCAATTCACATGTACATTCAATTCACAATATGATACGGTTAAGTGCCTTATGCTTCTAAAAATTGACAAAGAATAAACAGAATTTATGTTAATAGGACCAGCTTAATACTATATACTACAAGGCTTAGTGGGAGCCAAGACTGCATTTTCTTTTCCTCATGTCTAATGTCACACAGAGGCCTGCCTGCTGAGACATTTGAAGGAGGATGTTCCTACTCAAATCAAATGACTTTTCTTTCCTAGCATCAAGATTGTTCTAACTTCTGATGTAAGTAAATAGATTTTTCATTAATCTTGCTTGTCTTTAGTGGACCTCCAATTTGAGATCCAGGTGAGCAATCATGTTCTGTTTTTTTTTTCCTTTGATATTTTTCCTACTATTTTTCTCTGTTCTCATTATTAACTGGAAATCTTAATAGTCATATGTCACTTCTCATGATACAAATGAATTATATGAATTCTCTCTCATGAATTGCTTCTCCATTTCTCTTATCTTTTTTATTGCTTCTCAACCTTTTGGCTAAAATCAAGGGTATTTCTCTTATCTTTATCCCCAGCACTGTCATTGCCTTATTGTGCTTTAGCCTGGAAAATTTTCTTGACTATCTTTCAGACCTATGATTGAAACTTTTATTTTAGTCATCATATATTTAATGTTTATGGGTTCCTTATTTGTTATCTTATAATTCCTTTTTCATAGCTACCTGACTTTGATTTATGTATGTAAAATCTCAAATTACAGAACACTTTTCTTTCATTTAAATTCTTTTCTTATTCCTGATATTCTTCCTTTTCCTTCAAGGTCAGTTTTTTCCCTTGGGTCTTCTTTTGTAGGTGCTTATTCTCCTCATATGTACAGTGTATCATGAATCCTATTTATATTTAATAATGAAAGATTGAGTAGCTTGTGCTTTTATGTCAGTAATTATGTGTTTACATAGGAAGTTTGGTTAGAAATTGGTCATTTGTAGAACACATAAATAGATGGGCCTTGCTTTAGGGAAAATAGGCAGAAAATGGACCATTAAGCCAGAGCATAAACATGCCAGACTAAAAAGAACATTATTCTGGGTCTCGGCAATACCCATACTATTAGCCCTCATCCTCTAGGGCAATCTGGCAATTTCTGCATAGAAGTGATTTAGATCTTTTTTTTTTTTTTTTTATCTGAGGATAAATAATGGACTATCTGATTCTCTGCCAGATTGAAGGTGAAGGGTGCATGTCATTAATGCAGTTGTCTCCACCCTGTGATAAAGGGACATTAAGACCTTTCCTGCTGCTCCCCTCTGTTGCATCTGCTGCTCTTACTGGCCCCAAGCCTGGAGCCATCCCAGGTTCTACCAAACAGAGTAGTCCTACCATCACTGCAGCCCCCTAGAGCATATTCTAAGCTGACGATTCTGCCACTATGTCTCATGCATCAACATGGAAATCATGCACCACCTCTCTTCCAGAATCTGTTGAAGCGTTCATCCACTAAGGACTTCCACTTCTTCTTCACCTCATTGTTATAGATAAGAGGCAAAAAGACATGCCCAGCTCACTAATCTGAATAGAATGTCTTCAATATCTTTCTAAGGATGTGCTGTTTGGAGTTCCCACAACAGTTGGAAGGTTCTCTAAGAGCTCAAACGGGATGCCTGAAGACCTATTATTTTATAAATGAGGACAGCAAGGCACTGTAAAAGGGCCAGTTTCCCAGAGCTGAGGTAGGATTCAAAAACCATTTGCTTTCTTTCAAATCCAGTGTTGTTT
Source organism: Pteropus vampyrus (assembly GCF_000151845.1). Lineage (NCBI taxonomy): Eukaryota > Metazoa > Chordata > Mammalia > Chiroptera > Pteropodidae > Pteropus > Pteropus vampyrus. The sequence goes on along the minus strand of NW_011888980.1, from coordinate 1,905,754 downwards.
ATATTATACCCTGATCCTTCTCATTATAGATATTTATCAACCAGATTCAATAAATATAACTCAAAAGTGTAAAAACAAGGGAAGGCAGGGAAGATATATGAAGTCAGTGGAATACTGCTATGGCCTGTCCTTAGAAGTCAAATCACCCTTTCCGTGTAGCTACCAGACTTATCCCTTTCATATTCTGTCTATTTACAGTCTCCATCTTTGATGAGCTGCAAAACCTTGGGTGTGAACTCACATCAAGAAGTACAGTGTTTAAGTCAGTTTATGAGCTGGGAGCAGATTTATTATGTGAGGGTCATGGTGCTTGGGTTCCTTTCCTCTCTGGCTTTTGATAAGGATTTGTTTTGCATACTTCCGTCAGCGGGAATACTTCCAAACTTTGCAGTCAATGCTACAAACAACTTCAGGACAAGTTATAAAAAGCACACAACTAAGTCACATTTACCTAATCACACTTGTGCATTGTTGATAGGACTGCAAACTGGCACAGCCCCTATGGAAAACAGTATAGAGATTCCTCAAAAAATCTAAAGATGGATATATCATATGACCCTGAAACTCCACTGCTGGGTATTTATCTAAAGAAAATGGAAACACTAATCTGAAAAGATATGTACACCCACGTGTTCATTGCAGCATTATTTACAATAATCAAGACATAGAAGCAACCTAGGTGGCCACTGATAGATGAACAGATAAAAAAATGTGGTATGTATGCATACATATATGCATACATATATACGCACAATGGAATATTACACGGCAATAAAAAAATAATGAAATCTTGCCATTTGCAACAACATGAATGGACTTAAAGGATATTATTCTAAGTGAAATAAGTTAGGCAGAGAAAGACAAATACCATATGATTTCACTTATATGTGGAATAAAAAGAAAGATGGAAAAACATAACGAATATGGCCCCATAGAAACAGAGACAAAGGAATGGTTACCAGAGGGAGGGGTGGAAGGATGGGTGAAAAGGGAAAGGGGAATATAGTTAATAATATTGTGATAAGTTTGCACAGTGACAGATGATTACTAGAATTAGTGAAGTGATCACATTGTAAGGTATGAAAATGTCAAATCACAATATTGTATACCTGAAATCAATATAACCAATATAAGATTGTATACAAACTATACTTAAATTAAAAAAAAAATTAAGAAGAAAAGAAGAGAATTGTTCCCACCCAATGGGCTTGGGGATCTTGTTGAGGATTCTGCAGAGGGTCAGACAAATCGAGCTTCTGGCATGATTCCTCAGGTTTTATAACAAAGTCTCTTATAAAAATTGCCTTCTCCTAAGAGAGTTTCAATGTTACTATGACAAAAGGAACTTATTCTGGGTGATTAAACATTCTGTTCTTATATGTTAATATAAACATTTACATCTGGGATTGGCATGATCTAAACCACTAAAATGTTATCAGATATTTGGAGTAGATGATATTAAACAAATTCATTCAAGAAGTCAATGTTTGTCCTTGTGGGTATGGCTAAAAAATGTCCCATTCTGTCTCATAGTCCCACCTAGGGCCTGGTGGACAAGCCTGCAGGGAGAACTTGATTTCCCAGGTGGCTCGAAGTCTGTACTGGGGCGAGAATCGAGAGTGAGGACCCAACATTGAACTCATGTCACTTCTCTGACCCAGGCTCCTCCATCTAAAAATATTTGAGTGAATCAACAGCATTTGTAAGGAACAGTGAAATGTTCTTATAGTTTGTCCCTCTACTTTATGAATGTGCACATTACAACTGAAATGAACAGGAGTGAGATCCTTACCATCTCAAATGAAACCACATAGCTATAGAAGAACCAATGAAAGCTAAGGAGGAAAAGGCCCATTAAGAAAGGAAATTGAGAAACAAGGAGAGAAGTGTCCTGTGG
>NW_011888980.1:1893308-1903807 GCF_000151845.1 Pteropus vampyrus | reverse complement strand
GTCAGACAAATCGAGCTTCTGGCATGATTCCTCAGGTTTTATAACAAAGTCTCTTATAAAAATTGCCTTCTCCTAAGAGAGTTTCAATGTTACTATGACAAAAGGAACTTATTCTGGGTGATTAAACATTCTGTTCTTATATGTTAATATAAACATTTACATCTGGGATTGGCATGATCTAAACCACTAAAATGTTATCAGATATTTGGAGTAGATGATATTAAACAAATTCATTCAAGAAGTCAATGTTTGTCCTTGTGGGTATGGCTAAAAAATGTCCCATTCTGTCTCATAGTCCCACCTAGGGCCTGGTGGACAAGCCTGCAGGGAGAACTTGATTTCCCAGGTGGCTCGAAGTCTGTACTGGGGCGAGAATCGAGAGTGAGGACCCAACATTGAACTCATGTCACTTCTCTGACCCAGGCTCCTCCATCTAAAAATATTTGAGTGAATCAACAGCATTTGTAAGGAACAGTGAAATGTTCTTACAGTTTGTCCCTCTACTTTATGAATGTGCACATTACAACTGAAATGAACAGGAGTGAGATCCTTACCATCTCAAATGAAACCACATAGCTATAGAAGAACCAATGAAAGCTAAGGAGGAAAAGGCCCATTAAGAAAGGAAATTGAGAAACAAGGAGAGAAGTGTCCTGTGGACAGGGCCCAGGGTGGTGATGGGGGAGCACTGGATGATAATGAAGGCAGGGATGTAGACGCAGAAAGGGAAGCCTTAGCCCTATCATTGCTAATAACTAACTATATGACTTAAAGTGATTCATTTAATGTAGCTTCCCAACTTTGATTTCTTTTTTTTCTAGCTGTAAAACGGAAATAAAAGAGACTGACTCCTGTACCCCAGCAAGAACAAAACGGTATTCTAAATAAAAAGCACTCTGACAAATAAAATGTATTATAAATGTTATATGGGGTGACCACTGCTATTTAGCAATTTTCCATTCAAGATTACACAGTGCCTTACAGTTACATTTTATTGGTTCAATTAAATGTTAAATATTACAGACAACCACAATAATAATGGGCCTTCTGGTCTCGTAGCACTTTAAGGCTCATTAAGTATTCTCACGTGTTATTTTATTTGAACATTATAACAACTCTGTGAAGTAGGCTGTGAAAATTTCCTGAGTTCCATCTTACAGCTAAGGAAGCAGAAGCTCAGAGAGGCCAAGGGGTTCATCCAAGGTTGCACAGCTGGTCAGTTATAAAGCCAGACCTGAAGCTTTGCCTTTTGATTCTAAGTTCAATGTTCTTTAGACCCGAGTGGCAGAGTAGGAATTCCAGAGACTAAGAATCAAGAAAGTACAAAATTCATTCTGGAAACAAAAATTGTAGATAAGACACTAAGATCAATGCAAAATACTAATGCAAAAATGGTGCCAAGTGTTTGCCTTCTAGAGGGATACGAACTCAAGAAAGGAGAAGTTAATGTGGATGGTAATTATAGGAAAGGCTTCAAAGATTTTAAAAGGTCTGGACTGAAATGTGAAAAATGGATTCATCTGCATAATTAAAAATAAAGGTGGACTCTTAAGAAACAAGAAGCAAAGGCATGAAGGCAGGGTAGGGTAGTGGGAATACGATTGTTCTCTTTATTCAGAGATGAGATGACAGGTGGTGGGATGAAAACCTAAGTAGAAGTTTCAACAGGTTTAATGGAACCAGATCGCAGAGAGACTGAAGGTTAGACGAGGGGTTTAGATTTGATCCTATAAGCAATGGGAGCTATTGTAGGTTCCTAATTGAGGGTAGGGCATTATATAATTAGTATATCGTCTGGTAGGGATGTACATTGAAGCAAAGAGAGCAATTAGGAGATTGCTGCATTAATAAAAGCACAGTCACGAAGTCCTAGGTTACAGTTGTAGCAATGAAAATAAAAAGAAAGCTATCAATCTTAATAGCCAAGTTATTTAATAACGGGAGCAAAAGCATTATTCACTCATATACCCTACATGATTCTCAGAAACATAACAACTTTCTCAATCACATTTACCCGTAACCATGCTGCTGAAGTAAGTGATCCAGTTGCCAAAACAAAGAGTTCATTAAAAATTACATGAATTTGTCAAAAGCAGGGGTCCCCAAACTTTTTGGCACCAGGGACCAGTGCTCCTATGAGAATCTAAAGCCTGATGATTTGAGGTGGAGCTGAGGTGGTGACGCTAGCACTGGGGTGCGGCTACAAATCCAGATGAAGCCTCACTTCCTCCCCCCCTACTCACCTCCAGCTGAGACTGGGGGTTGGAGACTCCTGATCAAAAGGGTTCCTTATTTCATCCCTTAGTCTTCTATTTAAGAGGACTTCTCAGAAATAGTATGATTATACTCATGCATAAACACCATTGGATCACCTTAGACCTCCTAGTATAGGTAATTATGGATACATGTCATGTGTCACGTGTCACCTTTCATTAGAACCCTATGAGCTCCAAGGATATGCAGGTAAAAATGGGGAGCAGAAGCAGGTGACAGAGAAGGAGGAAGAGAAGGGGCAGGAGGACAAGGACGAGTGTTGCACTGGTGCACTGGATCCTATTAACTTGATTGCTTAGGCCAGCTGGAGTCTTGGTACTTGATTCTGCCTTTCCAGCATCTATTATCTGAAGCCCTACCCTAAAGCAGTAAACATTATGGGTTGAAATTTTTCCCCTTCCTTTCTTGGTGGGTGGGTTTGTAGACATGGTCAAATTTGAACATAGCTACAGCCTCCATTTTTATAAGCGAATTTTTAAAAAGACACACTTTCTCTTTAAATTTCCATAGCTCTGTTGTGCTTTCCATTCCCTCTTCATTTCAGTGTGTGGGCATTATACACACGCACACCCAGACACCTCACACACTGCACTGACAGCTGCTTGCCAGTCAATGAAGTCACATTACTCTGTCATGGATATGTGTGAAAGCAACAGCCTCACAGGAGGTGGGCAGAGGCATACACAATGCAATCAACATAAACGGGAATTTTCTCTCTCCTGCGCCTGACTGTTTTGTTGGCTTATTGAGCAGAGGAGTGAACAAGCTTCATTAGGCGCAGAACTGTATTTAGAGGAAAAAATGTGTTTTTTATCGTCATTATATGTGATAATAACTTCATGAGACTGTCACCTTGAGATTCACACAGGATGGACAAAGCAAGCTCTCTGACTCTTGGCAAAGTCCAACAGAATTGACCTCTTTTTCCCATGGAAATGTCAACAACTATTATACAACCAGCACTCCCCTAGGCAAATATATCAGAGCCCCTTCAAGAGCTGCAAGGCTGAGGACAGCTCAGTCACTGTCATGGTACCTTCAGCACCTCAAAGAATCTCCCTTAGAGCTGATACTTACAATGTTCCAGGCCAGATATCTGTCACGTGGCCCAGGAGCTGCCCAGCCCAGGTACTCTTATCAACAGCACAATTCATGGGCTATCATTCCAGCAGAATGACCTCCTTCCCAGACCCTGGCAACCCAGAAATTGGTGACCTAAACCAAGTACCCGAGAGCTTAATTGTAGTATTTTAAAGGAATTTTGTACTCCATGAAAAGAACTTTTGAAAGATGGATGTTTATTTTGGATCAAATGCACTTACATAATGCCTGATGGTGTACAAAAAATGATTTGTCTCATCTGACATCATTAGACAACCCACAAGGACTTCTACACTTCCAAAGTTAAACCTCTATCCAAGACCAACCAAAGCCAACAAGCCTGCTTGATTGTTTAAATAAGAGATGTACAGTGGGAGGAAAGCTGCAGGACACTGGGCTAGGATGAGACTCCGGAAAGCTAATTAACAGGACCAGGAAAAGGGAGGGTGACAGACTCTCACACGCAAGTGAGCTGGCAGCCCTAACTAATTAGCAACAATTAATTTTACGGTAGGAGCAAGAACACATGTATTATGTTCTATAAAAGCTTAATAGATGTCACCATAAATCAGTCCTATCTCTCCCTTGAAATTCAACTTGCAAGCAGTCTGCCTGAAATCTTCAGGAATTATTAACAATGTAGAGCTGCCTGCTATGTCTTGGATCTTAATATGAAAAGCAAGATGTTTTTTTCTCTTCCACTTGGCCCTGTCTAATCTTAGCTGCTGTAACCTAGACTGGCATTAGCAGGCTCAGACATACCCCAGGCCCTGAATCGATTCTGACTAAGAAGGACACAAAATGAGCAGCCTAGGCCTGCTCCTGGTAGGATTTGGGATCCATTGTCCACTATAGACCGGATATCCGTGTACCCAAAACGAGCTTCTTGCCCGAGATGGAAAATGGATTTCTTTATTTATGCCTCCTCCTATTGACATGATGTAATGGAACGTCATATTGAAAGGATCAGGGGCTCAGTGGGAAAGATAGCTGTGATCGAGTAGCAATGTCTCCTGGGCATGGGGACTAGAAGCACTGTTCTGGTATCTTTTTGCTTGTTTTCTTTTGTTTTCATTTTCCATCATTTAAAAAATTTGGTAAAATGCATATAACCTAAAATTTATCATTTTAAAGCATACAATTCAGTGGCATTAAGCACATTTGCTATTTTGTGCAACTATCACCCTCATCTAGTTCCAGAAATTTTTCACCACCTCGAATGCTACTAAGCAATCACTTCCCATTTCCCCCTCGCCTCAGCCTCTGGCAACTACTAATATGTTTTCTGTCTCTATAGATTTTGCCTATTCTGGATAGTTCATGGAGGTGAAATCATGCAGTATCCTTTTGTCTGGCATCCTTTCACTTAACATAATGTTTTCAAGGTTCATCGTGTCATAAACATGTGTCAACATTGTTGATTTTTTTGGCGGGGGGGGGGTTGTTTTGTTTTGTTTATTTAGTTACTCTGACTAGCCCTGTGTGGTGACTAGTGTTCTCCTTCAGCTTCCTAAACAGCATATCCGTTTTCTTCTGAGTTAAGAACTCACTATGAGGCCCAGCTGAGTCCTTCTAGGCCCTTCTTCGATGGTTGTACTTTATTTCTCATCCTCCTAGGCTGAGAGGTGGACCCTGCTCTGAGAGAGCAGCTGAGCTATAACTAGGACTGCACTGTTTGTCAAAGAGCTCTTGCTGCCATGATCCACCAACTGGACCAGATTTCCCCAGAATGGAGGTAGACATGACACACCCTTTGGAGGTTTGTGCATGGCTTACTCTGGACTGACAGATTTCAAATGCCACACTTCCACCCAGTGAGATCCCCTAGTCTTGAGTCTACATTTGATTAATTTCATTAATCTTCCAGATAGCTCTATATTTTGGAATATATAATGGTAATTAGGATGTAAGAAATGTGACCCCTGCTTCCAGGAAGATGCAGTAGATATAATCTTCTCAATTTTTCTCAATAAGTATCACTAAGAACTCTGCACAATACGTAGAAAACGAACATAAGAAAATCCTGAAAGGTGGAGAGGAGAAGGTAGGTTGACCAGGAATCTTGGAATGATGTGGTGGTGAGTTCACTGGATTTTATTTTTGTCTAATTATCCCCAGATTAGATATGTAGACATCAGCAACATGAAAATATTGCAGAACACAGGCACAAAAATCTTCAGAAAGAAACCTGCTCTCACTTTCCAAAAGCTGGGAAAGCAGCAGCCTAGGAAGACAAAAAACCTCTTACATAGTAACTTCTCTGCTCCTACTAAACCCCATAGAGTAATTGTGGCTTCACCTCTAGTTTTGCCAGCAAAGGCCAAATGGAGAGCCAGGACTTCTACCCTCATGAGGCTATAACAAGGCACCCAGCCATGGGCCCAGGTGGTATCAAAGAAAGGCCAAGTAGGAAGCTGAGACTTTTATCCCCACCATGCAATAATAAGTGTCACCCCAACCCCTACCAAAGGATAGATTACTATGCAGGATCCTGTGCTTCCATTCCTACCCTTTAGTAACCAGGCATCCCTATTCTTACCAACAGGGGGGGTGTCAGAGGTGGCCAAGTGGGGAGTTAGGACTTTTACCACTACCCAGAAGTAATGAGGCCACCCTTCATGTGCCCTGCCCCAGATACCGTAGTATCAATGGAAGCCATGTAGAAAGTAGTAACAAGGCATTCCCACCCCTCCCAACCAAAGAGGAATCAGTGGAGGCCTAATAGAGAGCTGGTACTGCTACCCCCACTAAACAGTAATGAGGAGACCATCTCCTCAAGTGCTAACAGAGGCTAAGTGGAAAACCTGGATGTCTATCTTCACCTAGCAGTAACAAGGCAGGGTCCCCCATCCCCTATTAGGGGGGTATCAGAAGAAGCTGGCTAAAACAGAAGACTTAAACAAGATCTGAGTCTCATAACAGAATACCCCAAATGTCTAAGCTTTAATCAAAAATCACCCATCAAACCAAGGACTGATAAGATCTCAAACTGAAGGAAATAAAAACAATCAATAGATGCCAACACCAGGATAATGGTAATGTTAGAATCATATGGCAAAGATTTTAAAGCTGTCATCATAAAAAATGCTTCAATGAACAACTACAAATTCACTGAAACAAATGAATAAAAGTAAGTTTCAGCACAGAAATAGAGGACATAAAGGAATATCCAATGGGAACTTTAGAACTTAAAAATATAATAACCAAAATTAAAAGCTCAATAAATGGGCTCAACTACAAAATGGAGGAGATAGAGGAAATGACTTAGTAAACTTGAAGACAGACTACAAAAATTATCCAATCGGAACACCAGAAGAAAAATAGACTGAAAAAAATTAATGGAGCCTTAATATATGGAATTGTGGGACTATAACAAAATATCTAACATTCATGTCATCAGAGTCTTAGAAGAAGAGGAAAAAGAAGGCATGGTCAAAATGTAGTTAAAGAAATAAAGACCGAAACTTCCTGACTCTGGCAAAAGACATAAACCTAAAGATTCAAGAAATGAACTCCAAACAGAATAAACTCCCCAAAAAACACACAAGGAAGATTATAATCAAACTTCAAAAAATTAAAGATAAAGAAAAAAATCTTGAGAGCAGTGAAAAGAAAATGATACCTTACCTATAAGGGAAAAACTATTTGAATGACAGTAGATTTCTCATATGAAAGTATGGAGGCCAGAAGGAAACAGCAAGATCTTATTCAAGTAATGAAAGAAAAACACTGTTAACTCAGAATCCTATATCCAATGAAAATATCTTTCGGGAACAAGGAAAAACTAGACAAATACAATATCTTTGCCTTCTCCTTTAGAGAAGCAAAAATTATAATATTGTCTATTGTGATTTTAAATTATGTAGAGGAAATATTGAAGGCAATTATAAATGGAAAAGAGAAAGTAAAAGAGAATAATGTTTCTACATTTTATTTGAACTGGTGAAATGTCAAAACCAGTGGACAGTAATAAGCTATGTATATATAATATAATATACTAAGAACAACCACTAAAAAGGTATGTAAAAGGACACACTCAAAAATATTATAGATACATCAAAATAAAATTCCAGAAAAAGTTCAAATAACCCAGAAGAAAGCAGGAAGAAGAAAAGAGATATAAAAACAACAATGACAAAAAGAGAACAAACAGAAAACAAAAAATAAAATGGGTGACTTAAGACCCAACATATCAATAATCACATTAAATGGGATGATCTAAATATACTGATTAAAAGACAGAAATTGACAAACGAATTAAGAAATATGACCCACCTCTATATGGCATCTACAAGAAAGTCACTTTAAATATCACAATACAAGTAAGTTGAAAATAAAAGAATAGATAGAAGAATATATATATAAAACATTCTTGAAATGGCAAATTTGTAGAAGTAAAGAACAGATTAGTGGTTACCAAGAGGTTACAAATGAGAAAGAACTTAGGCAAGCTTTTGAATGAATGTATTCAAATGCATTTCAGAAACAGAACAAAGTAAAAAGTAACACAGGACAAGATGCTGGGGTCTATAACCACCTTATATGGGGAGAGAAGTGGGTGTAGCTATAACAGAGCAACGTGAAGGATCTTAATGATGATGGAAATGCTCTGAATCTTGACTGTACCAATGTCAGTATTCTAGTTGTAATATTGTACTAAAGTTTTACAAGAGATTACCATTGGGGGAAACTGAGTAAAAGGTGCATGGGATCACTTTGTATTATTTCTTACACTTGTATGTGAATCTAAAATTACCTCAAAATAAAAAAAAAATTAAAAAATGTCAGTGATATGCCTTGTGCCATTGGTAAGGTTTAATATGGACAAAGCACGTTACTTGCTTGTTAAGAAATACTGAGCCGCTAAAAGCTACCATTCACTATTAACAATCATTCCTTGGATCCCACCTACATCATAAGTGAGCTTCTTGAGGGCCTGACACATGTATTATTTGTCCATAAATCCCCCATCACAGCTAGTGAGTACCCTGCTATGTAATAAGTGCTCAATAAATGTTTGTTGACTTAATATTTTTATCAGCAATGTGTTGAGTATGTTAGTGTGTGTGTTGTGCACTGTGAAAACATTGCTTGCTGCATATGAGAAAGATATTGAAGAAATATGTCAGAAAGTAAATTAATGCCACCCTTTCAAAAGCAATTAGATTTCTTTGCTTTTTTTTTTACTAGTGTTCTGTTTATTTGTTTCTTTGTTTTTGTGATTACAAAAGTAATCAATGTTTATTATAGAAAAGTTCTACAGTCTAGAAATGTGCAAGGACCTTACACTGAACCTACTTCAATGACTAGACAAGTCACTTCTAATTAGACATGACATGCTTCCAAAGTGTTTGATTCCAGGTTTCTCGCTCATTGAGTCATCCATTCATCAGATATAGGTTGAGGATCTGCCAAAGGCAGTCACGTGGACCCAGAGAGAAACGCGGCTCCCTACATTCTCTTACAAATAAAATGGACTCGCTTTTTTGAAGGGTCCAGCCAGAAGGAGCCTTGTTTTTCTCTACGAGTGGCCAGTATCAGAATAACCTTAGAATCCTGTACTTTGACGTCTTAAAAGGACGGTGTTTCCTGGTTAATGAAAAACACGGCTGAGTATTTTGCCAGCAGTAAAGGGGACATCTCCAGGGGACGTCTCTTGGCCTGGTACCACAACCAATGGAGAAAGCAAGAAATAGCCAAAGGATATCAACTGGCCTTTATATAAGAGGTTGGGAGTTCAGGAACTATGAACTTAGGCAAGATTTTGCATGAACGTATTCAAATGCATTCAGAAACAGGACAAAATAAAAAGTAACACAGGACAAGATGCTGGGGTCCATAACCACCTTATATTTACATCAAATCTATATTCTTGGAAAAACCTTATTCTTTGTTCATTAAAAGGAAAAAGAGTAATACTTCTGAAGACAACCAGGCAAAATCTACCTTATCAACAGAAATGCATTATTTTCATTCCCTGATAGTTGCAGCTGGTGTAAATTTTTATTCACCAACCTGAACTGAATTAAGCAAAGCTTTTGGGATTTTTGCCAGGCAGGTACAAAAATATGCTGGGTTTTTGTTGTTGTTGTTGTTGTTGTTCCATGTTTTGAAAGAGAAGTAAACTAACTCAGAGAGTGTGTTTCTGTTTTATTGTTCCTATTGATAGTAAAGGGGAACCAAACAATCTAGACTTTTACCAAAATGCCAAGTGGGATTCCAAATGCAACATGTTTTTCAGTTCATTTTCTGAAAATGTTCTGTTGCTATGGAAATAGCTATGCAATTTATCCAAATGAAGCCCACTATTCACAGGTGAGGACTTCTAACTGGGTTCCCCATACTCCCTTGCCTTTTATAATAGTAATCTAGTCAAAACCTGCATTAGAAGCAGTCCTGCCAGCTACAAAAAGAGTTGCTGGTGTCAAGTTCACATTTATCACCACTTGTTATTATGATAGGTGATGCTAAATACATTATCTGTGGTTTGAAGGAGATTTGCATGTTTCAATTCCACAAATATTGATTTCACATTCTCTGGAGAACTGTCACAACTACTCCGTTGTACTTTATAGAAATACTTTGAATTTCCTCAAAAGCATACTGAATTTTTTGAGCCAAATAACTGGTTAAAAATTTCCTTCTTTAAAATGAAAACACCTTTTAAAAAATTACTTTTACAAAAGGAAAAAAATCAAGAATAAGCCCAAGGGCATGGGAGGACAGGTTGTTTATTAAGTACAATTTACAAAGAAATAAACAGAAACATTGAAAGCAAAGCAGTCTCTCCACGGGCAGAGTAGGCAGCTGCCCACATGTTATCTCAAGAGCACCAGAGGCCACTTCTGATTGCAAACCTCTTTCAGTTGCCTTTGGCCCCTTTGCCAATGCCAGAATTACCTTTAGTCTTCATGGACCTGATTGCTGTATGACTTGACAGGGCTCATTAACATCCACTAACCCTAGGACTCTGAGAGAGAAGGACAGGGAACAGGTCTATTTTGATGGAAAATACACTACATCCAGCAAAGGTCACTAATGTTGGGGTTGGGCAGAAGTGTGGGAAGAACCAGTCAATGGGAAAAGCCAAATCAAACCCTCTCAGCCGCTATCCCTTCTGACCC
>NW_011888980.1:1890663-1892218 GCF_000151845.1 Pteropus vampyrus | reverse complement strand
GAGTATTTCACTTGAGGAAACTTACCTTTCCTCAACATCTTCATCACTTTCTTTCTTCCTCTTTTAATATACTATCCTCTGTTTCTCACTTATATTGTACCTTCCATAATAAAGATAGCTCTACTCTAGCAAATTCTTTCCATGAATGTGTACATCATCTCAAGCCCTTGTGTGCTTTCTTCTCTTATCTAATGCTTATACGGTCACATCAGATTCTTCTCACTATCTACATCACTTTTCCCTGTTTTATTTTTAAAAATTAATTTTTAATTCTCCTTAAGATTGACAAACATAAGACTAAGGAAATATTAGTATAAAAGAGAAGAAAAGACAGATATTTATAAACTAAAATGGAGATGTATTTAATACTTGGATTATAACTGTTACTTTCCACTATATTTTATTGCAAAACTAGAGATTCAACTTTGAGTGAAATATTTTTGTGAGCTAGCCTCATAGTCTAACCACCATTTATACAATTGTTCCTATAAGTGTAATACATTCCAAGTTTCTAAAAATTGGCTTTATTGTCATTAAGCATCTGCAATGTAAGATCAATATTTCCTCTCTCTTCACATAATACCTTATTATTTGAAGTGATAACACTAAATTTTTATCTCTGATATCAGAGGAGAAACAGAGTTGGAATAAAAACATTCACGGAAAATTCAGATGCCTTTTTTTGCAATTTGCTTCCACCTTCTTAACCACATTTTCTCAAGTGACAGTTGTTATAAGAAGATAAAATATTATGGTGGAGGATGATGGTAGAAAATGCCATTGACAGTGGAGGTAAGAAGGGAGATAAAGCAAAGCATGTGAAAAAACCACAAAGTAGAAGCCATGCTTGAAGAATATATGATTGCCTTGCTGAGAACTTATTAAAACTCAAAGGTGTATATAAAGATTAAAAATTAAGGTTGGCTGGAGTTATACAGCTAGGCAAGTTCTCTGCAAATTCCACTAATAATTAAACTTTTACAGCATTCTGTGTGACTCCTAGAGTAATGCATTGAAGAAATGGAGTGTCCTCTGCCCAAGGTTAGGCAAGAAGCCAGTTCAGTGATGAGGATTAGAATTCATGAATTCTCAGTTCCGAACACCATGTGCCTAGCATACAGGGTAGGAAACTATAATCTATAATAACTTCTGATTAAGAAAGGAAAGTCAGACAAGAATGTGTTTAAAAGTAAGGGTATTTCCATATTTAAACTGTTTTGTAGCACCTATCAGATTTCTTTTCTCAATTTTTTTTTTTTTTTTTGGCATTGCAAGTACTGTTCATTTAGATTCACTAATTTTGAACAGCCCGAAGCAGCTGTTCAATAATAGTTGAAGTATCTGCTTAGTAATACTCTAGGCAGGAAGTTATACTGGTTCATTGATGAAGCATCCCCCCTGATTCAGTAAAAAGACTACTCCTCCCAGGCCAGGTAAATGTCTTTAGCATATTCAGAAAGGAAAGCTAGGAGGAAGGAAAGAAGGAAGAAGGAAGGAAGGAGGGAAGGAAGGAAGGAAGGAAGGAAGGAAGGAAGGAAGGAAGGAAGGAAGGAAG
>NW_011888980.1:1889484-1890486 GCF_000151845.1 Pteropus vampyrus | reverse complement strand
GATTTTCCTGCCTATTAAGAATACACTGCTTCTTCTAGATGACCTTTTTCAATCAAAAAATACGATGCATTGAAATCAAATATTTTGTCCAATTTAAGATAGAGTTAGCAGGTATTTTAGTGCTGGGATGATCATATCATAAGAATTGGGAAAGGTGATGAAACTGTGAGAATATGATTAGCTATAGAATATCTCCAAATGATCATCAGCTCTACTCCATCCTCATGGCTTTCATTCTCAAAGTCACCCCACGGTCACAAAATCAACCCAACAGCTCGAGATGCCTTCCAGGAAAGCTTTATCTAGGGACTTGTGTGTTACGAGGACTATATTGGCCAGAACTGTGCCAAATCTATAGCTGCTAGAGAGTCAGGAGAACTGGCCCAATAGACTGTTTTGCAATGATGTAAATGCTCTATCTGTGCTGTCCTATTTCATAGCCATTTGAAATAAAAATACTCGAAATTTAATTTAATTTAATTTAATTTTAATTTTAATTTTAATAGACATATGTATAGATTTCCAGCTGGGTGATCCCATAGAAGTAAAAAATTCCCTCATCTCTAAATTGAGGAGAGTTACGTGGAGATCATAGGAGGTAGGATGAGGTGGGGAAAAGGATAAAGAATCGTTGAAATAATTGGTTTGTAAACATGTGAAATCATGCTAGTGACTTGACAATATTGTTCCTTTAGACCTCACAGAAGCTACAGCAGGCAGTACTATACTCATTTTACAAATAAAATAACTAAGGCTCAGTTGTGTGACTTGGCTAAACCATAGGGTTAATAGTGGCAGAACTGAGTTTTGAGCCTGGGGCTCTCTTGGCACCGGAGCCCATTCAGTCATCATCATCACAGAGAAAGCCATAGAGACCCAGACAGGAGGAACCAGAATTCCTAGATAAGGGAGGAGAGTTAGGGAATATTTTTTTAAATAGAGTGCCCTCTTGTCATCTCTACTATTACTTGTCCTGTAGATTTGTTTGCTTACTTCCCTTCT
>NW_011888980.1:1861758-1888304 GCF_000151845.1 Pteropus vampyrus | reverse complement strand
CTTACCTCCTGTTACCTACTCATCATCTTTTGATCAATACGCTGCTTCCTAATGCTTGCAAAAAAAAAAAAAAGGTTTTTGTACTCAAGTTGATAAATATTTTTAACTGTTGAAACTTTTAAATTGAAGACTTGGGGAAAGGAATTTTAAATGAATCAATAAAATGAGGCTTTTAAATTTAATCCAGACTGTCCCCTGTCATCTCAGAAGAGCTAAGGAGCCTTCCTTTACCATTCGATGATTGGAAAAGACGATATTAATGATCCTATCACTGAAAAAGTTGAGTTTACGTTTAGATTCACAAGTACAACTACTTTTTAAATAGCACTATCAAACCTTCCCTAAACATGCCTCTGAAGTGCATTGCTTTGGTTCATTTTAGAATTGCCGTGGCTAAGAGATACAGGCAATGTACAAAGGAAAAAGGAAACCATGAAAGCCGCCCCTCACTGTGCCCCTCGTATCCTTATGACTCTCCGTAGGGGATCCAGGTTTAAGGACAAAAGCTTCAGGAATATCCTTTCTTCACTGTCCTCTACCCTATAAACACATCAAGAACACACAAAATCCTTCACATGCTCTGACCTCAGGGAGAGGAGAAGGGCGGTAACAGAGTCCCAAATAGAAACAGGTAAATTGCTTTCTCATCCCATCTCCGCTAATTGTTAGCTATGAGGCCCTGGACCAGTCACTTACTCTTCAAACAGTTTTCTCATGTTTTAAATGAAGAAGTAGAACTAGATGATCTCTGAGGTCCCAGCCAACACTAATATTCTAAATGTGATCATGGCTATAGAGAAGCCATCACTTTCTTTCCTTGATACTAGCAGAAATGGAATGATTTCCAGCAAGAGAAGCATTTGGTGCCATGTCTTATGGGAAAGATGAAGCTGTGAGATGTTTGTTTTGCTTGAGATGCCCCCAAAGTAAGCTGTTCCCTTAACACAGCTTCATTCTTTTATATTACCCTGACAGGTGTTTTTAAATCTCTTCTCTTCTTGGATTTTCCAAATAGCCCTAAGAAATGGGCAAGGAGGAATATTTATCCTACAGACTAAGGAACTAAGAATTTGAGGAGCTGAATGTCCACTGACAGGGGACTGAAATCCTGGTCTTTGGGTTCCTAGGGTGATGCCCCACTGTGATGCTCTGTTCATTGCCAGAAACATTCTTTCTCTTCATTTTTGTCTCTGTGCCTGATGCTTTCTCTCTGCCATTCTCCCTCCTTTCCTCTATGACCAAATTTTCACAATGGAAATAAGAAATATAATCCCTTTGTAAAAGGTATAAAGTAGTTATTTTAGAAAAGTAACTGGTTCAAATTCCTGACGCATACTCAAATACGCTACTCAAACTGTACCTTTGGCCTTCAGTGGCTTAATTACAGGAATGAGAACACCAGGCCAGGGAGTGAAGCTTGGCTGGTGGGGAGGCGGGTGCCCTCCCGACTTTCTAGAAAGATAATAAAAACTAATAAAATAATAATTAGCTATGTGATTGAATTGTTAAAATTTCTATTTGAATTGAAGGTACATATTTAAAACCCACTGCCATCATGCCTAGAGTCCTTTGTGCACCTCCTCAGATATTTTAGACACATTATGTCCTGAAATACAAGTTCAGCTTTTGAAGGGAAGTTACTTTTGATTTAGGGAAACAATAAAATCTCTAGGTCATTAGAATTTAAAAACATATTTTGCGTTTCTCAATGTGCTGAGTCAAACGTCCATGTTGCTATCTTTCAAAAAAAAAAAAAAACCACTAATGCATCGATTTTGAAAAGCATCATCCTCCTGTCCCCCAAATCTCAGAACTCAGATCACTTCAAAAAAGGTACTGTGCCAGACTTTGTCATCATTGAAGAAAAATACCTCATAAAGCAAGCCTTCGTTCAGAAATAAACTGAAAACACTAAAAAAAGCCCCTCTATCCTCAGCAACATTTAAGCCACTTCAAGTTGGAGCATGTACATAGGAGGAACAAGGTCCATTTGTCCAAACAGAAAGATCTACTTCACCTAAGTACATTGTACCCAGCCACAGCCAGACACAATTTTATATTTATAACATCACCTGGAACCACAGACAACTAGTAAAATAGAGACATTCTTCTGAAAAAGCAATGTTACCACAGAATGCAGCTCTGAGACAGAAGTCAAGCCGAAAAGTCAAACATTTCCAAGTTCTTCTTATGTGGCTTTATTGAATCTCATCAGCTACGGTTGGTCACTCCCTCTAAGGCCACAGAAGTGGTAGCATTTTCATTAGAGATAAATCTGTCCTACAAAGATGGTTTTCAAAGCTAGCTTTAGATGTCACAGAAAGAATGAACAGCAGCAGATGGGATCTTTCCTCTTTGTCTTATCTCATAGGCTTTTCTGCCTCTGGGGTTCCCCAAAAGTCAAAGGCAGCACTGCACAAAACAGTGAGTCTGGCCTTCTTCCCACCCCAGGGCTAAGATGCAGTTGCCATAGCAACAAAGATGTGAGCATCCCTTGGTCTTTCCCTCACAGGCCTTTTCAGCTGGCATTTCTTTCATCTTCTTTAGATCCCTGTGTGGCAGGAGTGAGATGGAATTCACTACTGCCCCAGCTAACATGAGTGACCATCAGCACGTGAGCGATCAAACAGAAGCGCCCTGAAGAAGAGATTTGCAAGGGTGTGAAAGAAGATTTGGCTTTCATACCCCATCCTTCTGGGTCTTAAGGCACTGATCACATATGGGTCCAGGCATCATCTCAGCCTCACGCTGTTTTTGTCATAAACGGGACAAGAGTTGCCAGTACTCAAGGGAATCTTGTACCAAAACAGGTGAGTGCCCATGATGGCAGGTGTTATAGGCCCCACAATAGAAATCAGAATCATGACATAAACAATAACATAGTAACAACCATAGTATTGTGTCCTGGAGGAAATAGGACATGGTGGTCAAGACTTTGGGCTCAGAGGGGGAATTGCAGAGTTCTTATCTAGCTCTTCCATTGGCCAGCTTTCTTGCTGTGATGTCACAATACTACCCTGGGCCTAGGTCGCCTCATGTGTCAAAAGGGGATAATGACATTAATAATAATACCATCTCTCTCTTGGAGCTGTGACTATGACTCCAGGAAGAGTCAAGTAAGCAGTTCTAGGAAAGGGAGACACCCCCCCAACACACCCAAATTACAGGCACTTCTCCTACTCCTAGTTTCCAGCTATTGGCCCGGAAATACCAAGGGCTACCTTGACTCTGCACACATTTACTCTCGCCTCAGTCATTATCCTCACCATTCATCTTACCAGGAGCCACTTCTAGAGAGTGGCAGAGGAACAGAGTTTTGCTACCAGAGCTGTCCCACTACTGGGGCTGTGAAACAGCTCACTGTTAAATTTTAATCCCTTCTCTTAATATGTATGGTAGGTAGTCATTTATGTGTAAGTACAGTCAAAAGTCACAGGGAGGGGGAAA
Organism: Pteropus vampyrus; assembly: GCF_000151845.1. NCBI lineage: Eukaryota > Metazoa > Chordata > Mammalia > Chiroptera > Pteropodidae > Pteropus > Pteropus vampyrus. Next base: position 1,884,857 of record NW_011888980.1, on the reverse strand, counting down.
GGAACAGAGCCTTCTCTTAAAGGAGCAGACCCTTCAACTACACGTATACTCTGCCAGTTTTATTTCAGAGATACGTAAAAGAGTTAGCTAGCTAGCCCAAGATACTGAAGTACACCAAACAACTTTAGAGATACACCATGGAAGCCTAACATGAAATTCCTTCCTTCCAATTTTGGGAGATATCATAAGTCGTTAGAACTGGGTTAATCTTGGGGAGAAAAATATGCGTCAAATTCCCATCACTGCCTATTTCATCCATCCAGCATGTTACTGGGCACCTCCTCTGTGCCAGGCAGTGTTTTAGGCACTGAGGATATAGCAGTGGGTAAAGGAAACCGAAGTCCCTACCCTCCTAGAGCTTACATTCTTGCACATTGCCTGGCACCAAAGAGAGCTCAGCAAGAGTTGTTGAATGGATACACACATAAACTTTCACCCAAATGACCAAATCATCCTGCTAAATCTAGAGTAGCTATGTAATTTCTTCAAAGTGTAGCCCTGTGTATTACCGAAGTTGCTTTGAAGAAAAATTATAAACAAACAGTGATTCATTTCCCAGAGAACCTATCTCAACAACCAAATTGAGCGAGAGAGAGAGAGAGAGAGAGAGAGAGAGAGAGAGAGAAAGAGAGAGAGAGAGATTGGTTTCCTCAAATGGGGCAACCTAAGAATCCTAGGAAAATGTTATTTAGAAATTAACATAGGCTTATGCAAGAGAACAACATAGACAAGTACCCTATCACACCCTTTAAAAATCTCATCAAATGAGTTTAAGATCTTGGCATCATTTGTCTTTTATTATTAGGTAATAATTCCTCAAACTCTCTCCACTCAGCAAGCAAGCCTCTTATACTACAAGCTTCTCCTACTGCAGTGCAAGATGGGAGAAGGGAGTAAAACTTGGCAGAGGCAATCCTTAAGAGCTTTATGTTCCCTTCTCTGCAACACTGTATTGATTTGCTCATAATCCCCAAAGATCTGAGACATTTTATAATCATGACCATAATTGAATGCCATCAGGGGTTCAAGGGGACTTCCTTCTTTAACATTTAAAGAGACAACAGCATCAGTTTAAAAGTCATGAAACCTCACCAAGAAGACAAGGCAACCCCACAGATGGACCTGCCTTTCTGATCTCCACTTTCTTGATTGTGGCTCTGAGTGCCTAGCCACTGGTTCCAGAGATACACAGAGAAAATTCCCCATCCCTCCCCAGGATTCCATTATCTGGCTGCCAGTATAGCACGACATGCAGAAGAGAGTAAGAGCTGCTTGGGGAGAATCATTTCCAGGAAAAAAAATTTTAAAAGCTTTTCATCAAAGACTGCTGCTATGAACAAGAAAGGTAATGGATCAAAAGTGCCAGGAAAATTTAAACCTACCTCCAAAATCGCATTCAGGCAGCACCCCAAAGTCAGAGAAAGTAAAAATTTATATATGACAATAATTGCTTAAAAGTTAAGGCTGGAAAGTTGTAAAATATGTCTTTGAGATTTAAAGGACATCAAAAAAAAAAAAAATGTAAAGTCTCCCGAGCCTTCCGTTCTTTTGTCTATATTATTGTCAATATCCTGCTGTCTCCCCAACCTCACTTCCTTCTCTTTGTCCTGAGTTTGGTAAGCTGTGTCGGTTATTTTCTCAAGTTACCCTATTATTAAGGGTTATAACTTTTCCCCATTATTGCTCGGATAAGCTTGAATCATAGATCTATATATTTTCTTGCAATTTTAATCCAGCTGAGCCAAGTTGCAAATGCCTTATCTTCTCTAATGCCTGTCCGATTTCCCTCCATCTATTAAGCTTTGTTTGTACCTAATTAGAGGAAAAGGCTTATGAATTGTGTCCCCGATTCTGTATGGCCTTTTTGAAGTCATCATAGGCAATATTATCAATGATTGATTGTATCTGTTGTTTTGTGATGCATATACAGCAATTTATTAACATGATGTCTGTCATCACTCATGTTTTGATATATTTGTAAATTAGGCTTCATCGTAAGATTTTTGTAGATGAACTATTGCTTGGATGATAATTTTACATGACCACAATATTTCCAGACTATAAAACTCAAAGAAGCTTTCTATTCTTGGCCAGCTTTAAGCAAGACACACTGAAGCTCAGATAGGATATTCAGGTCGAGGTGTGGAGAAGGGGTGAGAAATATTCCTGTTCTTTCTGAGTAGAATTAGACTGGTCCATGTAATGAGATAGAACAGAAAGCTAGGATGGCTAAGCTATAATAGGCAAAAAAAAAAAAAAAAAAAAATTGCTCAACTTTACCTTAACTCAGCAGCCAATGACCCATTAATGTACAAAGCTAAGTAAGATCATCTGTTAGTGGAGATAAGCGTGATTGCTGCTGGTCTGATTATACAAACTGTGTCCCATTAAATTAAGTATGTGAGATGCAAAACAAAGAAAACCAGCTCACAGTTGGAATGCATTCAAGGCCTCGGAGCAGCAGCTTTCTTCGATTAATGTGGGTGTGCAAGGCAGATTATTAAAACCCCTCCAAGCGTGGGTCTGACCAGTGCATGCGATTGCCAGGCACCTGTTAGAGTTTTCATTTATCCAAATAACACCGAGCGGCTCAGCCTTGGGAACATACTCGCTGCATAGCCTGGCCCTCTGGATTTAACAGCCCAATGATATCTCCTTGCAACACTTGGTGGGAGAGGCCTTCCGGGAGTGCATTTCATCTGTACTGCCCTCTCCTTGTTACTAAATGTACCACATCTATCTTAGAAAGTAGGATGACCTGTTTCCTGTTGTCAAAAGAGCTCTGTGAGTTTGGAAAAGCCTCAAAGATAACGTCAGCTCATGCATATGGCTTCTTCTACAGTGGTGGCAGAGCGGGCAGCTTCTGACTGGTTGACCAAGAATCCTCACTCAGCTCTAGAGGTACACCATTGTCCCTCGAGTTCACGTGGCATACTTTGAGGCAAACTATTTCCTCCATCTCACGGAACAATCATAATAAAATCAATAATACAGAGTCTGATTCAGAGCCACGAAGGCAGACACAGTAATAAACACAGCCGTGCCTGGTATTTGCGGCCTGTCATGGGTGTGCCATGCCTTCTGCTCTCTGTCACATGCCAACCTGTGTGTCCGCATCCACTTTGTCAAAGAGAAGCTGCTGCTGCAGGTTTTTAGGGGCTGAAGTCAGGACACAGGGTCAACTGCTCCAAAACTGCTGAGCAGTCAAGTTCAACTCCTAGAACAACAATCCTTCCTTTTACAAGGCAGCAAAAGGAGCAGTGGACAAAGAAGCACACTTCCAAGATCTGCAATTTCAAAAAAGTATGAGATAAAGAAGCCCAGTTCTCACACAGAGTACAGACTGTATGCTTCCATTCATATGAAGCTCCAAGACAGGCAAAATAAATCTATGTTTGAAGACAATTAGAACGGTGATTATTAGAAATAAGGGCAGATACATTTAGATATATGATTTGTCGTCTCATGGAGTGCAGGTGGAGGGAATTGACTGGAAAGGCACAGGAGGAAATTTTATGGGTGAGTAGCAATGTTCTGGATCTTGATGGAGGTTTGGGTTACACAGAAGTATGTATTTGTCAAAGCTCAGGGAATAATACATTTAAGACTAGTGTATTTCATTACATGTAACTTTTATCTCAAAAAAGAAAGAGAGAAAAGAAGAAAGGGAGGGAGGGAGACAGAGAAAGAGAGAGACCATAAACAAACATTAAACTATAGCTTATGCTTGTTGAAGTATTCAGGGTTGGTGTCCTGTTGACTGCAGCTTCCTTTGAAATGCTTCTAAAAACAGATGGACTGATGATGATAGATCTTCCATGCAGAATCCAGATGGGAACATGGGTGTTCACCAAAGAATTCTTTCAACTTTTCTGTATGTTGAAACATTTTGTTAATAAAATATAGGGAATGGAAAGAAGAAATTCAATTCTACTTTTTAAAAGTCAGTTTTCAGAGTTGGCAATGTGAGATTTGGTGACTTGCCAGATGGAGTTTCTCACACAGAAAATTTTAAGATGTGAGAGGCAGAGCTAGTACTAAGGACAGCAGTGCACATGGCTCTTTCTGTACTTTGTGGAGATTCTGCTGCTGGGGCCTCTCTCTCTCTCTGGGCTCTACTGGAATATAATATACAATTCTGCCTTGCAGCAGAGCTCAGATACTTAAGCAAGAAAAATGTCTTTTGGATAATTTACAGACTTTGACCTGAAACAAGGGCAGATACATTTAGATATATGATTTGTTTTCTGGCTGCTGTGCTATTTCAAAGCATCCTTGTTACTGCTTGTGGTGAAAAACTCCCCTACTATCAGAGAAATGAATCAGACTGGGTTACTAAAACCATACCCTATAGCTCTCCTAGCCTACATCCATCTTCCTATCATGTTAGCTTAAGTTCATCTCTTAAAAAAATACTTTTAGTGTGACACATGCGGGTAAAGAATTCTTTTTTAAAGCAGAATATATTGGCTGAGCCAAACAAGTTAAGTTACTTCCCTGAATATCTTAACAAAACAGTGTCTTTTCTATATTTCTGCAGATTCTAATTTATAACTCTCAATTCTATAGGCTAAACGATGAAAACATAGACACAAACATCAATAAAAATCCCTGGTATTAGGCTTTGGGACTCAGTCTTAGATTCATGCTAAGTGAGATAAATACTTGAACTTACATCTAGGCTGTATCTCAGTCTCCACCCCACTAGGTCCCAAGACCCAACTAGACAACTGAGAAAAGAAGAAAAACTGGGACTTGATTCTCAAGTGGCATGTCCATGGTAGCGTGCCAAGGTCAATCAAAGCCAAAGAAGAATAGTGACGTAATTCCCTTACGAGTTAATTTTACTTGACTACTGGGGGTAACACATTTTTATAGTAAAATATAACAGATACATTCTGGAATAGTGTGTAAAATTCTCACGTTCTAGTGAACTGTTGTTACTTTGGTGGCATCCAATAAACCGCACCTCCCTATTTCCATGCCCCTGTAACCAACAGTGTACAGTGAAAGTGAGACTGTGCCAGTTTAGACCCTAAAATGGCCTGGCGGCTTTCACTGTTGTGCTTCTTAAAATGTTTGACTGTCTTGAGTCCTCCGTGATGTGAGGAAGCACAAACATCCATGTGGAGGAGTCCACATGGAGGAGAATTGAAGCTCTTGGCTGATAAGCCCGGCTGAATTCCCAGCCAGCAACCACCACCAGCCTGCAATGAACAAGAGAGCATTTTGGACCTCCCTAATGTCCAAACTGACATCGTATAAAGTAGAAAACCATCCAGTCAACCCACAGAATTTTGAAAAGTAATAAATTGTTCTTGTTTTAAGCTGTCAAATTTTCAGGTAGTTTGAGACACAGAATTAGATAACCAAAGCATGTGTTTAAAATAAAATTTACGATTGCAAAGAAATGTTACAATTGAAGAAGACTTCTTAGAGTGTTCTTTGTAGCCTAATCTTAAATCAATCTTTAACCTCTATCCACTAGTCAGGGTACTTCAGTGAAGATCATCGAGAAGCATTTCCTTAGAATATAATTCATAATCTCCCAGATTCAGGCAAAAGATAATCCCCCAGATTCAGGCATATTTTCCATTTGATATATGATTAACAGGAGCTTGTGTCATAAGCCTTTGTTAGGTGATCAGAGATAAGCATTTTTAAATTATGTCTGTTTATACCTAGGTGATTACTAATGGAATAATTTCAAAACATTATAGAAGTAGGAACATCATTTATATCTAGGACTCTCATCTAGTTCTCTTAATTACTTTTCTCCCAAATTTCTACTTCTGTAACTAAGAGACTCCATCCATATGGCCAGCTGTAACTGATCCTAGAGAGAGAAAAAAGATCAGTAAAGTCTGGTCTATGTCAGCTCTACCTAGGACAACCTAAAGCTAAAACTAAGAAATAGGCCCTCACTCTATCAGTTCATCAAACCCTTTCATAGCAAGACGCTGAGCATCAATCTGCCAGATTAAATCTCTGAATTAACATAATGACTAAGCCCTGGCCTGGCTCAGTACCTGTCACATGAGGATAAGGGTCACAGTCATTAGCATTGATTGGTCACATCCATGAACTCACTATATTGCCCAGCACCAGATCCTGAGTGACAGGAAACTTAATGTGACCCAGGATGGGGTAGACAAGGAAAGGGCAAGACTTATACTCATTAACTACATTGAGCCAGGCATGATGCTAGATGTGTTATGTGCATTCGAAATCACTGAAGATTTGGAAGAACCAGAGCAGGTAGGCATTATTATCCTCATTTTAGGCATACTGCGACGATGTGCACAAAGTACTTAGCTCAGCAGCTGGTTCTTACTAAGTGTCCCCAAATAGTAGCCATTCATTTTCTTTTCTTTCTTTTCTTTTTTTTCTGTGTCGTTAATTTCATTTTACAGAGTGGAAACTGAGGCCGATTGAGGTTATGCAACTTGCCCAAGGGCACACAGGGTCAACTGTGGAGCCAGGATTAAAGTCTATGTCTGATGTCACTGTCTCTGTACTAGTAATGATAATGTTGTAAGGACAATTGTTTTCCCTGGTGATGGCTGGGGTATAAAAGTTATACCCTTAGAATATGCTACCAATGATACATTAAAGTTAAACCAAATTTAAAATATGAAACCATTTTGGGTTCTGCTTAAAGCATTAAATGTATTTTGAAATTATGAGAAGGGAAAAATATTTTTCTAAAGCCATTTAAAAAAGTCATGGCTTTCAGTAACAACAAATGGAGAAAGTTCATCCATGAGGCAATTAGCCAACATAGATAAAGGCTGAGCTCCTCAGGGATTTAAACCAGAGCAGATTTTACAACCTGTGATTTGTCCTGCTAATGGACTCAACCTTCTACTGTTATGGGTTGAAGTGGATGTCTGGGGTCAGGTCAGCTTCATAGTGTCTAGAGCACTCTCAGAACTGAGCCCACACCTTAGGAATTTCCATAGGATCGGTGGCCATGTGCTTGGTGATGAGTGGTGGAGGCAGAAGGCTTCAGGTTGCTTCAAGGGAATTCGGATTTGCGTCTCATCTCTGCCAGTTTTTACCTAGACCGTGAGTTTTACTTAAACTCTCCAAGTCTCACTTTCTTCATCCATAAGGAATTGCCTGAATATAAACTTTAGCTGAGATAATGTATGTAGAAACACTTACACTCATGGTAAGTCTCAAAAAATTTCCCTTTCCGCTCCCATTTCCAGAATTGATTAAGTTCTGTCAATGTTCTTCCTAACCTCTGAAACCAAGAATAATATTTTCTTCTGTTTTCTTTGTCCTGGCTGACTTTTGTTTGCCTTATCAACTACTTGGATAGTAATGAGGCTGGATTTGTTTTGTTTTCTGTCCTACTCTGTGGTTTGTCAAAAAGCCATGTACCTTTAAAAAATGAGTTTTGTCACTCCTTGTAAAATTTATTTAAACCTTAGACAAATAGGACACAAAACAAGATCATATGTCCCTCTTGTTCCTCATAACATCAAGAAAATAATTTATGACCTCAAATAACACTAACATATGATCTTTCTCTTAAGAAAAAAAAATGTGGACCCAGCCCTTCTGTAGTTTCCCAACTTAGATTTTTCTACTGGGGGCTAAGCCAGAAAACTAAAATCTATGTAACAAAGCAAAGCTGAGAATGGATGCTGTCATCTTGCTGGAGATGGTTACCTAACGTCCCTTGAGGCACTGATTAGTGATGGCCAGAAAGAGAAACAGTATCTTGGGTCACACTCTGGACTCAAGCTTATATATCATTGATGTATTTGGTCTTGCCATGTGAAGAATTCTTAGTACAGCTCACAGTTAAGCTCCAGAGAGGCTGCCATTTTTGTTTTTGGATATCAAATCATTTTCTTCTTGAATCTCACATCATTTGGCTCCAAGGCCTTTACTAGCTATCATAAATGATGCTAGAGTATCATTTTTTAATTTCTTTGACAGCAGGAAAACATTCCCTCCTGGGGGAACTTAATTTCTTGGTAGTCACTTGATGATGAATAGGTCTCAAGGCCTTTGGCAGCTGTTGGCCAGATTCATACCACCAGGGGAGGATGCAGGATGATGGGAGATAACCTCAAGTCAATCCTTAAAAATTCCTTTGTCTTGAAAGCTGACCTAGGGACAGTGCCTCGCTTAAGGGGATGAGAAGAAAATAAATGAGCAGCACACATACTTGGTTATAAAATAGCAGTTAGGGCTTTTGTAAGAACCTCTTCTATTTCTTGAAATATGATCAATTCTCCCAAAATAAAATAATGAAGAGGTGCTACAAGTCATTGATCTTTCTTCTTTCCTTCTTTCCTTTCTTTCTTTCTCTTCCTTCCTTCCTTTCTTTTCTTTCTTTCTTTCTTTTCTTTCTTTCTTTCTTTTCTCTCTCTCTCTCTCTCTCTCTCTCTCTCTCTCTCTCTCTCTCTCTATCTCTCTCTCTCTATTTCTCTCTCTTTCTTTCTCTCTGTCTTTTTTCTTTCTTTATTTCTTTGGTGAACCATATATCTTCCCCATAAACAAAACATTCTCAGGAACAGAGTCTAAGCCCACACAGAATCTTTATCTTTTGTTCAAACCCCGTATTCATTTTACCCTTAGCTAGCTTTGGCAGAAACTGATAGCTAATGCCTTCCATTAAGCCAGTCAAGAAAAATTGCTTACCAGGATTTACTTCTTCATCAGCCTGACTAATTACACCCATTCACTGTTCCTTTCATACAGAGATTTTAAATTCCAACCCTCAAAGACACACACCACCCAAGGGACATCTGCTTCCTGGCTTGCTCTGTCTCCTTTTTCTTTACCCAGTGAAAAATACTTGGTGCCCCAGAAAGCACCAGCCAAGCAAAATCTAGAAGTAAGAACTGGTTTCAAAGTAGTAAAGGGTCAGGTCAAGGAGAAGATGTTGAGATAAAAGTAATGGGAGATAGTGTGATAAAAAGATAGAAAAGTCTTCTCATTCAACACATTCATGGAAGGTATTTGGCCTACAGATTCCAGTGACGAGCCTCAGATACCTCTGTGCAGTGACAAAACAAAAAAGTAGAATGTGCACATTACTAAGGCAAAGCTGGTCTGAAACTGTTTGAGGCACCAAGTTGGAGTGGGGGTTCCGGGGGTAGCAGTGGCACTAGGTTTGGGCCATAACAACTAAGGCTGGACTTGAACACAAGCCTAGGCACTGCTCAGATGGCAATTACATTCCTCCAAACCATTAAATGTTGGGCTTTAAGGAGGTTATGGAACCAACAGCTCCATAAGTTTAGGGAGCAACCTTCCATGGATCCATGGTTTAAACTGAAATTTTATCTTTAAAGGAAAAGATGGTGATACAAGCTCAATCTCATAAAATATGATAACCTCAACTTAATCTCTGGACATTTCTTTGCATGGAACTGCTTTAGCTGAGTCCACAGCAAATTCTCTGTAGGGTTCACACATATCTACAAAATCATGCAGTGTTGGCCCAAAAAGATAAAATCCTATTTCTCATCTATAGCGTGTTCTGAATTTTTTGAAGATTTCATCTTTCTGATGAATTAACTTATTGGTAAACACTTAGTATAATATAAAAAAGCACAGCATCGCATCTTCAAGACTGCTGTTGGAAAATCATTTTGAATACTGGGTTTAAATAAACCTCATAGGAAACAAGTCCTCCTGATACCTTTTTCTTCAGAATTTGTCCAAGGTAACTGTTTATTCTTTCATTTACGGCTTTACATGTGCTTGACATAATGCTCTCAGAATTATTAAAAGCAAAAATTTTTTTAAAAAGATAACTTCTAGCCTACAATAAGTTCATTTCATGGACTCGATTTATTACAGCATAAAGAGCAGAAAATGTGGTTCACATTTAAATCATGTCTCTAATATAAAGATCTAGGGCTGCTAAAACTTCGAGGGTGCAATAGCCATTCTTCAAGAAGCTGTTTCATAGCTGGAGATCATGTTTCGAGGTCTTGACCTCCCTATTTAGAACTCGAGTTCCTTTCAATGATTTGTCACTAGAACCTCATTTTCAAGAAATCATCAGAAAATAGGCTTCTGGTCTTTTAAGTTTCTAATTAGTAAAGCCATATATACAATGCTAAATAATTTTTTGATAAATGGTCTTAATTAGAGCACGGATTTTGGACTCAAGTAGTTTGAAGTGGCCTCAGTGATCATGTCTACACAGAAAGTTATAAATTACTAGTTAGTCCAGGAGACACGTTTCAGGCCAGACAATACACTACTACTTTCTACTACTATCTTAGACTAACTAGGAAGCAAGAAGATAGACTTTTCCCAAACATTTCCTGGCCTGCCTCTGGACCACATTCAGTATATATTTCACTCATTGTATATTTAGCTTAGGTTTCATCTTTTATGTTTAACATTTTGAGAACATACCTCAATTCTGAGAAATAGAAACAATAGTGTAGTTACAAAATATCCTGTATGCACAGAAATATATTAAATAAAGGACATATTTAAAATCACTCTTACTGGCACTATACACAGTATAATTAGTGTTAAGCATTTGTGATAAATTGTACTTAAATTGATAAATTGCTCAAGCATCATAAGCACTATGAGAAGACACAGTTTTATTAAACACTGAAAACTGTACTTTTCCCAGTGGTTGTACTACAAGATAATGAACTCCCTACAAGTGGCAGCAGTGACGCAAATTCCGTTTTGCACAGAACTCACAATACCATGATATATTATGTTAATGGAGACAGAGCCTCTGTCTAGACAAAAGTAAAAAAAAATTTCCTCATGTTCAGCAAATAATTAGGAAAATATGAAGAACAGCTAATCATCAATATCGCATTCATATCTGTATCTACAATCTTATTCTTTAAAAAAAGTTGAACCTCACTCTTCTAGGTTTCAAGTTTTGTTTTTCAAAGGGCCTATTGATATTGGTAAAACTAGAAAGCACCCTAATCAGGTCCAAACATTTACTAAACTCTTCCTTAAATTTTTGCTTCCAACCAAGTGGCATGCCAGGGTTTTAATTTATAAAAGCAGATTTTATTATACAAATAAGCAGACACTGTCTGGGGGACAATATTGAAGCAGCTCTGATAGGTCTTATTAATTTATTTGATTTACTTCTGGTTTCTCTTACCCAGTCTTATTTATGTCAAAGTAAGTTGAAGCAGACTTCATTATGTAGTGAAATGCAATTTGAACACTTTTTATAGGGACATGGTGATTCAATCATTTCTTCCCTTAAATCCCATTACCTCTTCTTACATTATTTTGTACTGATCGAATCACATAAGATGAAATTCCAAAAGAAACTTAAGAATTTGTGGGGAAAGATGAAATAATATCCCAACAATTCCTTATACTATGAATACTAAATTATACAGCAATTACATTCTTACTACTTTGCAATACGATAACATATTTTCTCTGAAGAAAATTAACTGAGTTAGTGAACTTGACTTTTTTATGTAAACTTTTGAGGCAACTGTAGTTTCTAATCACTTCGATGTAGAACTATCAGCAGCGTTGAACCTAATCTGACCCAGTTTGGGCATTTCTGCATTTTGTTTATTATGTAGATTATAAAATTTGCCAAATAACCACTGGACCTTTACTTTTCCTCTTTAAATAGTTGAGTTTCAGAGTTTTTGCATTTTGTAAGTTTATGATGTGTGAAAGAAAAAATTCCTCTCATTTGCTATTTATTTACCTGTTTTGTTGTGTCAGGTATATTGTTAGTACATGAGGTATCCTTAATTCATAAATGACTCTAGTTACCAAATTCGATATCCATATTGACTATTTAGAAACGGTAGTCATTTTCTCATAGAGACATTGCATTTGTGCTAAAAATGATAAGACTGTATCCTTTAAATGCCTTTTAAAACTGTGTGTTATATCATACCCTCCAAATCATAATTCCTATGCCCTAACCCATTAGGAGTGAAAGATTTCCATGTTTAAAGACCTGTAAGAGCTCCATTCTGACCAGAAAGGGTAGTTGAATGTCAGCAAAGGAGGGACAAGCCAAGTAAAACTCACCAGCAACAAAGGTACAAGCCTGTCCCTAGGGCACCTGCCTCCTCATCTCACCCAGCTTCACGTGAGGTCCTTCCAGAAGAAAACCTTCAACAGTGGGTCTGGCCTACAGCAATGATCCTCAAACTCTAACATGCCTCGGAATCATCTAGGAGCTTTCTTGACAATGCAGATTCTCTGGCCTCACCACTAACAATTCAAATTTGATAGATATGCAAGAATTTGATTTTTACAAAGTATCTCCACATCTCCAGTTATTACCTCTCCCCTCTCTCTCTCTCTCTCTCTCTCTCTCTCTCTCTCTCTCTCTCACACACACACACACACACACACACACACACACACACACAAACTGGACAACAGAGACCATACAATGAGATTACAGTTCCAAAACCTTTTGCTTGCTGATGATTGCCAATAGGTAACTGGCTTGCTAGAGAATATGAGGTTAAAGGTAAATAGGTACAGGTCTCTCGAGTACTCTACTGGGTATTTGACAAGAAAGAAGTTGGACAGAGCCTCAAACAAAAGGTCATCACTCTACCATCACCTCCCAAAGCCACGTAGCTGTCATTAGGTAGTTCTCCATTAAAGATAAGGCCTTGAGACCTTGGTCTTCACCATTTGAGATCATTCTCCTCTGTTCTATCACAGGTTGTTTAGAATGCAAAAAATACTTTTTTACAATATAGAAAGGAATTTCAGGATTTAAACTATAGGCAAAATGAGAAAATTGCAGATATATCATCTCATCAGTTAAATTAACTGAATTTCCAGTGTAAACTGCTTTAAATCTTTTGTGGTCAAATGAGTGTATGTTTGGGAAAAGCATGAAAGGAGACTGGCTGAGTGAACAGACAGAGGCAAAGATATGGCCATTAGGATAGTATGTGCTTAAGAAAACAGACTCGAGAGTCACACTGCCTAGGTTCCAATCCTAGCTCTTCTGCTTATTAGCTACATCTCCCTGAGTAAGTCACTTAATTTTGCTGTGCCTTATTCTCTTCAACTTGAGATTTAAATGACAATAATACCTATTACATAATACAATAATACCCATTACATAGGGTTATTGCATAAACTAAATGAGATAAATATATGTAAGCACACTGTATAGTGGCTGGCATGTATTAAATAGTGTATAATAAATATTAGTTATTATTTTGTTAGAGATAAGATTAAATATTAGTTGATAAATATTCATTAATCAAGTTCTTAGCTTTCTGAGCCAGTTTTTAACTTTGAGATTAGCTAGCACCAATTTCGGTGTTTAGGTCTTGATTCATACAAAACTTTCTTATTAGTACCAGGAAGGAGCCATATGACGTACCTAGAGGGGTTGGTCCTGAAATCTCACTGCCTCTTACACAGAAGCTTCTGCGTTTATGACAACAAGACTCCCCAGTCCTCTTCCCAAGCAGTCCCTTCTTTTTCCCTGAGCCTCAAATCTGCCCAGTGACCACTGCTTTCAGTCCCTGAGGTCACACTCTGTTGTAGTTTTTCCAGATTGCTCTTCTTTTAGTTTTCACATCCACACTCTTTGCAGTCTTATTCCAGAAGCCTCTACATGCCTATCGTGTTGCCAATTCTTCTCCAGAAAGTCACCCTTGGAACTTCAACATTAAACTCCTGAGAAATTGCTCTCTCAAAACACAAAATGTAAAGCATTAATTAGCATACCTGAAATCCAATTTATAAAACCAGAACGAATTCTTAAAACATAAACAGCTTGGGAGGTGGAAGAGAAAAAAAAAATACAGAAAAAAAAGCTTTAAACCCAAAGGTGAATGGACATGAACGTAGGGGTAGATAACACGCAGTTCAAAAGGAATGGTTGCCTAACCTCTGCCTGTAACAGAATTAGAGAAGTATATAACTCATTAGCCAGGCCTGATGCTCAGTGAAGCAGAGATGTATTTTTCCCTTAAAGCTACAGTAATATTACACGTACAGTAAATATAATTCTCCATTCATTTGTTCATTCAGCACTGAGCACTATTCTATGAGCCAGAGATGCCAAAACACTTGTTTTTCCACTGAACAGTCCATGATTAGGAACTTAGAAATCCATCAATAAGTATTTTCATCTGTGATTTTCGATGTCTTTCGATGACAACTGCCACTTAATTCCCAGGTAAGACGTGACTTTCTGATTACACACATTCATCATCCAACAGAAACATATGATTCTATGTGCCGAGCCTAATCTGATCACCATCAGATCTACCTGGCCTCATCCTGGAGTTTCATTGTTAAAAGTTCCAGATAGTCTTATTAGTCAGAGATTTATTTTATTTCATTTCACTGGGAAAATTCTCCATATTGGCAAATGTACCTAGGAACACGTGAAAGCACACACACTCCACTCTCAGGAAAGTAAAGGACTCATAGGATTCTCAGTTTGGAAATATTTCCACCTTCTTCTCTTAAGTCTCATTTCGGTTAGTCTCTCCAAGCTGACCTTGGGCTGCACCTCCACAAACCCCAAAGGGCTGCACGAGCTCTGCAGCATTGTGCTAATATATGCATGGGGGTTCTCGGGGCCTGGAAATCTCTAATAAATAATATGTTGATTGTATCATTATTTGTCATGATCGACTTTGGACTGCAATTGAATAATTCATAGTCTGGTCTTTTCTATGTTATCAAGATAATTAAGAGAATCAGAATTAGGTCAGAAAAGAATTTATTCATTTTGAGTAATCTCACCATTCTAATTCATCTGCACACATCGAGTCCAGTGAAGACTTGTTGTGTGGTGTCTGGGGTGAAACATGTTACTGTACTTATTAAAAGACTAATATGAGGTACTGTTCATATATACAAATCTGCATAAGCATATGCACCTGTGATAAAGTAGGTACTTAAAAAATCAGCTCCATGATGTCTCCTGACCTTACAAAGTTCTTGATGCATGTTCTTCCCCTGGAAGAAATGCCATTTATTAATGTCAACTTGCATTTTTCAAAAGACTCCCTAAAGGCTAAAGATCTACAAGGATTCTCACCCCTTTTAATTAGGCAGTTTGGAAACATGGACCTTTGCATGGAAAATGAAAGAATGAGTCATAGAGGGTGAGCCAGAAAAGTGACTTGTCTGTTCTACATGATGTGCACACATGGCTGGCATCAAAATTGGTTGCCATTGGAGTGAGAAGGCATTATTAGCTTCTGTGTCCCCTTGACCTGTCTGGAACAGGGTAACCAAAGCAGGTGCTGTGGGTGCTTCAATCTAACGAAACTCAGTCAATGTGTGTACTTCAAATTGCCCCTAAGACACTTGGCTCTCTTTGAAATCTGTCTTTGGGAAGATAGACATCAAGTTCACCTAGGAAATGTGATGTGACAATCTCAGAGGAGTGACGACATTCAAGAAAGTGTCAGAGATCTATGGTATCGAATGTTTTCCCTAGGATTTTCTGAAATAAACAAAGAAGGTAAACTTTTCAGAATGGGCTGGGGTGGTGGGGAGTGGGATTTTTACATGCTTTTAATTAGCAAAATATAAATGTCTAATCACTATGATGTCCACCTGAAACTAATATAATATTGTATATCAGCTATAATTGAAAAATAAATTTTTTGAAAAGTTAAAAAAATAAATAAAAGTAAAGGCTGATTATTCACAATTATCTGGCATTTCTGGTAATAACTCCATTGAGAAAACCTCACAACTGCCCCAGCAGACCCTGTGTCAGTCCTGGCATTAGAGACTGGGCCCGGGGTCAGCCAACCACTGATTCCTTTCTCCTTCAACAATAAGTTCACTACCCGCCATCTGGCATTCCCAAGCCTTTATGTTTGAAGGTTAATACACTCAGAATACCTTGATAAATCCACATGAAAGTTGTAATACTAATCCTACAATTCCTCTTGTAGAGCTAGATATTATTTTTGAAAAGGTCAGCAGTAGCACTAGGCTACAAAGAGCCCCAAACTTCAAGGAGGCTGATCAGGGCTTGAAGAGAAACTCTCTCACATGTTGTAGTATAATTTGGGTTTGTTATTTTTTCCTCCTAACCTCTCTGAGCCTCAGTTTTCCCAGCTGCAAAACAGAGTATTAATATACATCCTCCACCACTGGTATGAATTTTTTTTTTTAATATGAAAATAGAACTCATAGGGCCTATCGCATATGAGGCATTAGATATTGGTGATTTAAAAATGACAAAGAATTCAGACATTACACAGGGGCTCATGATGTTATGGAACAGGCTAAGTGAAATGAGGTATTTAAAATCTCAAATATCCTATCTTTAATTTAGCAAATGTAATACTAAAACTCCCAATGTTAGAAAAGAAAGCAATATCTAATAAAGTTTTTGAAAAGAATTTCACTTATTTTTTAAATGTTTATCCAACTTTTTTCCTAGACTATTTCTCAAATTTATTGAGAAGTTCCCCTGACCCTCCTATCCCTTTTTTCCCTTTTGAAATGAATATCTCTCTCTCTCTGTCTCTCTCTGTCTCTCTCTGTCTCTCTCTCTCTCTGTCTCTCTCTCTCTCTCTCTTTCTCTCACTCTCTCTTTCTCTCTGGCAACCTTGTTCATTTCTGCACTCTAGAGAATCACATACAAAAAAAAATGCAATGAGAAGATGGGAGAGCATGTCTCTGCAGATATTTCAGCAGATAGCATGGGAGTTGCTGAGGCTGGCTGAGCAAAAAGGAGCCCAGGAAAGTTATCTCCAGGGGCAGGTGGGGTAGGGATGAAGAAGCACAATTAGGCTAGGAATGCAGGAAGGGAGAGAAGACAGAAAACTAATCAGCTCAGCAGCTAATATGTACAAAACTGAGCTTTGCAACAGCCAGAGGTTTACACCAGTCTAAAAGGAGCCTGTGTCCAGGGCCAGGCTAGGGTGAGGGGAGTGATATTTGCACCTGGTGTACAAAATTGAAAGGAACACCCAAAATTCAGTCATCGACATGAATGATATTTTAACGCAATACTGTTCAAAGTAAAAATTAACGCAAACACCTACGATGAAAAATATTAAAATTTTAAATTAAGATAGGATCTGACCCCGTCAGGGGTCAGAACTCATCTCACCTAATCTCAGCTCTCTGGGATTCTGTCTTTATTTAAAATTTTGCTGTTTTCATCATAGATTTTTTTTTTGCATTAATTTTTATCTTTTAAAATACTCCATTAAAATATTATTTATCTTGATTTCTGAAATTGTTGGTACCCCTTTAAATTCTGCACCTTAAGGGAGGGCCTCATTCACCATCTCCTAGTCCTGGCCCTGCCTGGGTGCAGAGGTGGATGTATGAAAGCCCAGAGGGGCTGTTTGGGAGCTGAATGGTAACAAATGGGGACAACTTTTAGGGGACTATTTGTAGTGCTTTTAGAAACCCCAAAACTTAATTATATTCTCAAATCTATGCAAAAATAATTATAAGTAGGTAACAAAAGTAGGCAACGGAGACCACAAATCTGACATTCTTGTCTTTATTGGTATATGCGTTTGGCTCTGAATGACCAACTACATCACAAATTCCAGTACAATAGATCTTATTTTCATGAACATGTCTGTATAATAAAGAATGCCAAGCTCCACTGATCACATCAATAGGTGTAGACATGCCCTGGAGTTTCTGAACATAGTAAAAGAATGCAAGTCATGTTTTAGGTCCACTCTCTTGCATCCAATATGAGAGAGGGAAATAAAGTCAGCAACGTGTAGCAATCCACAAAGACCCCCTGCATCCCATCCCACAGATCATGGTGCAGCATCAGAGGGCAGAACTCCTGATACCAGTCCGGCAAGTCAGCAGGCAGGCCTAGCAATAAGGGAGGCACAGAGACCTCTGAGAGAGGATCACTGTAACACCCAGATGGTGTGCGCATTAGTAGAAGGGTCTCCTTGGGGAACATCACCCGTACCCATCCATGCAACTTCCCTCTTTTCAAAAGTGGGCAGAGGGTATGGGGACTTCTAAGAGAATAAAAAAGAGCACTTGGATGTTCACACCAAGGACCGTATCCGTGTATCAGCTATTAGACCCCAGTCTAGCTAACAGACACTTTAAAACTTGGGATGCAATGTGTAGGAAATAGCGTAGTATACACCAGCCCAAAGGAGAAGCAGGATTTAAGAAGTTAGTGATAAGCTTGGTCCCTTTGCTACTTGGCCATCGGTTCCCTCCCCAAAGCTCAGGAATTCACAAAAATCAAAGGCAGAGCTCTCATCACCAGTATCTTACTAAGAAAATGAGTGCTTTCCTCTTCCAAAACCAGTATTGGTAAAGGTCTAGGTAAAACTCAAGAAAAATGAAAACCTCACATATAAACAGAGGAATTTTATCATCAGCTAAAAATAAAGGCTCTTAAAAGGGAAACACCCTAAAAGTGATAGCACTTGGGAAAGAAGAAAATGGCCCTCTCTAAATAAAGGTCAGCAGCAATAAGATTCATAATTGCTTCTTTGGGTATCAGGAAATGGCACTAACGGAACTAGAAACTAGGAAGAAATGTGATCGTTAGCATCATGGTTCCCAAACTCTCATACAGAGAAAAGGAGAAAGGACGGCAGAACGAAGTGGACAAAGAAATTTATATTTATGGGTCAGAGGAAGTAAAACCAGGATAGACAATGTGAGACCAGTTAGTCCAGTGGGCCGGGGTACTCTATTAAAAGAAAACGAGAACGTGTGTTCTGTCTTTAGGAAACCAGTTAGTTCTTCTCTGTTCTTTAACAACAGCGTAAAGGCCAACTCACTTGCAAACGTAAACTCTTATCAAGAACATGGGTGGAAACGAGTACTGGGCATGACAGTATAAATGGATCTGAAACTCCGTCATTCTTGCTGGAAAATAAGTCAAGGGGCTGGTCAGTGCTACTATCTCTGCTTATTTTACAAGCAGACTTACCATGCCATCTCTTGTAGTAAAGACATTCCCTGACACAAAGACTAGCTCTTCTGATATAATTAGATAGCGTAGGATTTTATCTTGTCCCCTCTATATCAACCACTTTTAGGAACATTGGGAATATGGCACTCAGTCTAAATGCCATTATTAACTAATAACAAGCTTGGGTTCCAGAAGGTCAATGGCATGGTTACATGAATGTGCTAAATAATAGCAACAAGATAAAAAGAATGTTGGTGCCTACCTATATTCATAGCATATACAGTAACTGACAAGAATAAGATAAAAACTAGGCATTAGATTACTGCTTTCTTTCTAGAATTCTCCCCGCCCCACCTTTGGTTCAAAATCATACAAATCTAATCTCTTATAAATCATAGGAATCTATCTGTTCTAGGCTCATTTTTAGAATTTGTCAACTTTGATATAACTGTGCAAAATAACAACATTGACATAGTACTGTATGTCATATTATTGAGAGAGGTCCCCTTGCCAGAAACCCAAGTTTAGTCCTAGATGCCTAAGACATCAGAAACATTGAAGATTATTGGGCCACCAACTCCATTAAGTTTAGGTAAAGCTGAATGAATGTCTAAGGGGAGATTTCAAGTCATCAGAGGTTCTCGCACAGCCCAGGGATCTTGGATAGAAGAGAGGCATCTCCAGAAAGTGGGAAACATATCAGATGTAACAAGCTTGGCCTTTTAAGACTCAGCACATTCGGCTCCCTGAAAGGAGTGAGCTAGCCAGGGGGAAGAAGTGGGGGACAAAAAGTGATCATCTGCTTCAATCTAGCAGTAAACTACATTTAGAGTAATCAAGAGTGTTGACTCTAAACCAGAGGTCTCAGGCCGCCTTGGCAGAACAGAAAGCCTCTAAATTCTTGAGTCCTTCCAGACCATAACACAGGCCTCATCCCCTCTATGATGCTCATCACATCAAAGCTGAGCTCCTCTGGATTTAGGATCACTTTAGACCGGACCTGACATGGTCAGTCTATCTTAACTTCTGTGTACCATGAAACAAGTACGAAGTCAGAAACAGGTAATAATATACCCACTGTGCTTCCTATGTACTTTCCACACAGTCCACCTAAGATAAAACATTGCTATAGAAATATGAACAAAGGCTAGTACAAATAAAGGTGGGGGAACAAATGGTTATACTTTATGTCACAGGAAATTAAAAGAACATTCACAAGACTAGAAAGTTGTATATCCAAGTGATATTATCAGCAGTTATCTCCCATCAGAATTACAGGTGAGTTTTCATTTCATCTTTCTTTCTTATTTTTTTCTAAATTTCCTATTATAGCCTGTATTATTTGTTTTTATTTTAAAGTGTCTCATTTTAGAGCACCTGAAGGCATTTTGGATAATTAAGACTTAACACTGTCTTACTGACAGAAACTGTCAGATTTATAGCAACTACGGTGGGTAAGCCAATGTGGTTTGCCTAGGACTGTCCTATTTAAAACTGATGGTTTCCCATCCTAGGAACCTCCTCAGTCCTGATGCTCACTATAATACTGACATTCCCTTTTCCTATAGGCCACAAATGCTGCCTTCTAATTTTTCCACCCCCCTGAGGGTAGCCAGGCATTCGGAAACAGGAAGCATTTTCTCAGCAGAAGGGAGTAGGCTCAGACAGAGGGCAGCACGGAGATTAAGCAACACTGTGGGCTGCTGTCTCCCTCTAGGGAGGCAGCTCTCAATCCCACTTAGGGACTGAGACTGAGGATCCAGATTGCCTTTGTGCATAGCTGTCAGTTTGAACTAAGAAGTAGTTCTCTCCCCAGTCCTTTCCTGTCCATGGTATGGAGCGAATTCCTATTACCAGCCTTTCAAGAGAAGTAACAACTACCAAGAAAAAACCCACTAAAACAAACAACAAACAAACATAAAAGACCACATCAGTGAGGATAACGAGAAACAAGACTGCTCCTCACTAATAAGAGCTGGCATGATGAGTAATCTGAGAAGAAGCCCAACCATGGTGGGTTACCCTCTCAGGCTGGCAGAAGTAGCAAAGCTGAAGAAAATCTGCACTTCATAAGGAGAAAACCTGCACTCTGTTATAATATCTGCTGCCAAGGATTGAGCGTCACATCCAAGAAGAACTCCAATCATGCCATATTGACTTAACCACAGGGAGCACTCAATCGTTGGAAGCATCTGGGTAGCAGGAGCTTCTTAGCAATGTTAAGAGGCAACTCTGCATTTGTGTTTGCTGAGCTGGTCCTGGTCCACAATCTGCTGGCACATGGAAGAGTGACCAACTGGAAACCAAAATGTGGGTGCAGCTTGATTAGATTCATCCTGCTGGTATACACTCTCTAGTGGTGCTGGGCCTTGGGAAACACCTAGAACGAATGCATTAGGATCTTACATCTCCTGGCATGCTTCCGGCACTTCGCTGATGATTTGGTGAAATTAGACTGAAATGTCTGATGTGAGGGGGATGCATAATTCCATCTTGGTTGGCCAATGATGTGGAAGTAAAAACAGTTTTCAAATATCACAAATTTCAAGTATCTCCTCGACCTAAATCCATAATTGTTTTTTTCTTTTCTGCTGTTACATGTAGGATTGAAATGTTTTCTCTAGGGGTTTTGGTATCCTATTATCAGGTGATACATCTTTTTTGATAACAAATAATATCGCCCAGTGGTCAAGTGCTAATATAATGATGTCTCTTATTTTACTTGTTGTAAATGTGCTTGAAATTGGTTTGCTAACAAATCTTCATCTCAGTGGAGTTTATAACATGGCTTACATTGTAAATGTAATTATGCAGCATGTATTCATTTCCTTTCTTCTAGGGAACTCAAGTTGCTTTTTAAAGCATTATTTGATAGCTTCTTACCATCTCCTCTGGAGTTTAAAAGAGAATATAATATCAAGCTGTTAGAGCTAGCGATGGGGGACTATGGCACCAAGAGGGAGAGAGAATTGGACTGAGACCTACAGAATTCAAGCAATGTGCCATGAAGACCCCCAAGGGATGAATTTTCAACGCGGTGTGCCATAAATGAAGCAATTTCCAAGGATCCTAAAATAACTGCATTTTCTCTGTCCTAACACTCACGCTGGGCAGAATGGACTTAGCTTATGGCAGAATGGACTTAGCTTATTTTTAAAGTGCAGGTCATGAACTTCAAAGGGACATAAACAGTTCCCAAAGCAGCTATTATTTGGCCAATTAAATGCTTAAAAGAAAATATACGTTTGAAAGACAAAATTAATAGGCAAAGGACAGAGATAAGTGCTAAAGTGATTATTTCTACCTGTTTTTAAATCCTATCCCTGACCATCAAAATGGAGCACAAGCACAGACTGCACTCAAGTTTGAAGATCACCTTAGGTAACTCTCAGTGCCCTCAACTTCTGACCTAATGAGCTCCTAGAGTCCTGGATATAATTCAAAATTTTTGCTCATATACACGCAAAGTAATGCATATATGTTCAAAACGTCTGCAGTTCTGTGAAAAATATCACCTCCATTCCCTCCCCTTGTTGGGAACACAATAACAGTGTGGGTCTGACAGGTAAAGGGAACAGAAGGGTGCCCTGTGTGATCTTTTCAAATACTGTTAAAACATTCTGTCCCTTTATTACATCTTATGTCCTTATTTTTAGCTGGTCTATGAATCTGTGCTTATCTGTATAATTGCCTAATAAGCATGTAACCAATAATAAAACACACACACACACACACACCACACACGAACTATAACACCTGGAGAAGTATGGCACATTTGGCAAGAAATCAAAGGTCCATTTCACTGAAAATGGAATCAAAGTGGAAAAAAGTCAGAATTATTTATATGCATCTCCACAGGGAGTTACTAGCCCTAGGTATACATAGAGGGCATGCTCTGTGAGAACAAACACATACAGTACATATTTTGAGACAATTCTCATTTAATTCAGGCCCAAGGCTTAGGACCCTAGCTAATTTACAAGGCTTTTCTAGGAAAGACACAATTTTAGGGATGACAATCAGCCTATGGCATTTGTTTTTCCTGTAGGGGAAGCTATAACACATTCCCACCATTCAAGAGAACCCAAGATTGATGATTTGGGGGTTTTGCTGGTTAGAGTTTTTTGCTTCCTCTTTCTTTCTTTTTCTTTCTTTCTTTCTTTCTTTCTTTCTTTCTTTCTTTCTTTCTTTCTTTCTTTCTTTCTTTCTTTCTTTCTTTCTT
>NW_011888980.1:1847610-1861708 GCF_000151845.1 Pteropus vampyrus | reverse complement strand
CTTTCTTTTTCTTTCTTTCTTTCTTTCTTTCTTTCTTTCTTTCTTTCTTTCTTTCTTTCTTTCTTTCTTTCTTTCTTTCTTTCTTCCTTTCTTTCTCTTTCTTTCTTTTTTTTTTTTCAACTCACAAGGTGCGTTCCCATTGTACCCTGCCTGTCCAAAGTATTCTCAGCAGTCAAGGAGAGGATAGCAGCACAGCTGCCCTTGAGCCGAGTTTGTAAATCCTACTGGGAAACCACCCCATGCTGTCAGATGATGTGGTTTTCAGACATGTCTATACAGACTAGTTGAATTAAAGAACCAACTCCAGACTTGATGTTGCTGAGCTCCTCAGCTCCATCTTGCCATCCTGATTGATCGAGGAGATGGATCTATAGTTAAAGTGGCATAGCACTTTGAGGGTTTAGTCATTAGAGCACTCTGCTTTCTCTTTGGAAGGTAACTTCTTGCTTGGCTAGGTTATGGAAGCTAAGGAGTGACGTCAAGATGTTGTCTGGCCAGAATTTGCAGATAACCATAGAACTCTTCTCCTCCATCAGGCATGGATTTAGCCTCCTTTAGTTCCTGCAGTGACACAGGAGCCTCCAAATACCAAATTATTATCAGGCGGTCTTGGGGGAACCTCTGGGCCCTGCAATAAAGTAGACAGACTTGCTATTGGAAAGTGCTCGGGAGCAATTCAGCCCTCTTCAGATTGCTCTAAAATCCTGCAAACCATCCCTGGACTTGCTAAATGAAAACCTGACATAACTCCTAATAGTGAAAAAGTATTTCTGGGGATATAATTTATTAACATCCTTCACTTAAATGATTTTACACATTATTTAAAGGATTTCTGATTTGATCATGTTTGTCATTTTGTTTTTAAAGCAGTTATACAAGTATAGAGGCTGTAGAATTTTGGTAAAGCCACTTTTGAGCATTGTCCGTAAAATTAGGTGTTTGCATTAATTGATCTTTAAAGTTTAACTCGAAAGTGACAGACAGGTAGTGCTGGTGTGTGTGGGTGGGAGGATTATGGACCAAATCTGACTCAGTCTGGTATCATTTATTGATCCCACCTAGTGTTTTAAACCTTGGGAAATTCACATAAAATAAATTTGTGTTTTTGCTGGAAAAATTGGAGCATCTGGTAATACCAGGCCCAAGTTCCAGCATGGCCTTCTCAATGCCATATCATCTTTCTGATCTTGCCTGTTTCTCATATTGATCTACCTGATCTTGTAGGTAAATGGGGCTTAGGACCCTTGCTCTAAGCTATCCTATCATAGTGCATTGTAATTATATGATGATATCTTCAACCACTGGCATCCCCAACAAGACTCCTGAAGGCAAGGCATATGCCCATCATTATCACCGAATCTCCAGTTCCTAGTATTGTAGGGGTATTGTGGGTAGTCAGTAAGCATTTAATGAACTGAATTATACCTTTTATATTAAATTCTTACAATTCACTAAAATGAGACTGGGATCATTCTCTGTAAGATTACACATATATTCTAAAGCCAACAGCTTTGAAGAGCAGGTAAATTTAAGGAAAAAAGTAAATATGCTGGTTTGTGGTCCAAACCTCTCATAGGTCCAGAGGTTGGTGGTGTACTCTTCATGTGACATTTTGCTTTACACACATGGGAAAAGTTCTAAACTTTTTAAGATCTTCTTAAATTTGTCTTTCTGATGTAACCTATCCATCTTCTTAGAAGAATCCTTTTTTTTACAGGTTCTTAAGTGGTTAGTTGTAAAAGTATTCAATGAGAATCACACAATTGAAAGCTAAACTCCCAAAATTGCATGGGCCTATAGCAACAGATACCTTTATGTGTCAGATCTATGCATTTGAAATATTTTAATTTCTGGATGACTATTTATGATGTTCAAAGAAAGAATTTTTTGTTAAAAGATTATTTCTGCTAAAATTGTTATCTAAATTGTTTAAATTGACTAATATATTGTTAAAAACATATCTAACAAATAAACAACTGGGTAGGCAAATATAATGGGAATCGAGCCAATTAAAAAGGCTATGAGTCATCTTTACTTGTTATAAGTCTGTTAGTAATGAATATTTCAGTAATATATACCACATCTCGTCAACATCTGGCCAACAAAGGTACATCACGTCTTTACTATGAAGAAAGAGTTCAACAGATATTGTTTCTACTCTCTGGAAGCTTACAATCTAACCTAAACACTGCTACGGACACACATAGACAAGAGCGGTCATACTCGGGATGATAAAAGGCAGCAGATATACTGAAGAGGAAAAAAATTATAGGGTAAAGAATGGTATTTAACAAAGGTTGAAGAGCAAGAGAGAACTTAATTGCTTCTTTATTCTTGTTTCTTTGAAAAAGAATTCATGGAAGATGTGTGATTTTGTGTTTTTCAAATCGTGAAAGAGCATATAGCTTAAAGCCTAGAAGAATGAAAATCTCTTTTGATATAAGATACTGAATGACTGAAAACACAGAGCTGAGTAAGAATGGCTGGATGAAGGGTCCAGCAAGACTTTCTAAGGAAGCAACCATCAAATGGAGGCTCAATAGTCTGGCCCTCCAGTAGAGGACAGAAGCTGAGGGGAGGCTGCAGGACTCATCAATTCTCCTCCAGTTCCTTTTAAGTGCAAGTAGTGGCATAGAGGCTGAGCCACAAAACCAAGACTCCTCCAAAATAATAAAAATGTCTAATCAAAAAACTTTGCAAAAATTTCCATGGACTCTAGATTAAGAAAACAATCTTTGGAAATTTTCTTGCTGAATTTCTAAGGGAAGAAAGCACTTCTAGAGAGAACCACGGACTCAGTAGCCATCTAGTCCACTTTCTTCTGTGTATCTCATTCGTTTTTGTTTGCTGGTTTGTTTTCTCACTCATTTGTTTATTTTCTCTTATTGGACTTGTTGGGCTGATGCTATCTACTTGATTGTTCAACTTTATCTTTCGTCCATCAATAAAGGAGAAGAAACTTTTGAGGACAAGTTGGTTTCGGTCAACCTCAATTAAAATACAGCCTCAGGCTAACTGAAGAACATTATACAGCCTGATGATGACAGAAGTATCAAAGTACTCTGTTCCTAGGGAGTACTTTGATGTATGGTAGATTTTCCCAACACGATATCCTCCTTTGTCTTATATTTCGAGGACCTTTGTAGGACACTTATCTCAGCAAAGAGTGCACATTTTAAGCAATGCTTCCACATATCTTGTTCACATCATAATGACAATATTTGAATTAATAATACCTTGATTTCAATTGATACCTTTTATTTCAAGAAGCTTAATATTCTTTACATCTGCTATTCTATTTATCTTGTCATATTACATATTCAACTGAAATCTATAGTGGGGTCCAGTTTCACAGATTACAAGCTTATACTACTGTTTTTCTTAATGATTAAACTCAAATCTAGTATTAAATATATCTTGAGATAAATATGAATGAATAGGAAGAAAAAATCACATGTGTTTCCTTATATGTGAAAAGACCTGATACTCATCGCTAAGCCTCCTTATCTCTTTAGAGTTCTCAATGGAAAGTCAGTCCTCAAACCTTGCAATCCTAACCTTGCAATAGTCCTACTTTACCTCTGAGGCAGCACAGTATAACAGCACTTAAGCTGGGGTGAGAACATGCAAATAGGCAGAAGGTACCCAATATTAAGTGCCAGGGAACCCCTGGGACCTGAGCCACCTGATATTCTAAGCTTCATAGCCCTTTATTCATATCCTAGGGAAGGCCTGAAGTTCTAATGGCATAAGCCTGTTTGTCCACATGATTTTATTTTTCGTTACCCTTAAGGCTGTGCTCCATTTATTACATTTGAGCAATGACTCAGAAAACAGAATAAAAGTCTCTGAAAAAAATTCAAGCTTCCAACAGAGGCTAATGGGTTAATTTGATTCTGAAAAATAGAGGCCTCATACTTAACATGCACATCATCTATTGTTATCCTGGCATTATGATAAAACTAATCTAGAGGAACTAAGACTAAACAAAGAATACAGAACTACTGGAATTGACACTACCTGTGTGCAGCATAGCACCTCTTGACTACTTATAGTGCATATTTGAATTATTTTTAATAAACCAAATTTAAATATCACCAATTGCATGTCTTCTGTAACTGATGTATATGCATTCTAATGATATTTCTCATGTTTTCCTCTATCTTTTTCAAGATAAGCATGCCTTGATTCCAACTCCATGTTGACAAATGGTTTTGGAAAACAGATCCCAAGAGAAGTCAATAACCGCCCACAGTTCCAAGCCCAACAGAAAACACGCCCTAAGAATTCCATAAGCAACAAACTAAAGGATCTATTCCATGGTCCCGAAGCCCCCAAGAATCCTCAGACATTTCACTGCCCCCCTCTCCTAAGTCATCTTTGTCAAGGACTCTGATAAACAAGCTTGTTGATACAGCTATGCAGCAAACGGGCCAATAAGTATAAACAGCTGTACTTACATGTGTCTGGCTTGAGCTGACTGTTGGTAATGCCAAAGTACTGAGGATTTTCAATGACAGGGATCTTGGTCATTCCAATAATGACAGCATCAGGGCCACCCTCTGAAGATGATGGGGTATTGCTCCCATTGGAGATATGGTGGAGAGGGCTGGCAGAGTCATCATCATTGCTGATAACTGAAGCTGGGCCTAAAGTTGGAAAAAAGACATATTCTTCTATAATTTTTTAGTGCCTTTTTTGAGCTATAATTCACATACATAAAATTCACCCATTTAAAATGTACAATTCAGTGGGTTTTAGTGTATTCAGAGAGTTGTGCAACCATCACTGCAATCTAATTTTAGGACATTTTCATCATCCCAATTAGTTGTTACTCCCCATACTCTCCATTCCCAGGCCCAGGCAGCCATAAATTTAATTTCTATCTCTGTGGATTTACCTCTTCAGGAAATTTCATATAAATGGAATTAGATAATATGTGATCCTGTGGGACAGACTTCATTCACTTAGCATAATGTTTTTAAGGGTCATTCACATTGTAGCATGTGTTATTATTTTATTCCTTTTTATTTCCAAATAATATTCCATTATGTGGATATGTCACATGTAGTTAATCTATTTGTCAGTTGGTGGACATTTGGGTTGCTTCAACTTTTTGGCTATTGTGAATCATGCTCCTATGAGCATTCATGTACAAGATTTTATGTGGACATATGTTTTCATTTCTCTTGGGTAGACTTGCCTGAGTCATATGGCAACTCTATGTTTCACATTTTGAGGAGTGGCCAAACTACTTTCCAAAGTGGCTGCACCATTTTATATTCCCACCAGCAATGTGCGAAGGTTCCAGTTTCTTTAGTTCTTTCTTCTGTAATGTAATATATAGCTTTCCTCTCTGTTGTCTGAACATCTTTAGAACACTCTCTCATTGAAACCAGCATAAATCTAGGATTCTGTCTCACAGTATATTGAAAGATATACTAAGAATTTGAAGATCTGAATCCCTTTCTCCACTCTTTGATCAGGTCACTTACCTTCTTTGTACCTCTATATCCACTTACATTGATAAAATGTGCAAAATGATATCTGTTTATTATTTTATAAGACTAGAATGAGATTACTGATATGAAAACTTATTTTAAATTTAAACTTGCTTCATGAGTATAAATTACTGCTAGGTATTACTAAATGAACTTACAACTGGTGAACTAGAATTACATTG
This sequence comes from Pteropus vampyrus, assembly GCF_000151845.1. Classification (NCBI taxonomy): domain Eukaryota; kingdom Metazoa; phylum Chordata; class Mammalia; order Chiroptera; family Pteropodidae; genus Pteropus; species Pteropus vampyrus. Next base: position 1,856,025 of record NW_011888980.1, on the reverse strand, counting down.
GACTGTCCTATTACTGTCTTCCTCTCTCTGTAAAATCTGTCAGTAGTTACACCACTTTTGCCTACAAAATAATGGCTCAATCCCATGGCATTTTACTTGCTTTGCCTTTTCCTGTAATATTATTTATAGAATCATTCCATGAATGTCTTTAGACTAAAGCAATAACCATAGCATTTTTCATATGACACTTTAATTTTCTCATCCAGTCTCAGAATATATATGCCTACTGTGTCTCATCTAAACAATCTGTCTGTTGGCCACTAAACCCATACTGTTACAACCAAAAGTAGATTTGTGAAGATAAAGGTCTATATGAGATCTTCAAAACAATTAATATCCCAGTGGCTCATGGTAGACACTCTATACATGAAAAGTAGACAAAGCCCCGTAGACATGTATTTTTCACACATATTTTTGCAGTGCACTGAATGGGTGCAGGGCCCAAGGAAAGAAACCACTGGCCACAGCTACTGGCATAAACCAAGAGGAAGATAGGAAGGAGAGGATAAGGAGGAAAGACAAAGAGAAGGCAGTGAAAAGGCAGAATTTAATACTCAGCCAAGGCAAATGCATACTAGGGAAAGGAAACTCTGAATCACTCCTTCCTGGGCAAGGGAATGTGTTTTCATCTAACCCCCCGAGGCTGCATGTTTCAGCACCTCCATCCATTCTTCACCTCTTCCCTCACATTTAACTATTTCAGTGGGAAGCACCACAATTCTAAAAACAAAAGTTGTTGTGTCATACATTTTTAAATTCCCTCTGAAATATCATTGTAATCCATCTCCCAATCAAGATCCATTTTCCCCTCATGGGGATTATCACAATATGTAGTGATAACAATTGGACATTCCCCGTTAGCTGAATCTTAAACAAACTATGCAGGAGCCATCCAACTGCTATTATAGGTAATTTTTAAAGCATTCTCTCAAGGGGATGTGCACTTAAGATGCCTTTAATGATACTCTCTGGCTTAATTCTGCAAACAAGTCCTCGCACAGCCAATTTAGAAGTCACAGAACACTCAAAGCAAAGGCAAGCTCTCCAGTTGTGTTTGTCTTTGTGTCTAGCTCGCCAGCATTAGCAAAGAGTAGAAATTCTGCCAACAAAAAAGACAAGTTCATTCTAATATCCTTAACCGTCCCTGTTTTATGATTTGCTTCCTGACAGGTCTAGATCACTCAGAGCTTAAACCCAAAGATGAAAAATTGAAAATACTGTGCTAAGGTTTCTGCATCTTGTAAATAAAACCTTCCCACCACAGGGTCCCTCACTTTGCTCATGATGCAGCTGTTCCCTCCTTCAGGGTTAGTTACCCAAGCAGGCTGCTGACTGAGTTCCCTGAGGGAGGTGTAGTCAAGGCCGCATCTTTCTCAACTGATTCCAGGCTGCACGTTTACCCTCAGAAATGCAGGAGCTGTCATGCTCAAATACTCCACATGCTGTCTGAAGGCCAGTGATATTTGCTTCTGGAGCCCCTGCAACAATTAGAAATTTACTGATCCCAGTTGCCTTCATCTCTGATTCTCTTTTGGCCCAGGTCAGACTACCAAGATTCCCCTAGCATTTCATCATTTCAGAAGAGGTCGATACCTAGAAGACAATGTCAAGATTCCTCCAGGGCTCTGCCATGGACATAGCGAGGCCTTAACCTAAAGAGTTCAATGGAAAGACTTTTCTTCACTTCCCTTCCTCCACCATAAAACACTCTTTCCTTCCTCTAGCCTCTCTGATTTAAATCTTTGACTCTGAGGTAACAGATCAAAAGGAAATAGGCTCTCTTTGGGGGGCTTGGGAGATTTTAAGCATAGGAGCAGTATAAAACACCAAAGGTCATTTTTCAAAAGACTTTTCACTCTGCCAGAAGGTTGCTGTTGACAAATCTGAGCAACACGTAAACCTCAACAATTTGTCAATTGGAATATTATTTCAAGTGCTGTTTTCTTCATTATTGATGTTCCAAATCCTGGAAGATCGATGTGGTTGGCAAGGTTGCAGGGATTCAGCCCATTTTTCTATGAACATTTTGATCTAATGAAGCTCAGCAAAGTTGGGAAGGAGAAAAGCTCTCAGCGGGGACAATAAATGTCTATATAATTTGACAGCAGCCTGTCTGTGCATGTCATGCGATGTGTCATTGTGTGTCTGTGCACGTGCTTCAGGAGACACCATGAAAAGGCAGACAGAAGAGTCAGGGGCACATCACAGAGTGTTATAAGAAATTCATATGAAGACTTGAGAAAACGTCTTATAATAAAATTAATAAAAAGTTTTAAATTGCTGGGTATGTGCAATTTGCTGAGTTTGGGGTAGATAGTTCTAATTACAGAGCTGACAAATACCAGTTATGCCTGGAAACATTTTTAGCCCATTTCTCTTTTAATACATCTCAGATTTGAAGAGGCCTTTTTCTTTTGTCAGAGCTGCTCAGTAACATATCCTGCATCTATGACTTTACAGACCTTTCTAAGCCGAACTTATTTTCCTGTGATAAGAATCTATAAAGGTCATCTGGGGAAGGAATTTCCTTCTCTCAAGACCAAAAAATGTCTTTAAGGTGAGGGGAGACTTTATTGTTCTTGAAGAGCTATATTAAGCATGTGCTTTATTTTCTGTATTCTAAAGTTTCAATATCTGGGGTCTTGATGACATTGGAAATACTGCCCTGTCTAGGGTTAGCTAGTTCCTCCTATTGATAGTAAAGAACTTTCCTGAGAGCATACCTTTTATATACAAACCAACTAATCCATAATCTACACTCCAAACACATACACATTCCTTATCAAGCTATTGTACTCCAGGCCACTATCCGCATGCCCACTTACCTCAGAACCAGGTATCAGACAACTAGGTCCTGTACTCCAGAACCTACTGAAGTTCTCCAAACCAGCCAATCCTAAACCTGCTTACCTTACCTTTCCCATTGCTTCCTGAGGAGACCACAATAAAGGCCCTTGTCCACGTTTTCCCCTCACTCCCGCTGCCTCCTGATCAACCCAGGTGTTCCCCCATGTGCCCTACCCCCACCCCCCATCAGAATTGGCATGCCCTCTTCTCTTGGGAACTGTGAGTAGTGAACTATCTTTTCAGTGGCAGTTGTTTCCTGGCCTATTGGCCTCACCACACCTAAACAATAACAAAACCAACATTTCAAAGCAGAAGCACCTCTGACGAACTGTAGCTGAAAGAACATTTATGAAGAAGAATTATCTCTGCTGGGTGAAACCTGTTTTTGAAGCTTTCCAGGTACCAGCAACCCTCTGCAGGGCAAACTGGCCTGGAAAATGTTTAAGTGGTTACAGTAATTTGCTATTTAGAGGAGAGAAGACCCCATCTCACTGTGCTGTTATGGGAGAGTTTATCACCCAACTCCCCCTGCCACCCTTATACACAGAACAAGCTTTAAAATAGTACACCATCAAGATTGCCCAGTAGGACACTCTCTGGTATCGCGAAATGGCTATGATCAGCTGTGTCTGAAATTTGCCCCTGGGGAGTCACCAACAAATCCTGTTCTGGTCAAGCTTAATATTCCAACTTTGCCACATCTCCACTTTCTCTCTGCTCTTTAAGATCTTTCCCCTTGGAATCCATGGGGCTAATTAAGAGACAAAGTGACAAATATCAGGCTCAAAAAGAACTGGAAAACATGGTTCCTCGTATGGGTGGATGAACACGTATGGAGCAGATGGCTCAGAACTGAAAGGCTCTGTGACACTGGTACACTTCTCCTACTTTGCAATTTTACCTGTAGCCAGCCGACCTTGCTTCCAAAATAAATACGAACCAATAGATGCCTCAGATGGCCAGATCTTGAAAACGCACATGCAGAATAGAAGAAAGTATGTTTTTTCATGCCTTCTAAGTAGTTCTTGTTTGTCGCCTCTATACCCAAAGAAAATACTGAACAAATTGGAGGTCCCAGGAGATCACACCTGATTTCAACCCTAGAGATGTGATACATTATCTATACTCATTTAGTTGGTAGCTACAAACTCTGCTTTTCAATTGTCAGCACATTGTCTGAATGCAAGAAATAGAATGCAATCAAGCACAAATCACAGTGTCTGGATGTTAGTCTTGTTTTGAAAGAGAAATGGTCATAAATGAACAGCTGATTTACCAATTCAGAAATTTATTACATCTTGGCCAATGGGAGAAAGTTGACTCACACTTTTCCAGACTTGAATTTTCAGCTAACTTTGCGGTGCACAGAGCTGTAGTACAGTTGCATTTTATTTCCTTAACCTTCTTAAAAATGCATCAACAACCTAGAATTGGATGACAGTTGATGCTTCCTCATAGGATAAAAACAAGTCGACTTCAAAAGTACAGAACCATTTACTGAACTCAATTAGCAACAGTAATGCCTTTTCCGGAAAACTTCTAGGCCTCTTTCTTCAGCAAATCAGAAACCAGGATCACAGAAAATGAATAAACGGCCAACAAGGATGGAGGAGAGCTAAGCAGTTTCATCTGAATTAAACACAAGCTCATTACTTAGCCAAAGAAGGAGTGAGTAACTACTTACCAACACCTTGTCTTGATTTTACTTTCCCAAATCCAAACCATGAGAAATCTGAAAACCACAACAAAACATAAAATAAACTTCGAAAGAGAAGCGTAAACCAGAGGCATTCAGCACTGTCCTTAGTAAAATAACTCAGGCTCCCTCAGAACGCTCCAGTGAGGACCAAAGCTTCCTCTCAAACAGCTAACCCTTGGATTTTTGTGTAAAGATTTATTCCTCATTCTGAGAACATGGAGGCTCAAATCAGATAGGAAACAGCAGCCTGTCTTCAAGAAAAAAACGGCCAAAATTCAAGGTTAACAACTCTGAGTAGTTTTCTTTCTTTCTCACTTTCTCTCTTCCCCCTAAATATCACATCATCTAACAGGAAAGTTGCAGGAGCAAAAATGCATAATGCATTTAACAAATACACCATGGTTCTGACCTGCAGCCCTGTGGGAAAATATGAAGAGAAAACAGATCTTTTCTGGAGCTGAGACAGGCAGTAAAAGAGGACCATGAAAGAAATCCCTTGGGATAACTGACACTTGGGCTGGGTGGGGATTCAAGAGGGAAAAGAAAGAGGGATCTTAATTCTACACAATTCCATGACTGACTTGCTGTGTGACGGCGGGCAGCTCACAGCAGTTCTGTGCCTCTTACAATGCAAGGCTCCACTGGTACGTGGAAGGAAAGGTCTGCCAAATGTTTGGAGGTCCTCCAATGAATAGAGCCCCAGTGAAATGCCTGTTTGTTACCTGGGCCCAGCTGTTTCCCTTCTAGGTAATTTCCACTGGGTTCAAAATGAATTCTACACAGAATTCCATATCCCTAGCTACAAGGCCAATAAAGGGAACGGAGCCTAAGCAAGTAACTATTTCTCAGCTCTTTAGATCTGTAGCGATTTTCACAGGCAGTGAGATAAAAAGCTAGGTAGAAGAAAAGCCATTTTAAATAAAGCAATGTATATAAAAATATTTGCACACTCGAAAATACCTTACAAAGTTGTTGTCATGATTACTATTTTTTCAAGTATATTTAGCCTCCCTTTCCTAGTACCTTAAAATTTCCGTTCTCTAACCTATTTTACTTCTGATTGGTATTCCTCTGAATGTTTTCTTCCAGGTTTTAGAAAACAGAATGAAGGGCTGGCTTTTATCCAATGCCAAATAAAGATTCCTTTGCACAGAAGACAGTGAACCTCATTCACAGGGTCCTTGGTCTAGCAAAGCAGGGCCGTGCCTGTGGATTTCTTAGCCACAACTGTTTGATTTCCATAGTTTTAATTAAACCATAGATTGCATTTTTTAAGACTGCTTTTTTCATCTGAGCATTTTTTTCAAAATCACATTTCTATCTTACAAAAAATCCACTGAAGGACAATGCCATAGCATCTGATGACACATTTCAGACTTTTTTTTTAGGCGAGCAACCCTTGATTGACTTCACAGATTGCAAGGAACTTGTCATTTTACAATTCCTTTATTTTTTATTTTTTTACACCTACAGCACCTGGTCTTCCTAGGTGGTCTCCCATCCAAGTACTAACTAGGCCCGACCCTGCTTAGCTTCTGAGATCAGACAGGATCAGGCTTGTTCAGGGTGCCATGGCCCTGGACCCTTTCAGACTATTTTTTGATCATTAACTATGATAAACACAACTGCAGTGAAATCTTTACACATCTTCGGTATTCTCATCCCTACTTTTAAAAGTAACTCTCTCAAGGTAAATTTTAGAAACAGAATGACTAGGTCAAAGAGGATGAATAATGTAAAGGTTCTTAGCATATGTAATCAAATTTCTTTCCTTCTACATTTGATCTTACTTCTACTGACTGTGTAGAGAGTGCATTTCCAGTGGAAAAGCTACTTCCATCACGCCATTGGTGTGTCTCCACCAAGCTGAACAGAGACCTGGCAAATACCCACCCCTGACCTCTGCCACATAAAACCGCTCATGCCCCATGTCTTGTAGGCTGGTGTCTGGCATAGGTGCAGTAGATACAGGGTGGGGGAAAAGAACAATAACAACCAAGAATAAGGCATTATAACTCACCAAGTGCCTCCCTCCACCCCAAACATTTCTTCTTTGGTCCTCAGTCAAACCCCACAACATATTATACTCTGTTCATTGACATGAAATTCAGAGACTTAGAGAGGATGGCAGACTTTGCAAAGGTCATGACTCATAGTGACTCAGCCTTCTGATGCCAAATCCAGGTTTTCTTTTATTCTTTCACAGTTGCCTTTTCAAAAATAGCCAAAATTAGCCAAAGTTTACAATGTTACAATGCGGATTCAATTTTATATACAGGAAAGCACTGTAAGTAGTGTATCATTCTCATAGCAGAAGATTTGAAGAGAAATGAGCTGCATGGTCTGCTGTCAAGAAGCTTACAATCACTACCCTAGAAATATGTCCAGGATGTATGAGCCTCAAAGGAGGAGCATCTATTCCAACGGGGGATGGGGGATGAGGATGGGTCAAGGGAGAGACCTCTGGCTTCTGAATAATGGATTACAATTTACTAAGAATGGTGAAAATCCAAGGGGATTTATGGCTAGCGTAGAGAGTACTGCCTGTATCAAAGGGCTGATGCAACTGGAAAAGGGAGGAAACGGAGAAACAAAAGCAAGGGCCAGGCCAAGAGTTTGGAAAGTAAATCTTTTATAATGAAAATTACAGGTAACCCCCTGCCATGTGCACGCGCATGCACACACACACACACACACACACACACACACACACACCCCAAACATAAAACCTCAAGCCAGGCAATAGCATGATTAAGATTAATTTTAGAAAAGTAATTTTGGCTTCAGAGTACAAACAGGATTATAAAAGGGCAAGACTGAGGGTTAAGGAGGCTTCTAGAGAAATCAAGGCATGCAGGAACTGTGGCTTGAGCCAGGTAATAGGGAGGTGGGACGCAGAAGAAAAGGGGATGGCTGTTAGATATTTTTAGGGGGATCGATAGGACATGATGATTGACTGCAAGTTGAGGAGTGTATGGGAAATGAACAATGAAAGTCTGGACAATGAGCCATATGCTAATACTGCCCACGGTGTCTCCAAGGAACTTAGAAGGGAAACAGGATTAGAGAGTCAAACTGACAGCGTTGATGTGGGGCACAAACCCCAAACAAGGCGTCTGTGTAAGGACCAGTGTTCAGACCTCAGAACACATGTGTAATACCTAAAATGGATTTGCCCAAGTTCAAGAATTCACAATTTAATGGGAGAGCAGAAGCTAGATATTGTACCTAGGACATGTTTCTCGTTTGGGCACCTAAAACATCCTTTCTTGCAGGCACAAATAAAAGGCCATCCAACTGAAGCTAACTTTTGACAAACTTCTTCCTAAATTACTAAAACATTTCTAAATTCTCTTTAGCAGTAACACAATTTTTATGTGGGAAAGAGTACAATCTTCTTGACTATATCCCATAGTACTTGGAAAATTTAACAGACCAGATATAGCAAGGTCACATTGGTACCTCTGCCCCATACCCCAAAGCTGTCCTTTGTTCGACAGCTCATTCTAGATGGATTTAAACAGTAGTCTTAAAATCTTAGTACTAAATTTCGCCAGCAAAATTTTCCCACAAGGCTGGAAAGAAACAATTTCTCAATTTCCTGTGATGTTTCACCCATTGGGAGTCTAGTCCTGCCAAACATTCTTTTATTTTCTGTTTAATAAGAGATACTTTACTCACTGCAAAATAAAGGGCTCCTTCAAAAGCAAATGTAGTTGCAGTAAGCTTAACGGAACTCCTCCTTTTAGAGTTTAGACCAACAAAGACTCTAAATTATGAAATTAACCGATTAAGTCCAACTTATATTGAAGAAAGTTCAATCTTCCATGACCGGAAAAGAGAACTATAGAAAAGAATGACACATTAAC
>NW_011888980.1:1842023-1847560 GCF_000151845.1 Pteropus vampyrus | reverse complement strand
TGACATGAAATTCAGAGACTTAGAGAGGATGGCAGACTTTGCAAAGGTCATGACTCATAGTGACTCAGCCTTCTGATGCCAAATCCAGGTTTTCTTTTATTCTTTCACAGTTGCCTTTTCAAAAATAGCCTAAATTAGCCAAAGTTTACAATGTTACAATGCGGATTCAATTTTATATACAGGAAAGCACTGTAAGTAGTGTATCATTCTCATAGCAGAAGATTTGAAGAGAAATGAGCTGCATGGTCTGCTGTCAAGAAGCTTACAATCACTACCCTAGAAATATGTCCAGGATGTATGAGCCTCAAAGGAGGAGCATCTATTCCAACGGGGGATGGGGGATGAGGATGGGTCAAGGGAGAGACCTCTGGCTTCTGAATAATGGATTATAATTTACTAAGAATGGTGAAAATCCAAGGGGATTTATGGCTAGCGTAGAGAGTACTGCCTGTATCAAAGGGCTGATGCAACTGGAAAAGGGAGGAAACGGAGAAACAAAAGCAAGGGCCAGGCCAAGAGTTTGGAAAGTAAATCTTTTATAATGAAAATTACAGGTAACCCCCTGCCATGTGCACGCGCATGCACACACACACACACACACACACACACACACACACACCCCAAACATAAAACCTCAAGCCAGGCAATAGCATGATTAAGATTAATTTTAGAAAAGTAATTTTGGCTTCAGAGTACAAACAGGATTATAAAAGGGCAAGACTGAGGGTTAAGGAGGCTTCTAGAGAAATCAAGGCATGCAGGAACTGTGGCTTGAGCCAGGTAATAGGGAGGTGGGACGCAGAAGAAAAGGGGATGGCTGTTAGATATTTTTAGGGGGATCGATAGGACATGATGATTGACTGCAAGTTGAGGAGTGTATGGGAAATGAACAATGAAAGTCTGGACAATGAGCCATATGCTAATACTGCCCACGGTGTCTCCAAGGAACTTAGAAGGGAAACAGGATTAGAGAGTCAAACTGACAGCGTTGATGTGGGGCACAAACCCCAAACAAGGCGTCTGTGTAAGGACCAGTGTTCAGACCTCAGAACACATGTGTAATACCTAAAATGGATTTGCCCAAGTTCAAGAATTCACAATTTAATGGGAGAGCAGAAGCTAGATATTGTACCTAGGACATGTTTCTCGTTTGGGCACCTAAAACATCCTTTCTTGCAGGCACAAATAAAAGGCCATCCAACTGAAGCTAACTTTTGACAAACTTCTTCCTAAATTACTAAAACATTTCTAAATTCTCTTTAGCAGTAACACAATTTTTATGTGGGAAAGAGTACAATCTTCTTGACTATATCCCATAGTACTTGGAAAATTTAACAGACCAGATATAGCAAGGTCACATTGGTACCTCTGCCCCATACCCCAAAGCTGTCCTTTGTTCGACAGCTCATTCTAGATGGATTTAAACAGTAGTCTTAAAATCTTAGTACTAAATTTCGCCAGCAAAATTTTCCCACAAGGCTGGAAAGAAACAATTTCTCAATTTCCTGTGATGTTTCACCCATTGGGAGTCTAGTCCTGCCAAACATTCTTTTATTTTCTGTTTAATAAGAGATACTTTACTCACTGCAAAATAAAGGGCTCCTTCAAAAGCAAATGTAGTTGCAGTAAGCTTAACGGAACTCCTCCTTTTAGAGTTTAGACCAACAAAGACTCTAAATTATGAAATTAACCGATTAAGTCCAACTTATATTGAAGAAAGTTCAATCTTCCATGACCGGAAAAGAGAACTATAGAAAAGAATGACACATTAACGCATTAAAAACCTTAAGATGGGACTTAAACTAAATAAAATAAATGGCAATGAAGATTGCTTTTCAAACATCTCCCAAAGGAAACAGCTAGGATTTAGGGGGTTGAAAAGGAATATTTATGATGCCAGCAAGAAAATCAGAGGAAGGAGCGAGAAACAAGTAATATGGAGAAATCTAATCTTCCCTGTGGGTGCTGACCTGCACAAACACTAAATGTGATTGTGAGAAGGGTTCTGATCTCTAGAGAACACAATTTCTGGATTTTTTTTTTCTTTTTTAAGTTAAAAAAATTAATTTAATATGTTAGGAGAAAAATCATCTTTCTTTCCTTGTAACTTTGAAGAAATTAAAATTTGCTATGTTCTCTAACATACTTTCTTAATATTTTAAGACAAGGCTCACCACCCTCTACCCCTCAAAAAAGCATCTGTAACATTCTCATTGAGGCAAATGGGAAAATATGATTCACCGACAGAAATGTACTTCACCTCCAACTTCCTACGGCCACACTCCCTGAAGGACACATGAAAGAGGAGCTCTCGGCTGCCTTGCTGCAGGGACCGTGTGGACCAGTGTTGAGCCCAGAGTGGACACTCAATAAGTGCTTGATGGAGTAGCTGGTTGCCTGTTACTTCAACAAAGAGCTCGAAGGACTGGTCATTGGCATGTAGGGGAAATGAATGCAAAGGATTCCTCTGCTGACAACATAATCATCTCCCTTTCCAACTGACAGACAATCGGAGCAAGTAACAGTTTGCTTAAAATTAATTCCAGTTCCTCAGGCCACTAAACAATGTAGTTTAGGGCCAAGTTTCCACTTCAATTTAATCTTAAAATTTCACTTAAGGACACAACCTTTATATAAATTCATATCCACAGACTAGGAATCAGGCTTGCTTTCAGTTAAATTGTTTGTGGAAATCATGGTGCAAAGAGAGAGTCCTGGAATCCTCCTGACCCACTTTCACTGGCTTCATTTCTTCCCTTAAACCTCCAATGTGACTTTTTATTACTGTTCTCTAAGCAACATTGAACACCTACACTGTGACAAATATGAAGGAAAATATGTGTATATTAGCTAAAACTACTAGTCGCTCTCTAAAATCTTTCTTTTCTTCCACCCCACCTCCCACCCGGGCCCATGGGTAGACTACATTTCCAAGCCGTCCTTGCAGTTAGTTATGGCCACACCCTTAAATTCTAGCCAATGGACGGTGAGCAGAGCAATGATGAGCCTTAGCCCATCAAGACTTCCTATGTATGCTACCCCATGCTTTTCCCTTCTACTTGCCCTGAATAAGGACAACACATCAAACTTGGAAGTTATGACTTGAAAATAGCAAAGAAATTCTCTGCTAATTCTCTCAGTATTGATTAATGAGTATAGACAGCATAGAAACTGAGTTACTCTACTGAGGTTCAATAAAGTGAGCTATTAATCCTCCAAATCTCATTCATATGCAAGAAATAAACTATTGTGTTTGAACCATTACCCACTTTGGAACTTATTTGTTAGGTAGGGAGCTTAACCTAACAAAACATATAGACAAAGAAAAAATTTTTTCTTGGTGCAGCTACTATAGAAAACAGTATGGCACGTCCTCAGAAAATTAAAAATAGAAATACCATATGATCCAGTAATTTTACTTCTGGATATTTACATAAAGGAAATGAAAACACTCAGAAAGATATGTGCACCCCCATGTTCACTGCAGCATTATTTACAATAGCTAAGATATAGAAGCAACCTAAGGGCCCATAAATGGATGAATGGATAAAGAAAGTGTGGTATATGTATACAATGAAATTTTATTCGCCATAAAATAGAAGGAAATCTTGCTATTTGCAACAACATGGATGAACCTTGAGGCATTATGTTGAATGAAATAAGTCAGACAGAGAAACACAAATACCATATGATCTCACTTACATGTGGAATCTAAGAAAAAAAGAGGAGGAAAAAAGTCATAGATACAGAGGACAGGTTGGTGGTTGCCAGAGGTAAGGGGTTGGGGGAATGAGTAAAACAGGTGAAAGGGATCAAAAGAGACAAGCTTCCAGTTATAAAACAAATAAATTCCTGGGATGTCATGTACAGCATAGTGACAATAATAATACTCTACTGCATTTTGGGAAGTTGATAAGAGAGATCTTTAAAGTTCTCATCAAAAGAAAAAACATGTAATTATGTGAGGTGCTAGATGTTAACTAGACTTAATTATGGTGATCATTTTGCAATGTATGCAAATATTGAATCATTATGTTGCATACCTGAAAATAATATAATGTTATTTGTCAATTACATCTTAAATTTATGTGCTTTTTTGTTTAAGATTTATTAACTGATTCCACAACTTCCCAACCCCCCATCACAAATTCAAAATTGTATATCCATGTATATTTGCATTTTTCTGAGGAGTCCACAGATTTCATTAGATTTTCAAAGTCTTCTTCACCCCAAAATGCTAAGAACAACTGAAATAAATATAAATGGCTTTAGAGACAAAAATATAAATGCATACCTATTGTGCATTTATATTCTATTTCATCATGTTCCCTATCAACAGATGATTTGGGTGCTGAGAACCTTCTATCATCTGTCACCTAGATTTTTGAAGTAGATGCCTAACTTGACTCCTGCTCTATTCTTGCCTCCCCTAATCTCTTCTCCACAGAGCTGCCAGAGTAATCGTTTTCAAATATAAATCAGACTATTGCATTCTCCTGCTCAACATCCTTTAAATGTTTCTTGTTGTGTTTAGTATAAACTTCTGGTCATCACTGTAGAGTCCCACACAACGCGGCCTCAGCCAAGCCACCCCGTCCTCCCACCCCTCTATTTCCTAAACCGCCATAGTGGCCTCTTTCCTGTTCCCGCTCACTTTGGCTTTTTTTTCTTGCCTTCTCCCAGAATCATCTTCTCGGCCTTTTTTATGCCTAACCAAACCACTTCTCCTCCTTTAGGTTTCAGGACAACTGTCACATCCTCTGAGGGGCCCCAACCTCACCACTTTAACCAGAGTCTTTCTCAACCCTTCTCCACTCACAATCATCTCATTCTTCTCAGGATGTACCAATAAATCACCTTATTCATTTGATTTATTGTATATTGTCTGTATCCCTTACTAGAAATTGAGCTCCAGGAAGTCAGCGACTGCCTTCGATGAGACTCCTCCAGAAACAAACGCCGACACAAGGATTCAAGTGTAGGCAGTTTAATTAGGAAGGGATCCAGGAAACATTAGAGGGAAGTGAGCAAGTGACACAGGGAGGGGAGAGAAGCCTGTAAAGGATGCATTTTCAGTGGGTTGTACTGTGGGCAACTATAATTCAAATTCCTGTGGAACTTGGGGAGATGGTATAAAAAACACCTCAGAACTATCTCATCCAAAAGGTGTGGAAGTTGGGTCATTTACCCTCTAACTACCATCTGATATTGGCTGAGGGCTTCAGAATAAAAGAAAGCCCTTAAGGAGAGAGTCATGGATGCTCACAGCATGACACCGTGGACGAGTACAGGGATGGTCAGAGCTGAGAAGATTTGGGTGGAACACCAAATATTTGCTACAGGGATCTCGAATGTGTAATTGACCAAGATCTCCAGTGCCTTGCACAGAGCCTCAATAAATACTTGTTGAATGAATGACGTAGAACAATTTTTAAAAAGCATAATGATACGAAGTACAGTAAGTCTAATGAAAATGCAAATATGAAAATTATGCACCCAACGTAAAAACCACTATATCTTACAAAATATATTTTCTA
>NW_011888980.1:1837960-1840954 GCF_000151845.1 Pteropus vampyrus | reverse complement strand
TAAACACTTTTTCTTCAGCTGTCACAAGCTCCCTTCAGGAAAGGCAGGTGATGTCTGGATGCACACACACAATTTCCCTATTCAAACCTTCTTAACATTGGGTGAATGACTGCCTGAACTTCATCTCAAATTCTCTGCAAAGCAATGCTGGTGAGCACTGGGAGCAAGTCTTTGGGAAGTAATTGGCTGATTCTCAGGGAATTATCTTAGCGGTGATGTTAGTGGCCCTCAAAAACAGCGACAAGCCCATAGAGGCTGGCAAACACTTTAAGCCAAATTCCCACGAGCTTTGTTTTCATGGAAAACCAAAACAATGACTCAGATCTCACTTACTTGCTCAGACCTGTCCATTGTACCGTCATCAAATAAGGCCAAAATGAAGGAAAGCTGCTCTCTCTGCTCTTTTTTTGTGCAAGATTTGTTGCTACACTAAATGCTCTTAGAAACGTCTTTGCAACTTCTGCTACATATTTATAGTTATATTCATATTTATGCTTGCATTATTTATATTCATATATATATATAAAACATGCAAATTCTTTTTTTTAGCTCCTCTAAGCCAACATTTGCTGTACCTAATGGAAAGCACCATATAGGAATTTTTCATGATTATATTACGGAATTTTGAAGGGAGATGGAGCATGGTAGGGTTCTCAGCTATGATTCTCACTATAGGATATTTTCCATTGTCAAATGTTGAACTCTTCTCTCCAATCTGAGAATGTGGTGACATGCTTCATGTTATCCTTCAGTAACCTTGTATTTTTTTTCAGTGACCCACCACCCTGCTCCACACTCTTGAATCCAGCCAAGGTGAGGAAATGTGTAAGGCCAAGATGTTTACTTAATTTGATTACTGTGTGCTCTTCTATTAGGAAGCTTCCATAATGGAATAAGACATAAAAGGAATAGATACATTTCTAAAGCTGGGTGCTGAATAAAAATAATTGAACAAAATGACCATAAATAGAACAAAATGAAAACCCATTGTTCAAAATGCAATCAGTGCCAGTCACACAGATTAATGATCAGCCACTCTGCTCAGTATCAGTTGAGGTGGTTACATACTGTCAGTGGAAGAAACCTAAACCCACATATGAAGGTGCATTTATTTCTTTAGTGTTTTCCACTAAACGCCCAATATGTTCTTTAAGATCCACTGCTTTTTGGGAAACTAATCAAAATTGACTGGCCAAATCAATGGATCTCAAATAGGGGCCATTTTTTTTTCCCAGGGGAAAATTGGCAATGTCCAGAGATATTTTGGGTTGTTTCAATGACAGCGAAGAGATGGAGGGTCTGAGCTACTCATATTTGATGGCTAAAGGCCAGGGATACTGCTAAATGACCAACAATGCACAGGACAGTCCCCCACAACAAAGAATTTAAGGCCCAAACCATCAACGGTGCTGAGACTGAGAAATACTACGCTAGGTCAGGGGCCAACAGAGGTGGAATTTGTCCTAAAACTTTTTATCCCTGTTAAATATAAACTGTAGTCTTTCTTTGTTCACTGTTGCTGTTGGAATATAGTGTCCCTCTGTTATTCTAATGTTCTTGTCACTGGTGTTCTCACCGCCAGTCCCTTTCTCAGTTTACCTTATATCTAGCAAGAAATAGCTCTGATATTGTCACTTCTGTTGCTCCCAAACACCAGAAAGTGCTATTCCAGCCCTAAAACAGAGAAGCAATGCAGTACAAAGGGATGGAAACTGGATCTGGACTCCATGCATTGGGTTTCAGTCTTTGACCTACCATTTCCTGACAGACACCCCACAGTGACTTGGTCTAAGAATTTCTACTCAGAGCAATATTTTTCTGCCCTGGCCACCCGAAGGGACTGTTTTAGGATTATGTGAGTTAATATATATGTGAGACCTCAGTAAACACTCTGATATTATGTAAACACGGGGTAAGGAAATAATAATGGCCTAAACCCTCAGTGACATTCAAAACCTTGACCTGACCCCAGATTTGTCACTTATGACACCCCTTAAAACATGCCTGATCCCAATGAAACTATTAGTTTTCATTCCTTAAGTAAATGTGCTTTCTATTTTCCTATTTATTCATTAATTCATTCAAGAATTATTCTACCTGATAGGTATAAGACAGTGCGATAAATGCCCTGTATGTAACAAAGAATAGAGTCCCTGTCTATATGGAGCTTCCAAATTCTGTATCTTTGCACTACTGTTTTTTCTACCTGAAATGTAACCTTCAAGCTCCACCTCTGATCAGTAAACCCCATTTATTCAACAAAATCCAGCCTAAAAGTCATCCTACCATGAAGCATTTCTTCATTCCCCAAATCAGAAATTGATATTTGGGTTGTTTGTCTCTCATGTAAATACCACATTCTTCACTGTATTAATTACTTTCATAATCTAATTTCTCCTATTAGATCTTAGGTACTCTGAGTCAAAAAATCTTCTAATTCTTCACCCTCTGCCATAAGTTCCAGAACAATTACAACTGTTTCAAGCAAGGTACTTTACGCATGGTAGGTATTCAATAAATATCTCAATTGCTGATTAAACCAGAAGGATTTAAAAGTAGGGCATGAGACACTCACAAAAATAGTAGAGAATGAGTATAAAGCACAGATAGACAACAGTAGGAGCATTCATTACTGTTGACTACTGTTCTCTGTATTTCTAAGGCACACTGTTCTATCTCTGTCATAGTTTGCCTCACTCTGAATTTTAATTATCTACTTACTTGTTGTAACCTCCCTCAACTTCTTTATGAGCAACGAATATTTCTATCTTGTCTCCCCATTTTCCTTCTAGCATTGAGCATAGGGCCTGTTGCATTTTAGGTGCTCAACAAAGATTTATTAAATAAATGAATAAATTCTCACTTTTCACCTTTGCTTTCTTTAATCAAGAACCAAGTTGGGCATAACATGGGTTCATAGTTGTACTAAACACTGCACTGCTAACCTCTCCTTCCTGGCCCAGCACAGGATTGGAACTCACCCCCACCCTACCC
>NW_011888980.1:1831032-1836950 GCF_000151845.1 Pteropus vampyrus | reverse complement strand
CATTTTCGTTTGTGTTCTGGACTGAATTGTGTAACCCCAAAATTTATATGTTAAAGCCCTAATCCCCAATGTGGCTGTGTTTGAGCCTTTCAGGAGGTAATTAAGGTTAATGAGGTCATCAGGGTGGGGTCCTAATCTTACAGGGCTGGTGTCCTTATAAGAAAAGACACCAGAGCTTTCTCTCTCTCCTTGTAAGCCACAGAGAAAAGTCTACGTGAGGACACAGTGAAGAGGTGCTGTCTGCAAGCTAGTAAGAGGGCCCTCCCCAAGAACCTTATTAAGTGTGCCTTGGTCTTGGATTTCTAGGCTTCAGAATTGTGATGAATTAAATGTCTGCTGTTTAACCCACCCAGTCTGTGATATTCTGTTATGGTGTCCTGAGCAGACTTAAATTTGTTTGTTTGTTGTTGTTTTTGTTATAGTTGTTGTATGTATCACCAGTCTATATCCACTTCTTCCTCTTCAACTGGTAATGGTTTTCGTTTGATTTTCCACGCGACCCCAGAGAGACAACGTGATTCAAGATGGAACCAATGGCTCAGGCATAACAAATCATCATAATTCCATTCCACGCTCATGGTAGTTGGTTCAAGAATCAGCATGTGACTAAAATTAGTGTGATCAGAACTAAGCTTAGGATGTGTGTACAAAGGTTGATATAAGTCATGTTCTCTTTCCTGCTGGATGGGCATCTGGAAGGATGTAGCATCAAGAGTGGATGGAGGTCATTTTTGTTGCAACCACGAGAGAAATTTTGTCTCCAGTTGAGCCAATCCAACAGAAGAGAGACAACAGATAGATCCTGGTTACAGTGTTTAAGCCTTAGGTCAAGTCATATCCAGAGCTTGGAACTTACTCCTTGATGGTATATTTATTGTTCAAGACATTTGCAACTGTAAAATGCCAAATTAATATGGAATGGGGCGATAGTAGCCTAATTGTCAATAAGTCAGTCCTGCATCACCAGAGGCTGGAATGAATACCTACCATATTCTGCAGTCCTTCCATGCACCCAAGTTTTATTACCACTAATGTTGAATTGGCCTCTTATGGAGATGTAAATGTTCTGTTCTTCAAAGGCATGTTTGACAGGATGAAAGGCTCTGGGATTTCAATGATTTTGACTCCTCTGGAGATGGGAAGACAGCCTATTATAGCAATTTCCATGGGAATGAAAAGACATATACTTTAGCTATTCAAATATTTAACTAGCTCTTTTGTTGTTGTTTTGAATTCCAACAAGCTGCAGCTGCCTGTTTGTGTCTGTTGTGCCTTTAAGGGGCTTGCTGATTCAGTAAGATCCCTTGAATGCATTAATTAGCCTTCTCTCATTTTCCCAGCCCATGCCCATGAAGAAATGAGCATTAGCAACTCCAATCGCAGAACTTGATGTGAGTCTTGAGGGTACCAGATAAATGGAGGCTCAGAATTGTCGGCTTTCTGATGGGCATTTTTATTCTGGCAGCACCCTGCATGCTAAGGCTTGTGTGGCTGCATGATTAATTTATTGGCTATCAGTATTGGCAGGCAAATGAAATACAGGCCCTGGATTAAAGTGTTACAGGGGAAGCGAGACATTAATCAGCCCAGGTACATGAGTCAGAGGAGGTAAGGATTCAGAGAAAATAAAATGTTATGGAAGACTAGGAAATGATTTATCATTTTTAATATATATCATCTAAGCCCACTCTTTATAACTGCTGGTAGGCCTCCATGTTGTGAAGACTTGGGCAATAAAACACTCCTTTCTTAAAACACTAAAGTGAAAGATGCTGGTGGGGAAAATAAAGAAACATGAAGAATAAACTGACTGTAAAAGAAAAAAGTGTTTGGCTTGAAATTAAATTTCAACTTTTTTTTTTAAGTGATTTAGAAATACAGCTTTTGCTTGGAAAAACTGCATTCTATCACTCAGATAGAGAGAAAGATATGAGGTCTGTCCATGAGGGCCAATTTCTCAGATCATTTTTGAAATTATTATAGTATGGAAAAAAATGTACTTTCAAAGAGTAGGTGGCCATGGCAGGCTTAATGGTTAATACAACTGATTGAATTAGTGTTTACTAAGAATCCTTGAGCTTGGAAGTTTGGTTCTACACAATTAAGCATTCTCAAATTTGTAAGTTAGCAAGAGTAAAGTCTAGCAATTATAGGAAATGAGACAACCCCTCTCCGATTAGCAGTTATTACCCCTTCTTGGGTTCATTCAATCCAAGAAATTATAAGAACCATTTTCAGAAGGCTTCCCTTTCTGAAACAGGCAGAAACAAACAGCACATCTCAGCATTCTGTAATGCTTTATAGCTTATAATAGTAATGGTTTTCCTCAGTTCTAGAAAACAGGCAGAGAAAGAAGGGCTTAAGCAAGTTACCCAGAAACATCAAGAAATGTAAGGAGAGAAGAACATTAGGGGGTCCATTGTCTGCTCCCTCATTCTACCCTTTTTACAAAAATGTTCTTACTTGTTCTGAACATAGGAGAAGTCTATGCTATGTTTATGAACATAGAGCCCATTGCTTTATTCCAAATAGCAAGTCACCTGTGACTAGATAAATGCTTGCTGAAATGGCCATGGCCGCTGCTCTGGTCCAGTCCTCTGCAGCTCTCACACCTGCTGTCTTGGCCTCCTGCCCGCCTGCCTTCCTCTTGCCCTCCTCTGGTCCATCCTACATGCTGAAGCTGGAGAGAATTTTCTAAAATGCCATTCAGATCCTCTTCTTCAATTGAGGGTTCCACATCACTGCCTTACAACCCAACTCCTCATCTAGGTCTTGGCTTGAACTACCTTTCCAGACTCTTCTCTTCCAGGCTCTTTCTCTCATTTTGTGCCTTACTAACTGAAGTAGTGATTGGTAGCTGGGTCTTGACTCTATGTCTTTGCCATTGCCAATCCTTTCCCCAGTTTTTCCTATTTACCCTTTATTATTCAAGGGCCACCTCCTTCAGAATGCCTCCCCTAACCACTTCCAACTAAAATAAATGTTTCTCCTCTCTACTCACATGAAACCCTTTGCATGCATTACAATGATCTTCTCACTTATCTCTGACCTCAACTAGATTATAAATTTTTGAGGAGGACCCTCTAGTCTTTCAAGTGTTTATTCCCACACAGTGCCTGACATAAAGCTTTTGCACCTGCAGCAGCCACGCAGGGCTGAGCCATTCCACTACACCCTGACTGGTGCCTCCTGGAGTTGCTCAACCCGGGCCAAGGGCAGGCTGCCTGTGGTCCACTATTAGAGATCCATACCTTTGAGCTCTAACTCTCTGCCTTCAAAAATCTCTGGGGAAAATGAAACCATTTCTGGCAAAGAGAACACATCAAACATCATAGCCCTTGAAACCGAGCACTGTTTGACTGAGCAGCTAGCCAGCCTGTCAGTAAGGCCCTGGGGAATGTCAGCAATGGGTAGCCGCCTTTATGTGAAGGAAAGGGAGGAACAAGAAAGGCCTAACACCTAGGAGATTTCCCAGGGGTGGGGGAGGTGGCGGACTTCTGCCCTAGGCAGGGAGGCTATGAGAGAGGGGTGGGTTACAGGAGCCGTGCCTTCTCTACTTCATGAGCTTTCCTAAGCACCCCTAGGTATAATAACTGCTCAGCTCCTGTAGACACAAGGATTCAATTCATCAACTAAAAATGATTCGATTAAGAACTTACTGTGTACAATATTATGGGAAAGATTAGCATTCAATGAGTTCTTCCTACATACTGGGAATCTTATTATTACAAGCTCATCATTACACCATCGAGTAGGTATTATAATCCCCATTTCTAAGGTGCAGAGGAATTCAGTAATTTTTGGATTATACAGGCAGGAAACAAAGCAAAGCAACTGTGTAGTCAAGAATTTAAAAATTATTATCTATAGAAAAAGAAAAATATAAGGATAAGGTATATTGGGAGGAAAAAAGGAAACAGTAAAATGACATAGGTGAAGTATTCATAGACAGACTTGTCACCCAAGACCTTTATAATCAGCTAACTTTTTCTTCAAGGGCCTCTTCACAGGGAACAGTATTGCATCCCAAAGTATGCACGTCATCCGGGCTAAGATTAGCCAGTCCTTTACTGTGCTTAAGAGCTGCCATGGCATGCAAGGGTGCCTGGAAGACAGGACATTAGGAGGGATTCTCGAGTCACCCACATCAGTCGTGTCATCAGATTTCTGGGGAAAAGGATACATAATTCTGCCTACTGTTTCAATGTTTTGTCTACGAGAATGCAATGTGCCTGCACATATAGAAATATCTGGGCCACTAAGGTTTTCACTTTCAGGGGAATGCTGCCTATCCTATAGCCCTAGGCTTTGCTGTCCCCCAGACTCAACCTGGGACACTCGTTCTTTCATTCATTTATTCAACAATATTTATGATGATAAACTATCTTAAGACAAGTGAACAAAATAGACAAAAATTCCTACAGTGACACAGCTTATACTTTGTGGAGGAGACAGATGATCAACAGCAACAACAAGGAAATATGTATCATGCATGCGAGAGGTCAGGGCTTTGAAGAGAAGTAAGGCAGGGAAGAGGGATGGGGACCATCAAGTAGGAGTAAGGACTGCAGTTGAATAATGGTCAGGGAAGGCCTCCTGTGAGGAGGTGACATATGAGCAAGGACCTGAAGGGGTACATTCCAGGGAGAGGGGACCACAAACACAAAGGCTGTGGGGAAAGAGTGTACCCAGGGTGGGCTCCAAACAGCAAGGAGGACAGTGAGGGCAGATAATCCAGAAGAGAGAATAGGAAAGCCTGGGCCAGGTTGGCAGCTGTGGAGAGGGAGCAAAGCAGTTGGATTCTAGAGATTTTGAAGGCAAAGCTGATAAGGAGTTGGACAAGGGGTATGAATAAAGAGAGGCGTCATGAAGACTCACAGATTTTGGTCTGAGCATCAGTTTAGTGAGCTGGGTGGGACCCTGCGGGGCGGTGGGGGAAATCATATCTCAGGGGACAGCCAGGGCTCTGTTCTGACATGCTCAGTGTAAGATGCCTGTTAGGCATCCAAGTGGGGCTGTGAGCAGATGGTTAGCCGTGGAAGTCTGGAGATCAGAAGAGAGGTCTCTGCCAGAGATGAGACTGAGGCAAATCCAGCATTTAGATGGATTCGAAGCTATTAGACTGGATGAAGTCCTTACAAAAGTATGTAGAACCGGAGGGGAGAGAGGCTCAGGTACTGTTCGTACTGTTCCTGGGGCTCAACAACGGTTACAGTGAGGAGACAAAAGAAGCCACCTCTCTGAGGAGGGAGGAAAACAAGAGGATGGGGTATCCTGGAGCCAAGTGAAGAAAGTATCTGAAGAAGATACAAGCTGTGCCAGGTGTTGCTGATAGGCCAAGATCGGTAAGGAGAGTGACCGTGGACTTGACAATGGTGACCTTGAAAGGAGACCTTCTGGTGTTACATTCAAAAGTAAAATCAGTAAAAGCCCAATTTGAAGGAACTAAAGAGAAAGGTGGATAGCAGAGTTCAGAAAGGAAGCCAGCTCTTTCCAGAAGATCTCCGTAGGAGGCTAAGAGAAAGAGCGGTAGATGGAGGCAGGGGTGCGAGGTCAGGAGTTTATTTTTCACAAGTGAGAAATGACAGCGCATTTGTAAGCTGAGGAGAATGATTCAGACAGAAGGAACTGTGATGTTGCAGGGAGAGGAGACAACTTCTGGGGTGATGTCCTTGACCAGGTACGAGGGGGCAGAATCCAGCGCACACCTTGGGAGCTGTCTCAGGGGAACAGCATCAGGAAGGAAGGCAAGGCCATGCATGGCCCCGAGAATAGACACAGACGGGGACGTGGTGGGGAGGGTGGGGACTGCGGGGCTCTCTTCTGAAGGTGTTAATTTTTCAGGACAATGAAAGCCGGGTCTGGAACTAAGAATGTGTTAGGGGAAGAGGAGGTGGAGGAATACAGAGAGAGGAAGG
>NW_011888980.1:1823874-1829815 GCF_000151845.1 Pteropus vampyrus | reverse complement strand
AAACCCACAGGCAAGCTGGGGCCTGGCCTGAAGAATGTACAACTTGCACTGTGTCTGCTAGAGACTCTGAAATCAGCTCCACATCATAACATCTAACCCTCGGCCAAATTCAGCACAGTGCAGGGCGTGGAGCAGGCACTCTACAAATATTTGGTGTTGACCAAATGAAGGAAACTGCCTACTGCCCCGGATAGATCTTTACAGAGCGTGAGGGAACCCCAGGATGCCTGTACCTTCAGAGGAGGGTCAAAATGGGCTGAGACCCTCCTGGGGAAGTACATTTCACAGTGAAAGGAGTCTGCAGGGGTTAACAGTTTGAAGTCGCAAGTTTATTCTCAGTTCTACCCAGGCCACAAACATTTAGTGAACAACTGTTAAGTGCTAGTCTTTGTTTGTTCAAAGAACTGGGGTCTGATATAAATCCAACAATATTATATATTTACCAGAGTGGATAAAATATAATAGAGGCCAGTGAAAAATCAAATTAAACCGTGTGTTCATCTGGGGTGTATATTGTTTTAGGTTTTCAAAAAGTGTATTTTGACTCTTCTGGTGAGAAGTTATTAGAAGAGCAAATGAGAGCTACTCCAGTGTTTCACACACAAAGATGCGTATTAGGTTGACCACCAAACCACAAATGGGGAGTAATAAATAATACATAGCAATGGTCAGAATCAGTATGAATGTGGGTTAATTACAACAGTAGTAAAGGAAGTGACGTAATTTATTTTTCAAGGAGTTAATGAAATGGATGTTCCACCTTCCAGAGCCTTCTTGTACTTCTTAGTGTTCCCTTTCTTCCAGAAATTGAATCCAAGTCTTATAGCAGATCATTATGAAAAAAAAAATAACTAAGGCTTCTTTGAAGAATTTCTATTATTTTTAATCAATAAAGCAGAAGGTAAATAGAGCTATTCCCTATTTTAAAGACTAGAACTGTCTCTTTTGAGTAAATAAGCCATTATTTATCTTACTTTAAATTATGTATCAAAAAGAAAAGTTCATAAGATAATATACATTATGGGAAGAAAAATAATACTAGGTAGGTAAATTCACTCCCCTGGTATTTTTTTCCTTATAAATGTTTAATAACTTTTTTGCATTACAGAACATGGGCTTGTTTTTTGCAGAAAATTTGAAAATATGCAGAAAGTATAAAAAAAAAAAAAGATCACCTAGATTCTCATGTCCTATAATTATTAACATTCTGATGCTTTTATATCACTTTTTCTATATAAAACATTTGGAGTCGTGATGCATATAAAATACATACTGAGTATAGTTTAATATTCCAAACTTTTTACTTAACATTACATTGTCAGCATATACATTGTTTTACTGTCTTTGGAATGTTACCATTATTCAATTAATCATTCTGATATTATTAAACATTTAGGCTTTTTTTTTTTTGGTCTATTATAAATTATGTGGAGAGTACCAACTTTATACATATAGCTTCCTCTCCATCTCCATCCCTGTTTTCTTTTGGATATACCGTAGTTGTTGCCCTTGTCCTGAATGGCTTTTTTTTTTAACCCTTATATTGTCTAATATTATTGCTAACATAAAGATGAGCTACTAAGTAATCTGTTTGGTATCTGGCCAGATGATAGAAACTTTGTACTCACTACTGCATTTAGAAATTGGTTCTCTACCATTTTCTAAGTACTCAATATCTAGAAATATATCTTTCACTTCCCCTTAGGTAAATCCCTTATATCCATTTCATGTCTTATTCGATTAGCTATAACTTCTGGAACATGATAAAATCATAGTGATGGCGTATACGTTCTTGTGTTGCTTCAGATTTTAATGGGAAAACTTTTAAAGTTTCACCATGGAGTATGTTAGTATAGGATGTAGTATCTTTACCAAAGGAGGCATTCTTCTCATCTTAATCTAGTAATTCGTATGAGTTATTTAATCTTGTCAACTATATGAAGACAACTATATTATTACAGTAGCATGGGGTTATTCTTTTATTATTAGGTTGTACAAAAGATTATCTGAAATTTTAACTTTTTATGTCTAAAAGTCTTCACCATTCCATTGGACAAAATTCCTTGCTACAAAGTCTCTCTCCAATGCCTCAGATTTAGCTAACGTTTACTGAGGGCCTATTAGGCTCCAGGCACAGTTTCTAAGTACTCTACATGCATCTCTCAACAATCCTATAAGGTAGATCTTAATGTTATTCCTATTTTATGCTCGAGGAAATATAGGTGTATAGAAGTCAAACCATTTGTTTGAGTTCACACAGCCAGTGAGTGGCAAAATTAAGAATGGGACTCCAGGCAGCCTGACAGTGGCATGTGCTCGTAGCCACCACAGCCATTCCCCTAGTTAGAATCACAGCTCTATCACCCGCCTTAGTAGCCTTGAGCAGGTCACTAAACTTCTCTCAGAAACACTTTCCTCATCTCTAAAGTAAGAATAACAATAGGAAGGAACAATATGGACCCAGTAGCATTGGGGTGAAGCTCTCTGTGACTGACATGGAATAGACACTTAATAAAATGGCATTTCTTCTTATTACTTTTATTTACTTAACAAGTATTTGTTGAATGCCTGCTCTCTGCCAGACATTATTCTGGCATTTTGGAAATAACACTGCTCTCATGGAACTTCTCTTATAGTATATTCCAAAATTATTTAATATTATATTATACTATATATAATACTCTACTACAGGTTCCCAATCCATTATCTGCACTTCTAAAATCTAAAACATTCTGAAAACCTAAAGTTAAACTAATTTGGCACTAACACCTGACCTGAACTGCAGCGAGGTTATCTTTAGACTTTACTTATTCCAGTTAGTGTGACTCGTCTTCAGTTTCACTACAGAAATATCACTGAATGTGACTACAAAGAGCTCCCCCAGGTCCCACTGGAGGTGGTAGCAATATTCACTATAGGAAACTTATTGTATTTCTAAAATCCAAAAAGTCCCTAAATCCAAAGTATCTGATTCTGGGGGTTTTAAATTAAAAAAAAAAAAGTATGGTCCTGTATAATCTATGGTCCTGTATAATATGCTGGAAAAGCAGCATATTACATTCTAGTGTAATCTAACAGTGTGATCAATTTTTTCTCTCAGTTATCATGCAAGTCCTTTGAAGGTACTGTCTTTTCTTGCTCATCGCATTGTCTCCCACAGTAATTCACATGCTCCCAGATGGGATCTTAATAATCATTCCATTCAAATTAATTCAATCCAAGAGAATCCTCCTGGATCCAAGGTATTTCCGTTCCCTTCAAGGCTAGTTCCTTCAGATAAAAACATCAATGTAGCCACCATTTTTTAACTAACCTTGAGGCAAATGGGCAGGGCTGACCATAGGAAGAGTTGCCTTTGACTTACATTTCTATATACCTAGAGGTGATGTTCTGCCTCCTGTCAATGTATTTGGTCTTAAATATCGGATAAGTACTTGATTTTTTTAAATAAAATATTCAAAATATGTCAGCACATTTTAACAATTTTCCTTTCATCAAAAGTCTGGCTCAAAATGTTTTGGCAAAGAGCAGAACTATGGTGTTTGCTCAAATAGTAAAGAGCTCTGTTTCTCTGAGGTTTCTGCTCAAAAAATGGCCCCAAGATGCAGTGCAACCCAGTGTTCTGCCTTGGAACAAGACATGAGCCATTAAATCCTGTCTTACACTTCAACCATGAAGGCTTCCTTATGCTTTTGGAGCTGTTTCATCTTGTCTATTGTTTTGAGTTTTATATGAGATTAGGATTTGCTGGCATTGCAGGGGGAGATACCAAAATTGCCTCAAGCAAGTTCTATAAGCCATAAATAAGAACAACGATTTACACAATTACTTTTACACAATTCGTTTTTCAAAGTACTCCCACATACCTGATTTCAGAATACTTTCCCATGAGCTGGTTACCCCAGGTCAGCCATATATGGCCATTGGTCCCATGGCTGTCTTCAGGACTGATGTAGAAGGCAATGCTTTTACACAATTTTACAACATGACTATTACAAAGCAATATTTTTGATTTTCAGCCAACCCAATATGTCATCTTTAGATTTTTGTAGGTTTGTTGTTATCTCTGCCTGAGTCTCATAGTACAAATGCCAGAAAAATTAGCCCATGGTTCTGGCACCTGATGGACACACCCTTCTTTGATATGGAAAAGTTCACTGTTCCAAAGGCAGGAATGGCTGCCTTTCAGAGTCAGCTAGTTTTACTAACAGAAAATAGCTTAGCACACTCCATCTTGCAGTGCAGGATCATGCACAGATGAACACTGAATACATATACTGTGATGATTGATAATGATGATGGGGCAAGCAAGAAAAGATATCTTGAACAGGGCTAAATACTCAATAATTGCTGATTGATGAATGGTGACAGCTACCAAATGTCACCCTAAAAGATAGCTACACTTGAAAAGATAAGTAGGTGAATTCAAGCTCCAAGATAAAATGCCCAGGATTGAATTGTGGGTCTTTCTCAAGACAGGCATTCCTGGAAGAGTGGAAAGGAAAGCATAAGCAGTCGTTATGGGTTTTCCCTGCCAAAGGAATACTACTTACCCAACACAGAAGACTGAGGCCGTACCCACTATAAGGAATGTTAAGGAATGTTAATTATTGCCTGGGCAAGAAAGCCACTGCTATTAGTCTATTTTGCTTATGTTTTGTAGTATGAGCTAGAACAGCTACGCTATTTGCAGTGTCCAGTGCTAAATGAAACGTGTACCCCTTGTTCATAAATTATTAAAAATTCTAAAATGTTAACAGCAGAGCATTAAAACAAGAAACCTTCTACAAGGGGCCTGTGTGAAGGCACAGGTCCACTTCCATGAAGCTGATCCTGCATCTGGTTTATATATAATATTATCATTATTCATCTTGTTACCTGTAATTGGTGGGCTCTTGGAATCCCAGGAGACTCAACAGGTGGGCAGAGTTAATAAGATTACAAAGATTCCATAAAATCATGCCTGGGTTTAGATGAAATGAAGTGGTATATAACCTTCCAGTCACAGGACACTGTACACAGACCATGAAGGTAACTAGAAAATGGCAGGGACTCTTGGTAAGGCTTTAGCCTGAAGAGTATGAAAGGCGGCACAGGAGGGTGTCAGGAAATCTGGGCAAGACCAGATGACAATGGGGTCTGAATGACACAAAGCATCTCCTAACCTGCTCCTATTGCCAGAGCCACTGTGTGTTTCCATATTCAGCATAATTCTACATAAATCCCATAATGTCTTAAATCTATCTGCAAGTGGGCTCAATGATGAGTGTCTGCTGTAGGGTGGTGTCCCTTAAACCACTCCTATTCTGGAGCAGTGACAGCTACAGAGCAGCTTTGTCCCCAGATGTTTTTGATGGCACATTTCCAAGAATTACTGGTGTTTTCTCCCATTGATAGATGAGAAACAAAACACACTTAAATTCGGTGAGGAAAATAGGAACCCTTGCTGTCTCTTGTGAAAAGGCAATGGCCATCCAGGAGTTCCCAATACAAAAGAAAAATATGGAGCTTAGTGAAGAGGATTAAACCACCTCATCCATCAAAGGCAAAAAGAGAGTGTCATAAATCTGTGAACAATCCCAGAAGGCATCTGGTAGACCCAACCATCTATCTTGGACTGTCAGAGAGGAGTGTGTGTGGGTCTTTGAGATGAGCCCTCTATCACAGCTGCCTCTCACACTTTATCCAGAGCTCAACAGCTACCCATTGTGCAAGTGGGCAGAATGTCATTTCCAGTGAGGTCAACAGAAAGGAATATTATTTAACAAATCAGATCCCCAAAAGATTTGAGGGCAAAATTGGTTTAGTTATTCAACATAGAGGGAATAAAGACATTCTAAACTGTCGGGTACCGTGGTGTACAGCAGAAATCACATCTTGAAGTCCATGAAGTGAATTTGCCTTCACATGTCCTTTGTTTAACTATAATATTGTTTAAAAA
>NW_011888980.1:1821708-1823121 GCF_000151845.1 Pteropus vampyrus | reverse complement strand
TTAGACATTTGTATCAGTCTGCCATAAAGCATGACAGCTCCAATTTTATAAAATGTTAATTTAAAAAATCTATTAAACTCATGTCCCTCTGAGAGAAATTAATATCACACCTGAGGTTGGGAGTCAGTTCAGCTCAGAGGCTGTGAAAATTGGATGGCAAAGTCAAAAAGGAGGCTTAAAAGCAGACTAACCCATGAGCAATTTAGTTAAGAGTTTGGGCTAGATTCTGACCCTCAAGGGAAGAAATGCTGAGGGCCAGATTACAGTGCTTAGAGACTGTGCAGAAGCTTGAGAGAACATGAAAAAGTAATCAAAGATTTGGAAATGGAATTAGAAAGGAAACCACTGGGAGACAGAGATTAGTTCACCTGAAAATACAGGGATGGAGCACCGTAGAATCATTCAATCCAGGAGGACACAGACAATAAGTGGTAACCATTAGTAACTTCCAATGAGGTCAGGAAAAATGAGAAGTAGCTTGAAATCAGACATTGGAAAAATACTTCTTAAGGTAAAGGTCATGCCATTCTACTCTGGGGGTCACAAATTGGCAGCCAACAGGCCAAATGGAATCAAGAGACAAGTTCTGTCTATGTTCTTCTAAAAATGTAGTTTGCCAACATTTAAAAATCAGGAGCTTACACATAAAATTCTAGCTTCTTCTCTTTTAAAAAGAAGATGATGTGGCAGTAGCAGGCCTAGATTCTAATGTGGTGACTGGAGCTGGGTTCACAGAAACTCCATGAGGACAAGGGGTTTGTCTTGTTCAACTCTGTGGCCTCAGCACCAAGGACAGTATGTAAAAGGTACTCTATAAATGGTTGAATGAATGGATGAGTAGCAGTTGTCCTCTTTGAACAAGGCCACACTATCCAGGGGACTCCACCACCCAGACTGTCACCTGTCTCCCCTAAAGTCATTTGAGGTTTCTACTTTGCTCAGTGCTATAATCTTTTCTTTGATTGAGACGCTACATTGCCTCTTGACATGAATTCCCATAGAACCCACTCTAGTGGCTACAAATGCAGGCCTTTGAAGTGAAATGACAATGCAGTAATATTCTTTAAGGATTTTTGTTAATAGTCCAAAAAACAAACTTCCTTTAAAGGTTTGGCATTATAGTTCATCCTGCAGGCAGAAAGCTGTATATGTAGAGGTTTCCCACACTGTCTAAAAGCAGTGTTCCTATGAAATTTCTCATAAACCAAAATGGTATGAAGCAAAGAAGTAATTATCATTAATTTACATGGAAAAAATTTTTGAGCATTCCCAGATCCCAAAAATAACCCACCATATTATACCAAATAACACATAAAACCTAAAATAACACTAACATATAGTAAAAGCCAGTGCCGCTCTCTGTGCTCAGAGTGCACACTGCCTCTATAACAGCTCTCTGCAAATAAACACTAA
>NW_011888980.1:1783050-1821658 GCF_000151845.1 Pteropus vampyrus | reverse complement strand
CTAAAATAACACTAACATATAGTAAAAGCCAGTGCCGCTCTCTGTGCTCAGAGTGCACACTGCCTCTATAACAGCTCTCTGCAAATAAACACTAATCCCTATTTTCACTTTTGCTTTTTGTCATAGAAGCAAAAATCTGCTTCAGATTTCTTTCAGTTAGCAAAAACGGGTACTAATACAGGTCTTTCATAAAAGCAAATTGGTGGAAAGCAAACTTTCTAAAACCAATGGACACCTATATTTGCTAAAGCTTCTTCGGTGCTTGAACAGGGCAAGGACTTCTGATAGGCTTCAGATCTGAGTGCTTGTATAGTCATTCAACAAACACTGAACCTCTTCTAAGTGCTAGTATGACTAATTGCCATGTGATATGTCTCTTGTACCTTGATGTCCAGAGATTTAAACTTTTATTAAATGAATAAATGAGTACTGGGAATCGTTACAGACAATAACTATATTTTGTGACTCTGCTATGTGCCAGATATATACATTCTTAACTATTATTCTTATTTCATAGAAGGTGAAATTGCAACTTAGAGTGGTTAAGAAATAAGTCCACAGCAAAGGCCAGTCAGGGATTTGAACTTAGATCTGCTTGGCACCACACCATGTGCATTCCATTATGCTATCAACCTCTCAAATAAGCTGTATTCTTAAGTGTTGTGGGTTCAATAGTGACCTCCAAAAAAGATATGTCCAATTCTAACCTCTGGAACCAGTGAAGGTGATCTTACTTGGGTAGGGGGAGGGAGGAGAGTCTTTGCAGGTGTAATTAAAGATCTCAAGGTGAGATCATCCTGGATTTAGGGTGGGCCCGAAATCCAATGACAATTATCCATATGAGGAGGAGAGGACTCACAGACACAGAGCAGAAAAGGTGATGTGAAGACAGGAAGCAATTGTAGTGATGTGTCTATAAGCCAAGGAGTGCTAAGGGTGGCCAGCAGGCGCCAGAAGCTAGTTGAGGCATGGAACAGATCCTCCCTCAGACCCTCCAGAAGGAATCAACCCTGTCACAATATCTCAGTTTCATATTTCTGGCCTCCACAACTGTGAGAGAATAAATTTGTTGTTTTAAGTCACCGAGTTTGTGGTAATTTTACGGCAGCCCTAGGGAACTAATATATCAAAACATCCCAGGTCCACTTACTAAAGAAGTTTCCCTCAAAATCTTAGTCTATACAGCTCATAGGGAAGATCAGGCTGTGGTCAGGATCCTATACCTTTACTGGTCTTTCTTACCTCACAGGTTTCCTATTTCCAATCAAGCCTTTCAGCTGGAGTTGTCACACAGCATTACCCAAAAACATGTTCCCATCTCAACAAAAGTGAACTCAACTGAGTATCATATATACTTCATTGGCTTCTTTGAAAACACAGTGAATAGAGGGCCCAGGCTCTCTTCACTGATCATCCAATATGGCACACTACTTATATGGAGTATAGGAAGAAAGGTATCATTTCTGTGTGGGCAATTCTGGGGAAGCTTCTAGGAGGAAGGCAGGAACTGAGCTGGGTCTTCAAAAGGGACAACAGTAATGATAATCATCACAATGCTATCATTTATTGAGTACCTACAACATGTCCCAAGCTGTCCTACTGCCTTGATGTACTTTACCCACTTTATTCTCCTAGTCACTCCACAATGTAGCTAGCTAGCTAACTATATGACACCTTTGCTTTCCTGAGAAGGAATCTGGGACTTGGAGAGTTAAGGGCCAAGTCCACAGTCACCCAATCAATAAGTAACAGGACTCTGACAGATGAATGCATAAAGTGGTGGGAGAAAGAAGGTCAGGCCAGGCAGAGTGAGCAGCTTGGGGAAGAGGGACGGAGGTGGTAGATGTGGAAGACATGGCTGAACAGTCAGGCTGGAGGGAGAATGTTCTGCAGTTCGGATGCCCTTTCGGGGAGCTTGGCCCTAATCTACTTAGCTGTGTACGAGGTGTGTGAGTACAAGACTGACTGGTTCAAGTCTGTATTTTGGGAGAAAAATGTTGGACCCGGGGATGGAAATATGGTGAGAAAGAGCGAGAAGACCAGTCTGCCCCTCTCAAATATGGAGGGCCTGAAGGAAGGCAGAGGTGGTGAGACTGGAGAGGATGGGACAAATGTGAAAGAGATCAGGGAGCAAGACAGTTGGATTGCAGGACAGTTTTCAAAAGGTGACAGCAAGAAAGCTGTCCTGGCTAATGTGGAGGTTTAGAAGGACAAGCAAGGTGTTTTCCACAGCAGAGGACATGGGCCGAGGGCTGGGTGGGTAGCCACAGTGGATTCAGTTTTTAAAAAAACTGCTCTGTTTTTGCCTCCGTGCCCCTCAAACTTCAGGGATGTCTGCTTAGCAGACGGTGCTGCAGCTCCTGTCTTCTCTCTCTGCCTCTGATGGACTTCCTTCAAGGGAGACTGGTTGGCGTTTAGAGGGTCTATCTTTAAGTTAAATACATGAATAGTCTTCAGCTCTCCAAAGGAAATAGTACACTCTAGGTTTGAATCATGCAGAATGTGTAAACCACTGGCCTGCTTCCCAGAAAGGTCCACCTCACCAGCTTCGGGTTGGCCGTGTCTCACAGGCCCAGAACTCAGCACTCGGGTACAGAGTACCCCAAACACTTTCTGCACTTCATCTAGGAAATCATCAAACTCAGATCTGGGAGCGCTTCAGGCTCTTGTGAACGCATTCAGGGCTATCTAGAATTGCCGCCAGTGCCAGTGCACCTTCCTAGTCCCTATGGGCCTGCCCCTGCCATCTCTGAAGGGCCAGACAGTCCTCTCTCCATGCAACCCTAGAAGAAGAGAAAATTTAAGAGTCTGGGACCCACATACCTAGTAGTCAGGGTCTAAGATAATCTGAATTCATACACTTATCTCATTAAGCGGCAGTTAAAAAAGAATGTTAACAAGCACCAAACTTGACTGGAGGCAGAAGACAAGGGTTCAAATCCTGACTCAACCTGTGGTTCTTATTAGCTGTGGGCTTGGAAAAGTCACAGATCTCTGGTGATGGGCCATGCTAGGGTCCTCTGGGTCCACCGTGGCTGCAGTTGTGCACCCAGCCCCTGTAGCAGCCAGCACCTGTTTCTCTTTCCTGGAGGACTGGTCTTGAGCTACTAGAGCCCACTCTTGCCTTTTGGGACCCTCAGCCAGTGATGAGTGGGCATATGAATATGAAAGCCCAACACTCATATCTCTGGGAGGTAACTGCCTCCTCCAGGAGACTATGTTTGAAATGGTTCTCCTGTTAGCACCCCTTTCCCTGTCTTGCTTCCCCTACTCCCCCTGGCTGCCTGGAGCACACCGTTAATAAATCGCTCATATGTGAATCCTGATCACAGCATCTGCTTCCAGGAAGCCCAACCGAAAACGAGTATCTGCTCAAGGCTGTGGTGGAGGAATCATATCTTAAAGCAGCAAGCAGAATATCCATCACGAGGGTCACAACAGGCAAAATCTGGCAAAAAGACATGTTTTGTTTGGCTCACAGAGACTTTAAGAAATGTGACGGGTCTTGCCAACATTTCAAAACAGGGAAATTTCACACAAAAACCCACATCTCCCCTTGTCTTGAAAAATCAGAAGATCCAACTACCCTGAGCCTGCACTCCTGCACAGCAGCACTGGGGGAGGGGGGTGGGGGCGCTGGGGGCTAGTCCCCGCCAACCCACCTACTTGCTCACATCCGTAATTACTGGAGTTGGCAACCTATGGCCCAGTACATATTAAGTACTCAATAAAGTCTGTCAAATCCGAATAAGGCATAGTTTTTCTTGAAAACAATTCAGCTCGAGGGCTGATGGAGAGCAGGGGTGAATAATCGTGTAAGTTCCACTCCAGCTCTTTCCTCATGCCTGGCAAGGCACTGATGTACACTTCCACAAACACTCTTCTGAAAGAAGATGAATCAATGACGAGCGCTGCCATGATAGGAAATTTGTTTGACAGGGAACATGTAATGAAACGAAATAAAATCACTTGTGGTTTCAGTATGCAGGCAAGAAAAACAAAAACAGGTCTTAGTTTCAGATGTTGTTTTATGTTGCCATAAATAAAAGGATGGCTACAGCTCAAAAATGACATTTTAAACATTTCAAAATGTTGACTTGCCTAGCCTGTGTACTTTCTTTTTTTTCTTTAAGAATGATTATAGTTGAAGTCCTTTAAACCAAGGTAGCTGGTAGTAAGTCATTTAAAGAGGCAGAGGTTCCCTTGAGCACTGGAATCCAGCTGTCCAGTCAGGAGTGTTCAGGTTGCTGTCAGATGGCTCAGTATGTGGTACAGAGAGATGGGAGCAGTTGTTACTCAACACCTCAGTTAAGTAGAGGTCAGATAAGAAAGCTCCTGTTTTCTGAGAGAATGCTGTAGACTTCAACTTCAGTGTACATAATTGAGCAAGGGCCCCAGCTACACCCTGAAACCCATCTGTGCTCTGAAATCCATCCCCTCATTTGCACTGAGTCCATCCATGCTGCCCACAGACTGGTCCAGCACCAATGACTGAGAGTGGCAGGACTAAGGCAGACCCATCTTGGAGGACAAGAATGTCCAGCTTTGGCTCTAAGACTCCCTAATAGCCTTGCCCATGCTCCCTTGGAGTAAATTGTCTAAAATGCTTGACTTAACTCTCCCCCCTCCCCCCAGCCCCGTGCTTATTCACTAAGGCCATACTTGCATTCCCACCCTACACTCTCACAGCCGTCTCTGGCTCCTTCTCCATCCCCTCACACAAGAGTTTCTCCTGATTAAAATCTTTGAAGCTTTAATCCCATCTTGGCATCTGCTTCTCGGAGGACACGTTCTGCATTTGAAAATTCCTACTGCCTCTGTTCAGCAAAATCTGCCTACTTTACCGAATAACCAGACTCCCAGCTTCTGTGTGGTTATGTGAATCCAAAGAAGAAAAAAAAAAAACTTTTCAAGAGAATGAGAACTAAGTGCATTAAGAGATTGGATATGGAGTTAAGAGGAGAACAAGAAAAAGAAGGAGCGGAGGGGAGGGGAGGGGAGGAGGGAGAAGGAGGAGACAACTTCTCAGAGTTCCTCCATTGTCACAATTTTATACTCCATAAAAATGGACATGGAGATTCCCGAAACATGACCTATTCACTACTCTAGAAAAAACTCTGAGACTTTGTACATTACCTGACTTGCTCCAGAATCCTAGCTGTTAGATTGCAATTTGAGTAGGAGATGTGCAGTCTCTGAGAGGACTGCTGTCCAAGAAGTCCTATGCGACCACAAAGAAGGCCACACGGTTCTCATTCTCAACACCCCAAACCCAATGTGTCCGACTGTCATTTTGTGGAAAGGCAGAAAAAGAAAAGTACGTGGCCTGTGTGAAATATGTAAACCATGCCTCATAACCAAAGAAAGAAAGAACACAAACTCTCTCTCTCTCTCTCTCTTTCTCTCCCTCTCTCTCGCTCGCTCTCTCTCTCTCTCTCTCTCTCTCTCTCTCTCTCTCTCTTTCTCTCTCTCTCTCTTAAGAGAGTTAATGTTAAATGGAAGTCTTCATGCTGGTTACTTATAATTCACAGCAAAATAGAAAAGAGACAAAATCAGCAGTATCGTTTATAAACCCCAGAAAATGAAAGTTTCCAAGCTGTCATAAATAAGGATGGGAGCATTTGCCAAGTCAGAAATTTTGCCAAGTTTGAAATCCACTCAATCCTTATATCTTGGAGCTCAGAAAAGAACACCAACCTTTGGGGACTTGTAATCATTTCTTCTCAGCAAAACTTTTTTGCTTTTCATAAGGAAGTAAAAACAAAAAGCAAAAAATATGATATGGAAAGTTTTTTAAAGGAGTTGAGAGCATTAAAGCACAGTGAGCACTGGGAAGGCAATAATGGCATAAATTGTATTATGTATTGAGATTAATGTCCTATTTAATCAAATAGGACTTAAGAGTATGCAATATTCCTATTCTGTGTGTGTGTGTGTGTGTGTGTGTGTGTGTGTGCAAGCGAGAGAGAGAGAGAGAGAGAGAGAGAGAGAGAGAGAGAGAGAGAGAAGAAAGTTGTCTTTCCTTGCTAGTGCCTGTCTCTCACACACATAATCTTTTTCCTAGGCACATATACCACCCTCACAATTAATTTTAATGTGTAAAAATTAAAGAAAGGACAAAGTATATTGTACAGGTTTGTGTTGGGTGGAAAGGGAACTAGAGGAAATCATAATAATTTTTTTTTTTTTAAGATAAAAGGGAGAGAGAAAATAGGTTACAAGAGAGGAGATACTTTTTACCAGTTTATACTGAGTCAAGAAGAATTAGAGCCACAGAAATGAAGTGCAGAGGTCTGATGGCTATCTCGGAGCTCACAGACGGGGTCCCCCAAGAGACAAAGAAAGTGCTGACTTCGGAGAAGCAGGGCCAGAGTATGGGTTTTACAGGCAGAAGGGTCTAATTTGTGTGACCTTGGAGAAGTTACCCAACTTTCTAAGCCTTTGTTTCCTCATGTGTGAAATGTAGACAATAACAGCATCAACATTACAGATATTACCATTAGACATATCCTGACCCCTCTCCTTCACTGGAGACATGTTAGTCACCCCAGTGTTCAAACGCACTGAGAAGCCAGCCCACTACCAGCACCAAAGCAATATATGGCATGCAATTTACACAGTGTTTAGAGAAGGAGGATGATGGAGAGGTTTGGGGTCTCCCCCAAATCCAGAAGCCTAAGTAAATGCAGAGAGAAAAATCTGTCAGTGAAGTAATCTTTGCGCAGCCTAAAGCACCCTAATAGGCTATGGCTTGGTTCATTTCAAACCTAGAACTTCCTAAGAAGTAAAACAGTGCTGGTGACTCTTACCACCACCCTCAAGGCTCAAGGGTCTTTAGTGAAATTTCATGAACTTACCTGAAGCTGATTTCTAATCCTTAAAGCAAACAGCCGTGGCCTACGTTTTTATTTAGCAATTCAGCATGGGTAATTACTGCATGATGAGAATTATTAAAAAGAAATGGAAGGTGATGAATAAACACAAAAGAAGTTTCTCCTTGCCTCCTGGGAAACAGAATAAAATTTTTAAAAGAAGAGAGGGAGGAAGAGAACTTATTGTTCATTAGTTTATGATCAGGCAGAGACTTTAATTCAGCAAACAATGGCCCTAGGGTCTTGTGGTGTATGAGATGAGACTTGACCAAATGACTGGAAAATTAGCATGTGCCCTTGGCAATCTCTTTCAGTCACTAGCTGCCAGACGGGACAGTCAGGGACAGGAACGATGACGTGACTGAGCTGCTTAGATGCTGCTCTGTCTCATTGTGTTTCAGAGGCAAGGAGCAGCTCAGGCATTTTCTGTCACCTTGTTCCAATGACTGGATCCTCTTCATGCAGGTGACAGGATGTGTCCTCAAACATACCTTCCCCCCACGCCCCTCTCACTCCACCACCATCAAGGTGGTGTCTCTCTCTACCACTCATCGGAAGTCAGGACGGCCCCAAATGAACAGAAAGTACTCAAGTTCAAGAACAACAAGAAAATTCACTTTAGAACAATCAAAAACAGCACATCCATTTTCAGTTACAATGGACAAAGCAAACGTGCTCTGGGTTTTCATTAATTAATTGGCACTAAATAGATATTTGATGCAACTTCTGTTTCATGAGGTACAATTTTGAAAGCATGTGCGACTTTCACTACCATGCCCTGTACCTGCAAGTCAGGATCTATAGGGCTTGATTAGTGGCACACATAACTGGGGGGTTTCCTGGGACAGTGTACATCTCCCCAGTGACTAAAGTTCACCTTATAATTCTGTTTTGCCACAATAATAATCTCTGCTCAACTGCTAGTGCTGGTAGGAGTGACCACTGGGGCACTTGCATGTCTCTAAGAGTGTTCTAGGCACCTCGCTGACCTCACCCCACTCCTGGCCCTGCTCAATGGTCCAGCACACATAGAGTAGTTGTTCCGAGTGCAGGCACTCAAGCCAGCCTGCTTGAATTCAAATCCTGGTATTATATTCATTAGCTAGGGAATGTGGGACAAGGGCCCTCAGTCAATTTGTTTCTCAGTTTGCTAACATTTATAATGGAAGCAATATTATCAATGGCCACACAAGCTTATACAGAATTAATTAACACATGAATGAATTAACACATTAATATATGTTTTAATACTAAACCATAACATGTGCTTAATACACAGTGAGAAATCAATACCGTTAACTATTACTGCACGTTTTAGATCAGTGGTAAATCTTACCTCAAAATGTGTTAGCAAAAGTGGTAACAATAGTGTAAGTACTTGAAATTAAGTATTAATAAAACTTCATGCTACTCATTTAAAATTATTTAACAACAACGAAAGCCCACATTACAAAATATTTTAAAGAAATGAAATTTTATTACTTCAAACATGAAGTAGCTCCAACTAGGCTAATTGCGTGTTGCCTATTAGAGCTTTTATGAGAAACTACCTCAGGAAGCAGAAAAGAAAAATCTAGTTATTTGTAACTCATTGCCTGTAAACACTTGAAACAAGTCTTTTCTTTCAAGTAATCTCTCAGCCAATTCATTTGTTACTTTTATTCTTAGCCAAAGATTTTCAGATGGATAATTCAAAAGTTAAAGTGAATGTATACTCCATTCAAGTGATCAAAACTTTCGAATTAATCAAGTGAGAACAAAAGAAGCAGACCACATTTGGGATGTGACCTTCAGTGCTATTTTTTCCCAGAATCCTCAAAGTACAGAGCACTATTCATATTCATGAAATGATCATAATACAGGCCCAAGCATATCACATCTTATTATTTTACCAAAATCAAATCTGAGGTAGAATCAATGAACAAGAATCACCTGGGCAGAGAGAAGGATCTGTCAGTGGAATCATGAAAACTCCTGGGAAAACTCCAAAGTGGCCTTCACAGCTTGGACACATCCAGACTGACTGCATGTGAAATTCCCTTTCATCTAGACTCCATTAGTTGTGTCCACACGATCACCATTATAATCAACACATACAAGAGAATCTGTGTGTGACCCGTGGGCATTTACTGAGGCACACCCAAGAACAGTGCAAACCCAAGTCCTTCAAAGTATTTTATTAGCGAAACCAAGGGCCCCTCATTTGCCAGGCAATGTGCTAAGATCTTTACATGAACCATCTTACTTAACTCTCCTAAGAGCCCAGTGGGGAGGCACTACTACTATTATCATCTCATTTTGCAAATGAGGAAACAGGAATGGAGTGGTGAATAACTTTTCCAAGGTTATTTAGCTCATGACAGTAGCTAGGATTCAAACCTGAATAGTCTATGTCCAGTGCCTACCGCCACAAATGATTACATGGCCTCCAGATGACCGATGCAACCTGTTCTCGGCTCAGCAAATTTAGAAGGGTGTTTAGAAAAAAACACAAGTCACCAGCACTAAACAGGCTTTTAAAAGAAGGTCTGTATACTTGGCTTAAGAAGACATCGGGCCACACTGAGTCAGTGTTTCCAATCGCTAGGTCTTCAATTTGGAGCCAAACCCTTTCAAGATTACCAGAAGTGGGCTAAAATGAATCACAGCTGGTGTCCCACAGACCTTGCTGTTAGGTGCTATTTTAAAAGGGGAAAATGAGGAAAGGACAGTGTGGCCAGCTGGGGGATGAAAACAAAAGAGACATGAAGTGTAGGTACCACATTAATAGCTACAGTTCAATAGTATCTTAACGCCATGTCCACTTGTCTTCCTCTCTCTCCCCTTCCATGAAAACACAAGTCATCATGTTATCTGACCACAAAGTCACTTGCAATGCAGGCACAGGGCACCAAGTATACCCTCTCACTGGGACTTAGGTCCTTCCAAGTTTTCAAAATACCAAAGTGTTTTCTCACAAAATGTAGGTTGTTGTTTATTTAATTCTCTTAAACTTTTTCTGTTGTTTTTTTTTTTTTAGTGTTGCCTTTTAGCCAAATAAAAATGTAGCCAATGGCAAGAATCAATAAACAATAAAGGTATAATTCACATTGATGGAAACTAAAGCTTCTTTCTGGGGGGAGATTTATTTCAAAATCTATAGTGGGTTTGGGACTCCCCCCAA
Organism: Pteropus vampyrus; assembly: GCF_000151845.1. Taxonomy (NCBI): domain Eukaryota; kingdom Metazoa; phylum Chordata; class Mammalia; order Chiroptera; family Pteropodidae; genus Pteropus; species Pteropus vampyrus. The sequence goes on along the minus strand of NW_011888980.1, from coordinate 1,811,623 downwards.
AACTCTTTATGACATTTCTCACACTCTTTTTTCTAATACCTTTAGTCTTGAATACCACCAACGACACGTGAGATGAACTATGCCTGAGGAAGAAGGGGACCTACACGAGACCCTAGAGAGAATGCAAGACACATGGAAATGAATTATAAAACTTTATTGGCTTGTTAAAAAAAAAAACATGAATAAATTCAGCAAGTACATTTATGATCTATCCATATGTTAAAACAGCACTTAAAAATAAAATAAAAATGATTATCCACTATTTACAAGAAATGGGAAAAGTGACTTTAAAACCTGGAACATTATGGAGAAAATAAAACAGGGCATGAGAATGATTCACAGGCTGTCTATGGATTACAGCAAATGGATTTCAACAAGAAATGAGTGACACTCAAGAATTTGTCTTTCTCTGGAATCTCTTGCTACTTTTTTCGTTTTTTTTTTTTTTTCCTTTTCAGCTTTATATGACAAATAAAATTTTAAAATATTTAAAGTGTGCGACATGATGATTTGACACACATATACATCATGCATAGTCCCTCTTTCTATTTCACAGTTATGCTCCATTGATAAATGGACTGTCTTAAAATAAAGGTGGTAAAAAACCTTTTCTTTGCTTCTCACACATTTTTTTCTGTGAAAACTAAGACTCCAGACATACTCAATAGCAACCTATCTTGGATACCTACTAATGATTATCCCAAGGCTCCACTGTAACATTAGCCTGAGTTAAACTCAAGAGTGATCTCACTGTCAAAATCAGATGTCTGGGAAGTTCCTTTGGCCCCGAAGACCAAAACAAGGAAATGGGCTGACTTGAGTGGAAAGCTGCCTTCTGTGACAGCAGTTTTTATGTCACTTTCTGGGCTGGGAATTCTGTTAACTTAATTCAGTCTGGCAGCACCCCACAGAAAGTTACATTCATGCTCTGTCCAGGAGAGTCCTTAACCTACCCATATGCCCTTGAATAAACCTGACATGGCCCACGGGCACTGTTGGTGTGTGAACACAGCAAGACACACTTAATAGGAAGACTGCTTCTGTCCTAGTTTCCTTGAGGAGTCAAGTCCACTGACTGGCACAGCCCCAGAGGGCTCCACTGACCTCTACTAGACAGGAATGGCACAGCCCACCAGGCCAGATTCAGCTACCCTGTGAGAACCCTGGATTATATGGAATCAATTCTCTTCAGCTGCTCCCCCTCTGTATCCGGAGTCTTGACAAAACGCAGTGAAATGAGCTTCTCCTGTTGTGTGAGGAAACTGGATGGAAACCAAGGGAGGAGTTCTAGACAGAAAGCACCAGAGTAGGAGAAAGTGTAAATTATCCGCTCTCTGATGAAATGAGAGAAGAGTTAGTTCAGGTCCCCTTTAGTGCTTTGATTCGAATTTGCAATGGGGAAGGTGTATGCAGAGCAACCAATAAAGCAAATAAAAATAAACTCTGTCATGGAGTCTAGAGAGGGAAAGAAAGAGGAGGAGAAGGGAAGAGAAAAAGGAGGACGAGAGAAGAAAGAAGGGAGGATGGAGAAGGGAGGGGAAGAGAGAAAAAGGTCAGGGATTTTAAGCAAATAAAAAGAAAAGAAAGAGAAAACAGGAGAGCCTCCATCATGGCAGCCTAATAATGGCAGCCTCTGCTCTGTCTGAGGAGGGGTTTCAAGTCCTAACAACTCTGGGTGTAATTCAGGATAACTTGAAGGGTTGGAGCCCCAAACAGGCTCCCTCTGTGCTCTGTTATGGGCTGATGCTGGGATTGTTTAGTTCTAGTCTTTGCTCTCCACTTTTGGGTCAAAATGAAATCAGTTTCTGCTGGAGATCAGGAGTAAAAACCCCTGAATTGTCTTTAAAGTATGTGGCGATTCGTTTTTCCTGTTGAGAGATAGACCTTCTTTGGCCTCAGACTGATGCCTCATGTGACAAAAGTGGGAGTCCCTTAGTCTATCTCAGCTGCCTTGTAGGGTCTCGGGGGGACCTGAGGCAAGATACAGGGCTTGAACCACGCCTCTTGAAGATGACACACCTGTTTTCCATTTACCATTGGCCACACCAGTACATTAAGGACACCTGCGAAAAGGAGCTGTGTGCTTTCCCCTGAACTTGGTGGCACCTGAGCGGGCCAGGTGACATGGACACTGGTGAAAGGAAAATCACATCAAACAAAACAGGGAGAAAGGACTCACTGGGTGGCCTGTGGACACATGGAAATGGGGCTGGTTGGGGTATGAAAGGCAAACAATGCTGCAAGAGAGTCCCAGGCAGGGAGAGTAAGCCACGTTCCCAGCTGGCGGAAGGCACAGGAGAGCCCCAGGATCACTGAGGTGCTTAACTCAGTGGTGATACAGCTTTCAATGGCGATGCCGGGAAGTGTTTTTGCAAAGGAAAGACAGAAGGATACAGTGAGAGAACAATGATTTTGCTTTAAGACAAAAGTAACAAACTGGCAGCCCACAGACCTGTTTTGTTGGCCTACATAACATTTTAAAAATAACCAAGCCAACTTTTTAAAAATAGAGACATTTCACATAAAAGTCCAGGTTTCAAGTTGCTCTTAAAGAGTCAGAAGCTTTGGAAACCTGGGCCCACATTCCCAGGAGGCAGGAGTTGGCTGGGGCTTGGTGACAGCTGTCCCTCTGGAGAGGCGGGTGTTCACTCACCCAGTGCACAGCTTTCATTTAGGGTACCTGCCTGGTCCTGAAATGCCATGTCCTTGCTGGAGGGCGACAGATGTGATTTCAGCAAAAATGCTGCTTGTCCGTTTCCAATGTTACGAAAACACATGTTGCATGTCATTAGGAAGCTCGATAAAGATTTCTTGTAGGGGCATTAAAAGAAAAAGAATGAAAGGGGGTGGTCTAGAGTATAGACACGAGAAGCTATGTTACTCATTGTGGTCTTCAGAGACTTTAAAAAAATGAAAAGCGAAGAAGTCAAGAACCATATGAAACAATTTTCTAACAGCCTGCTGTTTTCATCGTTCCCTAGGAGATGTCAACTGCTGTTTGATATATTAAATTGCCTTATCTGTCCACTTCTCTCCATTTTAAAACAAAAATCTACCCTGCCATTCGTCTAGCTGTTGAGTACAAATATCCTTTTTCCCCCTTTTGGGTCTGGGAAACTTATAAAAATAGTCCTTAAACAATTCATCACCTTTTTATGGCTCCGTGGAACAACATAAAAGCTTTAAAAAAAAAAAAATTGAATGGCCGATACTTAAGAACCACAGCCATCCTGACTGCTTCTGCCTGGCTTACGGTTTGAATTTCACTTTTCTTTCAGGGTTCAGGGTTTCTGCAATTAGCTGGCCTTGTTGTAAATCAACACCTTTGAAAAAGATCAAAATCTAAGCAGTGACAGGAACTGTCATTTAGCAACGCACAAGAAAATGGCAATTCAGAGATATTCGGACCTCCCTACACCAAGGGCCAGCTGCTCTCACACTCAAATGTTTTACTGGAAAGAAAACTTTTGAGAAAGAGGAGCCTGTTTATGCTTTGCCCCTTTTGGGCCTGAGTTTGGAATAGCCAAGTTAAATGCTGTAATCCATAGGACTCTGGAATGTCGGCATCAAGCAATACCATATTTAGTGGCTAATGTAAAGGACAGAGTACAAAATATTCATCATGGATAATCTTTTTATATCGAATGGTGCCTAAATGGATCCTGGTTTATTAAGATGAATGCCTTGGTTACACGGGATTCAAAACAACATTTCCAAACATGTTAGACTAGTTAAAAATCTATAAATCCTTATTGCCGAACTGCCAAATTTGAGAAACTATTTCCAAAAAGGAATTAAAAAAAAAAAAAAGTCAATAAGTTTCCAATTCAGCCATGGCTTCCACGTGCATGCCTTCACAGTCAGAGCCGATCGTGTTGTCAAAGGAAAAGCTCCAGGCCTGGCTCCGAAGGCTGTCTAACAAGAAAGGTGTGTGGCGAGGTGGGCCAGGGGCAGACAAACCTGTCTTTGGGACAGGGATCTTACCTGGAGCAGACTGAGCAAAGTGAACAAAGGTCGCTGCAATGGCCAAGTGAGTGAGACAGGGGACCATGGTAAGACTAAGGCAGGGATGCAGGATTCTGTAGCTGTAAAGCTGCCCTCTCAGCAATGAAGCTGGGCAATATAAAGCACATATTCTTTTTTGCTCTGCCACCTCTGTGCTGCTGGGGTCAGGCAAAGCTGTCCTGCCCGTGAAAACCCAGCAATAGTGTAGTGTGTTGTAGGGGGACTGTCCTACTCACAATATCATCTCCTGCTCACAGCAGGCCAGCCATTTTGCTCACAGGCCTTTTCAGAGTAAAAAAGCTGCAGTTCTGTCATGGGAACAGCATGAGATGCTGTGGCCTTGTCACTGGGCAAACTTCTAAAAAGCAGGTGGATCACAGAGGGCAAATAAAAGGATATATGCACAATATGCATACATTTATTTCACTCTTAGTTGTTCTGAAACTGACTATACTTAATCTAAATCTACAGCCCCCCTCCACGCCCCCCACCCCACACCGCAAACAAATAGCTTCTCTTTTTTTTTTTTTGCCATTAAGGAAACTTTGAGGAAATCATTAGCGTTGACTGCATGACTCTGGGCCTTATTGTCAGTGAAGGAAAGAACCTCTCAGTGACATCACCAAGTCCCCACAACAGCGACTGTGCTGTAGATGAAAAAATGAAATTTTCTGAATTCAATACTGATTAAACAACAGAAGACGATGCTAAACATATGTTAAATGGAGATTACAGCTTAGTGTGCACTTACACCTGTCCCTAAATTTAGATATTTTTTTTACTTTCTAGTTCATCTTTAATAAACAGAAACAATAAAATCAAATACATTTCCAGTAGAGTCAAATAGCACATCTTTCAGAGGACAAGCACAATCCAATGGAATTTCATTTCAATTCCGTATTTGAACGATTGTAAGAACAAAACGAAAGCATTAATTTAAGATGTTTTCTTGAGTTTCTGCTTAGCTGCCTGTGAGCTGCCTCAGCACTGGCGTTCCCCAATCACAGCTCACGACATCGGCAGGCTCCGTGCAGCACTCCTGCAAACACCGCCCATTTCTACCAGAAAAAACCAGATAAGCAGTACTTCCCGGGAGAAGCCAATGCCAGTCCCAAGAGTCCAGCTTAGAAGGCAGCATCAACCAACAAGCACCACAGCCCCTCTCTCTGTCTTTGCCTTTATTTCAGCTACCCATCCAGTGGGATCTTATGAAACAAAACAAAACCTAAAAGAAACACAAAATAAAACATAAGTCATGCTCAAAAGAAAAATCAACGGAAATTAACATACAAGTACAATCGCTTTTAAAAGAACATAATAAATAAACATCAAAATCAAGACACGACATGGACTACATTTTAAAACATAAAGCAATGTATAATAACAGAACAGAAATTGGGAGAAAATGTGCATCTCATTATTGAGCAACTTAGTTTTAAACTCAAAACCAATTTTATATGGCACATGAAGCATGGGAAAGAAACATTAAGGATTTCTGCACACAGCTCCATCCACGACTGTATCAGATATTAACCCTTTAATTTAAGGAAGAGAAATCGGTGAACAATATAGATGACCACTGAAGAATTTTTATGTATAAGGACAAAAATAAAACTCAACAACAAATATCTCCCCAAAATCTTAATTATTATTATCTGCCTAATTTTAATAACTGTCTGGATTTAATTGGTGAAATACTGAACTACACACAGATTTCAGTTCCTTTTATAATTAACTAATTGCCTAAATTTAATCAAGCACAACAGCATATATATGACACATACATATATAGAGATGTAATACGCATTAACTAATTGCCTAAATTTAATCAAGCACAACAGCATATATATGACACATACATATATAGAGATGTAATACGCATTAACTAATTGCCTAAATTTAATCAAGCACAACAGCATATATATGACACATACATATATAGAGATGTAATATGCATTATATCACATATGATATATAGCATACAACATGTAGTATGTTGCATGTATATATTATGTATATAAGACATAGTTTATATGTATGTTACATACAATATATATAAAACATAATATATGTAATACTTAATATTAACTCTGCAAACATTTCCTGAGCACAGACCAAATCATAGTCACTGTAAGAGATGATACACAATTAAAGAAAATGGAGTTCCTTGACCTCAATACTTCATCGTCCAGCAGATGGGAAAAGGTAATTAAACAACTTCCACAATAAATAATGGCTAATCTACTTCGTGCCAGGCTCTCTTCTAAGCTCTTTGTCCAAAGTAGCTCTTTTAATTTTGCAATAACCCTATAAAACAGGTTCTATTATTGCTCCCTCTTTACTGGTGAGAAAACTGAGGCCCAGACAGTGAAGCAGCTTGCTCAAGGTCTGACAGCTGGTGTGCGATGGAGCTCAGATTCCAACTCAGAAAATCAAATTCCACGGCCACCCTGCCATGTTCCTGTGCAGGGAAGACAAACTCTCTCTGAACTTGCTCATGAAAACCCAGCTGGAACAAGGAAGATTCTATTACATATAATTCTGTGTGCAATTTGCATGACTCTTCATCAGATTCATAAGTGATAAAATAGATGGCATTGTGGTAGAAACCGCCAAGATGTTTTCAAGTTCAGCTTTGGGAGGCGCTTCTAAACCCAGCCCTCCAGACTCTCGATCTTCCTCAACCTGGTGTCTGGTCTGCCAAGTGCTGGTGTCATCTGCCTCCAGAGCTGTAATTACCACCACCAATCTGTATCATCATTTACAACAACACTACGGAGCTTACTTCCATGGCATTTCTGTCTCCTGCCCTTCCAAGTCTCTTGGTATGGACGCCAAACACAGTTTATGGATTTAATCACCCACAAAGCACTGAGAATTTAGAAGGTATGTTGTGACACTGATTAGTTCTCCTTCGTATCTGTTTCTATTCTCTAAAAGTTTAGCCTCCAGGCAAACACAAGCCGTACTGGTTTAGAAGCACTATGGTATATCATACGAGCGCGCCAAATTAACCACTGAACACCTTAATTATTCCATCAGGTTTGAAGAGGGTGACTCTCAAATTCCTTCCTAGTGAAACAATAAGATTAATAATGGGATGTTAAGTTTGCCAACAAAAACAGGAAAAACTTGGTGATACAAATAGAAGGCATCACTCCCAGACAAAAAGATTTCTTGACTCAATGTACTAGTTTCTCTGCACACACAATTTTGAAAGGCATTTGATTAAAAAATAATAATAACAAAAAGATTGAACTGCAAATGCAAGCCTTATTTCCAATGGGTTTACGGCACAGGAACCCTAAGAGTTTACTGCTGTCAGAATGTCTACAGCAGGAACCAGGCCATTCTTCCTTTGCTTCCATTTGGCATTTTTCTCTCCAACGCTCCTCCAAGCTCTTTCATATTACAATTGGAAAACAGTTTTGCTCTGCTAGATGCAATTCTTTTGGACTGCCATTTACTCAGGGTGCAACGGCATTTGCCCCTATTTAGAGTGATATCGGGTATCTCTCATTAACCTCCTTCTGCTTTGCCTTTTGTGATGTATCCTTCTCAAAGAAGCATACCTCAGTTCCACATGCCCATATGATAAAAACAAGTAAAGCCACCGTAAAAACACATGCAGTCTACAGCCATGCCACCCTAAACAAGCCTGATCCCATCTGATCTCGGAAGCTAAGCAGGGTCGGTCCTGCTTAGTACTTGGCTGGGAGACCATCTAGGAAGTCCAGGTGCTGTAGGCACAAAAAATTTTTTTAAAAAAGGGATTGTAAGCTGACAAGATCCTTGCAATCTGTGAGGTCAACCAAAGGTTACCTCAACTAAAATAAAATAAAATAAAATAAAATAAAAAGTCTAAAAAAAAAAATACATGCAATATCTTCCTTGTGAGAAAATGCCAGCCTGTTACAAGGATCAGCAATATGCAAAGTCTGCATTCAAACCATCGCTACTACCACCCCTCACCTCAAGGAAGGCAGGTCGGCCTCCACTCAATACCCTTTATCTTCAAACATTGTTGATACACTAAAGATACGCCATCAAATATTGAAAAATCAGTTTGATTTAAAGATTTGAATCTAAGGAAATGTATCCAGTGCTTAATATTCCTAAGGGGTTGATAGTAAAATTCAATCAGGGTCCCAATCTACCTACCAGGAGCTCATGACTTTTGCCCTCTCGTGTTATGAGAAACTCAAAAAAGGGGTCACAAAATGATATAAAACAATAGATAATTATTTTCTCCTAGTGAGGGGGAAAGTTTTTAGACCACAACAAATGGCTGAACATCTTGTGGGTTTAGCAGCCAAACGAGCTGTCTAGCTTCAGAGCCTGAAATATAGATATTTTGACAAAGTGACATTCTGAAGCATTTGCAGCATTCCGATGGTGCATGGCAGTTATTGTGAGAACAGTTCCTTTATCAAAAACAACCTTAGAGAAACTTTGCCACCGCTGCTTACATTAGCTGAGCTAAATAAGAACAAGGATAAAGCAGATGTTATCTGAGAAATATGATGTGAAGTTGAAAGCAGAGAAGAAAACCCGGATGTGTCCTAAAACTCAGTCTCTGCTATTTGCTGATTCTGAATCTCCTCGCTGACCTCTTCAAAGAGAGGGACTGGGGGAGCTGAAGGTCAGTGAAGCGCTGTGCTTTCTTTACCATTGGTTTCCGACTCATTTAGATTTATTTACATTCAAACGTGCACACATTTTCCTCTTATTACTCAGAAGCAATCAACCATAAAATGGCAAGGATTTGCAGTATATTTAAATTAGCAGCAATTTATCTGGAGCAAAAAGGAAAACTGCTGAGTCGAAAGGAAGTGAAGGGAATGGAAGAAAGATGCAGCTGCTATCTGAAAAAGCCAATCTTACCATATCTGTTATTTGGAGAGTTCAAGTAGAAAAATGCCATCTTGGGAGTCTGCATGGATGGGGCCACTTAGGAGACCGTATGGTGCCTACAATAAAGAGGCTCACCTTCATTGGAGAGCAAAGCAAATGCTCTTTGAGCCTTCTGGGAAATGTTTACTAAGTAAGATCAAAGAATAAACTCCTATGTGTTCTCATAACATCAGGTGCCTGAAAAATAGTGGGTGTAAAAAGCTTTCTATCACAGTTACACTTGAGCTAAGTGCAGTTCCGCCTCATTTCAGCACCTGGGCTTAAACACCGCTTGCCCAAATTTCACATTTGGGGAACATTTAAGATCTGTTAGTTGTTGCACCAACCAACTATTGCTGTTTTGTCTTTTCTATTTTACAGGGGACTCACTCAACCCACATGGCCATTGTGATATGTCCAAGGTCACCAGGGAATAGAGTGAGAGAGCTGAAATCTAAACTCGGAAATTCTGGATTGTCAGTTCATCTTTTACGACTGTATCACCTGCTTCTGTAGCAAAATTTTCCAAACATATAAGCTTAGGTCCTGGTGCATCCTTCTCTGTGCTCATTCTAGAAGTTGCTTAACCATCCTTCAGACACCCCTTTTGCTTCTTAAGGATGAGCTTTGTCCACACACCATCTCTTTTCCTAAGACCTCTTTCCATTTTAGCTATTCTTGAAGGTCCAGTTCAAAAGAGGTCTCCTGTGAGTATTTGGTTCACTGGTCTCATAACTTCCACAGCATCTTCCATCCATTCACTTGGCTTCCTTTTATACATTTTAAAACTTGTATTTCTCTTCTGTTTGCTTCCTGCATCCCAGACTATAAGCCACAGTAGGACAGAAAGAACATGTCTACAGGTCTTCTATGCCCTATGCCACCTTGCTTAATTCCCAGGACTGAATGCTTTTAAGTTTCAAAACAGTAATGTCTAAACTTTGAGCTTTATTGAAGAACTTTGATGTATTCAACAACGGAACCAAAATGGAAGGGAAGGGTGGACACAAGAAAAGTAGATCTTCAGTTTCTTACTGGCAACTGGGTTAATCAGCTCACCTCAATATTTGCTCAGAAGTATATTGAAGGTTACAGTTAGATACGTGGATACCCATCAAGTGCCTCCTGAAGCATTTTCAGCTCCTAGGGATTAGGTGCTAAACAATTTATTCTAATTCTTGTGATGAACAAAATGACAGTGGCTGTAGGAGTGGGATGAAGAAAACTGTTGTCTATTTGTTAGCTGGGGGAGAAAAACTAAAAATAAATGGTTGAGAATGGTCAGCAAGGCTTTTAAAGCTCTGGTTCGACTATGCAAAATAAAGTTTAGTTTCACGAGCTAAAAATTAAAGCAGAAAACACGAAGTTCTTGGCAAAGCTTGAATGTGTAAGGAAAGCCAAAGCTATTGCACAATGAAAATTCAATGATTCTAAGGAAGATGTGATCTGATCAGCAAGGCCTGATAACAAAAACCCAAGGGCTCAACCACTACCGGTGCTGAGGCTTCACATAGGATGGACAGCACATCCAAAACTGATGTCATTGCCTCTATCTGTGGAATCACATAAAAATATTGTAAGTGGAGTAAAAAGAAAAAGATGGAGTTCATGGTTTGAGGGGCATTAAGATACTCGAAAGACTTTCATAACAACCGCATTGAGATATCCAAAGCAATCTATTGTTCTCCTGTGGGTGTGTCTAGCCTCTGGCTTACTTCAACATATAAATATTGCAAAATCTATAGGGTAGCTCTTTGCAGCATGAAATGACATCTCCTTCAAGACATTGTTTCACAATTCTCAGACCAGAGAGGCTTACCAGTGACTCAAACGTTCAGGACACATAAGCATGGCATTATAAATTTCACTATGGAAGAGCATATTTTTGTACTGCCAATACAGACTTGTGTCTAGATTTGTTTTGCCAAAATATTCTAACCAGTGAATCCTCTTATCATGTAAAGCCAGAGTACTAGAACCTACGGTGTCCAAATAGGAAACAAATGACATAAAACCAATTGCTCAATTTACCTGTAACTATGTAAGACCTGCAAGAACTTCAAATACAAACAACTGAAATTGCTTGGCTCTGATCAATTTTGGCTGACACCATGGCACACAGACAAAAAATGAATCTGGGAATAAATTTCTAGAAAAGTAAATAATGCATAAAACAAGCAGAGAAAACAAATGGATATGGGTCAGCCAGCGCCTCTCTGATGATGATGATGATGATGATGATGATGATGATGATGATGATGATGTTGATGATGATTGATGATGATGGTGAAGATGAAAGCAGGAGATGGAAGGTAGAAGAACAGAAGGAGGAGACTTAAAGAAAAAGCAGTTGTTGTTGATGCATTTGGAGACCTCAAGCATGCAAAAAGAGTGACCACAATTATTAGAGAGTGAGGTAATAGGGCCTTAGAGCAGGACTAAAAGTATGGGTCCAAGTTAAAGATGATCCTAGAAAGAAGAGAGTAGGTAAAAATAAAACTTGTCCTGACTACCACATTTTCCTTAGGCACTACAAGCAAGACTTCAGAAATAGAATTTGAAGATCTTTAATATTTATGATGCTTACTAAGAAAGCAAAAACCAGGGGCTTTTTGTGTGCACTGTGTCCCTGCTTATTGTTGTGAAGCCCAGATGTCAGATCTACTAATGGTTCCAATTAAGCATACAGAGGGTCAAAGAAATTACCTTCACTTGAATAGAGGTACCTTATAAATCTCATCTCCATTTAAATTACCTAAGTGCACAAGATAATGAAACCTTAGCTAAGTATCAAGCATTCCAGCATGCAAAACAAAGATAGGCAGGGTTGGCAATCCCCATGAACTAACTACAATAAACACGAATTACCCAAAACTTCCCAAGAGCAGGATAAAAAGCAAAGCTTTTGTTCAGTCTGGCAACAGACATTTTGGAAGGTAGGCTGCCATCCTATGGCAGACAAGATGAAACTATCAAAGCCTGAATTCTGAGGACTTAGTGCCAGCTCTTCAAGGAGTCTAGTTGGTGTGGCCACTGCCCATCTTTGTCATGGTTTACTTCTGGTCACAAAAACATCACCAAACTTCTAAATAAAGACCCAAAATACTTCTAATAGTAAACATTGGGGGAAAAGAAAACAAAACATGAGGTATACATACAGGTAAGAAAGATTAATAAAAACAAGTAAGATAAGTATTTCTCAACCTGCTTTCTACAGCTCAGGGTCACCAGGGCCTCTCCTGGCAGCCTAGGGCACCAGGCAGGACCCAGCACAGGATGCCCTTCCACTGCAGGGCACACTCACACCCAACCAGACAGGGACAATTTAGACACGTCAATTCACCTCGTGTGCACATCTTTGGGACATGGGAGGAGACCGGACTCCCTGGAGAAAACCCACGCAGACGTGGGGTGACTATACAAACTCCACACAGACAGCAGCCCCAGCCGGGAATCAAAAATTTTTTTTCTAATCAACATTATAATGAAACAATGCTGAACAAAAGGACATTATTCAAGGACCTGCCATGCTTCTTTGCATTCAGCCTTTTATCTAGAGAAGTGAATGTGCCTAAACTCAAAGTCAGGGAAGATCATGGGGTGGAAAGAGGTCTTTCATCCAAACATTCCCTTTTCTCTGGTACTTTTTCCCCAGGACAGCCATTAGCAACAGGACTTCCAAAATCTCAGAAGTTACCTCACTAGAAAAAGAATTAAAAGGCACCTCTCTATGACAGAATCTGAGATGTGATGGGGAATGTGGGTTGAAATGGTGGTTCATCCTGCCCTTGGTTGCTCTACCTGGAACATTACTTGACACTGCTCTGTAAAGCAAAATTTAAAGTCCCAGATCAGATCTGATTTAAAGTCCCAGATTGGACTCTGCAGAAGTGGATCCAACTCAAACTCCAATAAGCATCCCTATTTATTAAGAAATGTTTGACAGTCAGAAAGAGTACTGTTTGCACATCAAGCAGAACCATCAAGATTCTGGCACCACAGCCAATCACTATGCATGACCCTTAGGAGCAGCAGGTGACCCACTTTGAAAAGCCTCAGTAAAATGGAGAGCTTATTCTATTCTCAATTTGGAAACTTGAAAAGTGCAAAGTGAACGCCAGGGTCACAGCTTATACACATTCAGACTGAGGCAGCCAAAAGAACCTCCAACTTGACTTAAGTTAAGCCTGCAGTAGACGACTCTGCTGTTAGTGACATTTTTATTTGCTCAGAGTTCACTTTGCAAAAAGCCCACACTGCTAAGCCATCCCATCTCACTATCCTTACTAACACCTCAACAATGTCTTAGAGCAGCTGAATGTGTGCCAACCTCAGTAGTTTACCCAGCAAAACCTCCTTCTGCAAGACAAGAAAGATTCTCTCTATTCCTTGATTCTTTCATGTTGGAACACAGCAAGTCCTTTCATAATTCTTTGGTCTTGGTACAATTTATTCATGGAGAAAACTCTGGATTTTAAAAAGCATGCATTTTATTTTTATACACACACACTTTCTTTTTTAAATAAAGTATGCATGGCAGATATGGCACACCAAATATAACAGCTTGGTTAAGAACTATAGCAGCCATGCCAAGAATGAACCAGAACCAAGACACTGGAAAAACAATGCATTCTAGATATTTTTTTAAATGAAAATTTAATGTATGCAAACATCTAAAATTCCTTCAAGAAATACTTTCCAAAACTTACAGGAAGTTCTTTGCTAAGTCAAACTGATTAAAAGAGAAAGGCTGTTTACCTTGTAACCTTACACACATTCTTAGTTCGAAACAGCAATCACCCTGTACGCAAGCGCAAGAGGCATTCAAAGACATGTCATGGACAAATGCATTGCCTTATTTGAAAGCAGTAAAAAGTTTTAAATGTCACATAGATAAAAAGACAGTATAATTACATGTGCATAGCAGGATGACTGGATTATAAATTAGTTTTTCTTTCATTCTTCATAATTATGGTCATTTACCATCCACTGTTTAACTATACAAGATTCTAAAACTTTACTTACAGCTACTATTGGAATTAGAATTTTAGTAAGTACAGACACCCTGCATATTTATCTTCCTTGACAATTATGTGCTAAAGGATTCATTTCCATGGTGATGCCTGCTGGTTGGCTGTTTAGACAGCGAGAAACAGTCTGAAGCCAAACAGATCTGAGTTTGGATCCTGCCCCTGACACTCCTGAGCTGTGTAACCCTGGCCAACCCCAGATCTGAACCTCAGTTACTCAACTCTAAAACAAAAATGAAAAAAATCTGACATATTGTGATGACCAGAATTAACACCGTCCAGGCTATATGCAGGCTCCTCACCTAAGGGTAGTTGCCGGCATCGTGTCTATTAATATTTACACAACGTATCAAACCTTAGAAATCCCAAACTGCCCTGTAGATTTTAAAAAATACAACTAGAATAATCTCTCTCACTGAAGATAGTTCTGTTTTACCAAATATATGATTTATTTAAAAAAAAAAGAAGAAAGATATTCAGGACAATAAACTGTAGCCCATAAATAAAACGTGACCTTCATCCCCCTTCATTGAGCCCATTTAAGACTCCGTTATAAATGTGCACTATAACTTTGAACCAATTAGTGGTGATATTCTTAAAGCTCATGAGACTGGAATATATCTTCACAAATGCTTGCCTTGCTCCAGGCCAATGTAACCAAGTATCTTTCTTTTACATCTCCCAAATTTTCATCTTCCTGTGTCGTTTTTCTGGGCCTAATGTCTTTTGGCGAGGGGGATATGTCTCAATCTCATTCTCTCTCTCCCCCTCATCTGTTTCATTTTCTCTGCATGTGTGTGTCCTCGCATTTTTAATTTTCTCTATTTTCTCCAGTAGACTGGAGATATATGTTGACATTACTATTTTTATTCATCAAGTGGAAACTATGTTCTAAATTGGAATATGAGAGGGTTTCTTCTTTAAAAACCTAATTTGCGTTGTACTTTATCAGAAGTTCTCTCCCTCAGTCGGTGTTGCTATGTTTCTTTGTTACTTTGTTATAACTAGGGACACAAAGATCATAGAAGCTAAGTGCCGATCAGAAAATATTAAATAATGTAAGCAAGAGAAATGTGGAAAATTTATAAAAATCTGGTTTCCATACACCTTTTCAAGTATATATGAGTCATATTTCACACACTTCTTTTGGGAATGGGACTATCAATTGCTTATTACAAAGTGAAGAGAAGGTTAGTGCTCCTATTTTACAGATGAAACATAAAGGCAGAAGGGACTTATGTGATATTTTTTTTCAACTTAAGTACATATTTCCCTTATTAATCACATAGTAATAAAACACTTCCCATCGTGATGACAGGACATCAAAATGTAAAAAAAAAAAAAAAAAAATCGTCATGTAATTGAGCTCAGGAGTTTAAAATCAAAAAATTCTCAACCTTCCTTTCCAAATCAAGGACCTCTGTTATCCACCAAGAAACGAATGTTTCACGAAGCAAGGGGACTTTAAAGTAGATAAACTCTTGCCACACCCACCGCTGGGTTGTTGCTGGGATGCTCTTGTACTATTGACTAAAATAATCATGCCTTAGTGCTTCCCAGATTTCTACGCACAGTCATGAGCAGTGAACTCCAACCCTGTCCACTGTCAGCTCAGCAGCCACTGAAACTAATTATTCAATTGTGTTTTCCATCATCGGCCTAAATAGATTCTTTGCCATGAGCTGTGAAGTAAAAAGTCACAGAAAGGAACTTTGCTCAAAAATTTCATCTTCACAGTCCTGGAAAAGTGTGGCCCCAAATGAGAGAGCCCTGCGGACGCCGTGGAGGGGTGCAGAGGGCTGTATGGAACCACAGCTCTCAGATTCTCAGCGCGGCCTCATGCCCTCTTGCACCACACTCAGCAGGTAAGGTGACTTTCGATGCAGAAGTGGTGGCTGCTGACTGGTGATATCACTTTGAGTCTGAAGTTTGGCCACTGCCAATGGCCTGAGAACCATTCCACGGCTTCAGTTCCAATTCCACAACCACAAAGAATTTCTGGGCAAAAGGATTTTGTCTTTATCCACAGTTATAGGAATCTACAGTTCCACAACTGAGGAATATACATAGATAATTACGAAACTACATCTTGACAGATTTCCAACTTGCAATTGTCCTAGATACCCGAACTAGCTGCCCATAGGCCAGGGGAGAGTCTCCAGCCATATGTCCTCAAGATCCAGATTTGTTTCTGAGATGTCGCTGGATTCCTCCCACCTAGAATCTTCTGGTAGGAGCTAAATGAACCAAACCCTAACTAAATTTAACTGGCTAATTGCACCTAAATTACAGTCACAAAGCCCCTTCAGAAGATTCAGTCAATTTCTTGAGGGAGAAAGTAAATGTTTTACTATATAATTATAAACTTAATTAACATAAAATAAATTAATTAGGGACTTGTGCTGGTAATGAACACCACGGTAGGCTGTTACTTGCTATATTTTCCAGGGGAAGCTAAACCTGGAGAAAAAGGCTAACTTGTGCTTTCAGCCTAGTTTCATCTCACCTCTTCCACCCCCAACCAAACCGTTAGATTTCTGGTCGATATGCAGTAGCACGACATCTAGAATTCTACAGAATTCACATTGAGACAGTCATGTGCTAATCTCTAGGAAAAAAAAAAAAATCCCCAACCTAAACCATCATAGCTAAAACAGTTCCTAGCTGGCAGTTCACTAAAATAACAGATGATTATCCAAAGCAATAGTTTCTCTGTCCCAGAGTATAATGACAAAACTCACCTAGAGCCGAAATAACCATCTGCCACAGATTGTTCCGCATGGTTTGCTTGCTTGTTTGTTTTTTAATTCTGAGAAAGAATTCAAAAATGGTATTGGCAAAGAGGGATGATTTCACAAAAATGACCCAGTTTCCAACCTGTACTGCCTCAACTATTGCCTGACAATTTTTCTCTGACTTAAGAGGCCCAGTAAAGGTGCCTCTGAGGATGATCTTGATGGCACAAAGTAGGTTTTTGGTGAATGAAAAGAATCCTGTTCTAATTTTCCAAATTACCCATAATTTCTAGGAACTCCAAACTGAATCTCTCCTAGTTGTTTCCTCCTCTGATTTCTGTGAAGATGGAGAGCAGCTGCTGCGTCTGACCCACAGCGAGGTAGAAAGAAGAGCGACTGATGGGCTCTGAGGCTAGAAAGTGCAGTGACTAGTGTGACCTTGGGCAATTTGCCTCATTGTCCTCATCTGTGAAATGGAACTAATGACGACACTTAATTTGGGGCTACTGTGCAGATTAAATAAGCTATAAGATTAAATTAAATACATATAAAGTGCTTAAAAGAGTGGCACATAAAACGTGTTCAATGAATATTAGCTATTTCCATTATCTGTAGACTCTACCTCTCAGCTTTTGTCCCTTTGAAATAGCTAATGTTTTATGTTCAAAAAGAGTTGCAAATGTTTAATTGACAGATCTGTTTTGCTGGACACCCTGGTCAACACATACCCCAAATGGAAAAGACAATTCAGGGCTGAGATTGTGAATAAAAAGAATCCTCTTGTTTCATATAAGAAATGATCCATGTCATCATTGAATCAGAGAACTTTAGTACAGAAAAGAAAAGTTGAGACCCTGTAGCCCAGGGGTCCCCAACCCCTGGACCCCTGTTAGAGACCAGGCCACACAGCAGGACGTGAGAGGCTGGCTAGAGAGCAAAACTTCATCTGTATTTGCAGCCACTCCCCAGCGCTGGCATCACCACCTCAGCTCCACTTCAGACTATCAGGCATTAGAGTCTCATAGAAGCACTGGACCTTGGTGCCAAAAAAGTTGGGGACCATAGCTCCAGTGTAGCCTGTGCACCCAGTCAGTCTCTCTCTCTCTCTCATTTGAGAAAGAGGAAGATAAATTTCCACGAAGGAGGAAGATAAATTTCCACAAGCTTGAGTGACTTGCTCAAGGGCACGGGGCCAGCAAAGAGGAAATTCAGAGGCCCTGTTGCTGTGCTGGCTATAGACTCGGAGCTGGAATGAGGTGTCAACATGGTGAGAACATCTCTCATGACAGGCAGAACCAAAGACAGAAATGGAAGCAGTTGTTTTTGATAGGAAAACAAACGTCCTAATGGCTCTGGTATGGGAGTTGTGAATGCATTTCTGCTAATGTACCCACATATTTTATTTTATGTTTATCTAAACATTAAATTGATTTCCACATGGAGAGGAAACAGAGCTCAGTCACTGTGTTCAGCTGTCACAGAATCACCCATGATTACTTATGCAGGGGCTGGCAAACTTTTCCTATGAAAGGCCACAGGGTAAATATTTTCAAATTTGTGGGCCATACAGTCTCTGTCACAACTACTCACTCTGCTACTATACCACAAAAGGAGCCACACAATATAAAAAGGAATGAGCTGGCTGTGTTCCAATAAAACTTTATTTGTTAAAAACACAATGAGTCAGATTTAACCCACAGACTGTAGTTCTCCGATCTTTGATTAATGCACCGCCTGCCTGATGTCTTTTCCTTATATCCTTTACCTTTTCTCAGCTATGCTTTCTCCATAAATGAATGTTCATACTGTTTCAATATTCTTACCAAGATATGATCGATATGCAGTAGAATCTAATTTATTGTACGCGAGAAAGGAAAGCCAACATGAATTTATGAAATCTCTAAATTAAGAAATATGCTTAAAGAAATGCAGTTTTATTACTTTCATATACATATAGGAATTGAAATTAAGCCAATAAAATATTTCCAGCTTGTTTTGGCAAGTAGGGGGTAATTTAGACTTACCCAAAAGAAAAGAACTTAAAATTATATAATTCATCAACTATTTTCATGAGATTTCTTCCAAAGGGATTTAAAAGTTTGTTCCCTAAAATGGTGAAACATGATTCCTATCACCCCATTCTGTTTCCACCATTACTTGATTTGGTACTTCCTTTGTTCACAGAAGATGCCCAAATACTCCATCAAACCAATTCCTCACTGAATTAATGATCTGCATCAGCAAGAGTTTTTTTAGCTTTCGGAAAAGCTAAATAAATTGTAATCCTATGACGTCATAGATTAACACCATCTTTCAAACAGCTTTACTGCTCTCTCTCTAAGGTCCTCTATCTGACCAGACACTGTGAGCTGGTTATTCAAAATCCACTCACAATCTCTTAGTCCCTTGCTTCTTCTACCTTTGAGGGAGAAAAGCCAATATACCTGATTTCCCAGTATCCCCTGAAGCTAAGGGTGGGCATATGACATAATTCTGGCCACTGAGATATAGCTAGAGTCCAAGAAGTGGGTTACTCTCTTCTTAAATTAAAAAGCAAAACTTCATCAGAGAAAGCCTCATTGTCTTCTTTCCTTCTTTCTACTTAGGATGTAGATTTGACATCTGGAGGAAATGCAGTCACCTTGAGACCACGAGGTCACAAACACGGGGAATGCCTACCTGCTAAGGATGGAAGAGAAAGGTGGAAAGAGCCAGAGTGTCTCTTATGGGATCATTAAGCCACCATAATAGCCTTGGATCCAGAAATTTTTGCTGTGTGAAACAAATAAACTTCTATTTGTTTAAGTGGTTGTTTTTGCTTGCTTACTGTTGCAGCCAATACAATCCTAAGCGACACAATTCAGGGAAGCTTTGGGCTTATTTCTGTTATTCCAAGGGTGTGAGGGAGAAAGAGGGAGAAGAAAGGGAGAAAGAGAGAATGACTCTAAACTAAAGGGTCTTAACTACTACTAAGGAAAAGTATCAGCTTTCAAGTGACACTGTGGCATCTGTGTGGCACCTGGAACTTTTTACGATGGCCCATGTTATAATAATATGGGGATGGGTGGGGAGCCAGGGCAGAAATTTCCTAAGGACAGCCATACTTGTGACCCCAAAGGAACAGCCAAACATCCCCCATGCCTCTGAAAGGATCACAGAAGTGAGCCCGAGAGCGAGAAGGTACACTAGTTTCATGAGCAAGATTGCTGTGCCATTTCGTTAGCCAATCTGAACTGCTTTTTTAATCTATTTACTCTCTTTCCCAGAGAAGAAATTAAAGAACCATCAGTAGCCTTTGCCTTGTCCCATAAACAAATACACCAATGGCAAGACAAGGATGCCATTCTGAGGTGCCTCATTACTAGTCAACTTCTCCTTAATCTCCTTTCTTGCAATTTAGTATTTTCATACATACAATGCATCCTCTCCCTCTCTTTTTACTTCTCTCTCTCTCTCTCTCTCTCTCTCTCTCTCTCTCGCCCACCCCCCCACCAACATGTGGTTTGTATCTACTGCCAAATGCTTCAGGCAAAGGATAAATTATGCCTACATACAAACTAGATATCTTCAGTTCCCTGACAGATACATGTCACCATCTGAGACCTCCAAAGCTCCCTGCTGGACTTATATCACCAAACATGAAAACATGGTGACTTGAGCTTGTGTGGAGTCAACTGGGTTATTGGAAACCTCTCCATGCTCCCAGCAGAGGCCAGCACAGTTTTCTGTAAAGGGCCAGGTCAGGATGATACCCAGCTCTGCCATTTATATGGTCTCTTCCTAATGTAATCACTCTCATCTCTGCTGTTTTAGCTCAAAAGCAGCCATAGAAAATACCAACAAATAGATGTGGCTGTGTTCCAATAAAACTTTATTAAGAAAACACAGATTTGGCCCACAAATTCACTGACTCCTGTTCCATAGTTATTTCTGTGGGCCACAACATGAAAGTTAGTTGTTCTTCCCTCCCTCTGAAAAAGAATGAATAGAAATTCATTCCCATTAAAATGGCTCAACCTGTATAATATAAGCTTGCATATATGCTGCACATCAAACATCTTCTGGGAAAAAAACATTCAAAACCTTATTTCATAAAATTATCATCGTTGTGACTGGGGAAACCAATGCCTGGGGCAAACAAATGGGCCTGAAGCAGCACAGCATTTGTGGGACACAGCTGAAAGAAGATTCCTGGTGGCCACACTCACTATCCCCAACTTCACCACGTGAAAAATGCCGCCTCTCAATTAGCAGAGCAGAAATAGTAGTACTTTCATAATGACTCACACTGCAATTTAGGTCATGCCTACGGCAATCAATAAAAATCCTCCACTTAGATTCTCCATGGTTAATTTGATCCCCCCACCGCCCCTAAACTGGGAGATTTTTTTTTTAGTTGTTTTCAATTAAGCTAATTTGTCACAGACACCTCTGTTCTCAATAGGGTATTTTCACCCAATTCTCTTTTGTTTTGAAAATAGCGAAGTGGGCGAAATGCATGTGTACATGTTAAACTCAAATCACTATAGTTTGTGCAAAAGTGACTGTGAATAAAAGAGAGACCTCTTAGTAATCACTCACACACACACACACGCACACACACACACACACACACACACACACACACATCAGCTGCCTTCTTTCATTGTCTCACCATGCACATTTTGTACACACCCTTGAGTGAGTGAAATGATAGACCCTGATGGTGGCAATGCTGATGGTGACGAAAGCTACACATTATTAAGCATCAACTACAGGATGGACAACATGGGAAGCATTCCACATATGTCATCTCAAATCCTCATGACATTTCTGCTCTCCCTGTTTACAGGAGAGGAAATGGAGGCTCAGGGGAGTTATATATTATCTATTTTATAGGAAGAGTACGGGACACTGAGGTCAAAAGATAGCTCAGAGTTCAAATCTCCAACCTCCTAATTTGTGATCTTGAGCAACTTTCTTAACATTGGATAAGGCTAGATGTTCTTCACGTCTAAATGGTGATAATTACATTTTCTTTAAAACTGTGTTGAAAGAATCAAATAAGGTATCTATAAAGCTCTGAGTATGATGCCTTAGCACATGTATTAGTCTGACATTGCGAAGCACGTGAAAATGCCTGCATTTGACCATTGTCTAAGCCTAGAAAACGACCATTTTATATGGTTCAAACAAATATAATTGCTCAGCAAGTGGTATTATTAGTAGTATTGTGGTTATTATTGGTAGGATAATGATAGGTGATAAAGAAGATAGGTGGTAAAATTTAGATTTTAACCTAAATTTGACAGATGGTAATGGCTAGGGCTTTTTCTACTAACTTAAGGACCTTCAAAGATATCCAATGACATTTTTAACTGAGAGTTCCTTTAATAAACCGAAATTGGCATCAGGGAGCTAGTAAATGACAAGAACAATATTGGTATTTTTTATTTTACTAGCAGCATTTTATGAACAGGACAAAGTCCATTTCAGAACCAGCTCAGTATATCTAAAATTTGTTTGAAGTGTATTAACCAAATGTCAGTTGAATAAAAATGTGAAGTGTCTCTTCTTTGATGTATGATGGGTCATGATCTACTAAAAATTGAGACCTGCCTCATTAAACAGTTATAATTAACTCTGCTCATATTATTCCACAGTGGAATTGCTGCCATGGTTCATACTTAAAACTAGGAGCATAATACAGCAGCATTCAATGAAAGAACAATCAGATTTTCTCTTTCTTGTTCTACAATGGGAACTAGGAGTAAAAATAACTTTCACTTTCCAGGCTGGGGAATCATAGGGTAAAGAGACTTCCCCTCAAATGTCTGTCTGCTCTTTGACAAGCTTAAAAGAAATATATTCCCAATCTGAAACTAAACTATTTCTTGTTGTTTTACCATGTTCTCAGTTCCTACATATGTTGAAAGAGTCTAGACATTTTTCAAGCTTGAGTTGCATTTTAGACGTCTTTCAAACTCAAAGATAATTCTAAAAAAGAAATCTTTCTCTCTAAAATATGAGATTCTAATCTCCTGGGTATTACTTTTGAGTATTGTAAAATCCAAACAGAAAGAGAAATTTCTCCACTTGCTTTTCTTTTTTCCTAAATAAATAACAAAACATCATTCTAAGGGCAATATATAAAGAGGAAATACCAAGGCCAAGAAAACATTTGAAAACATTTGCCTGGTATTTTGACTAGAAACCATATGTTCCCCGGAACTTTTCAGGGTGTTTACCCCTGATATGTCCTCAGCCAGGAAAACTCACTGGCAATGAACTTTTTTAAAATGACCATTATCACCATGGGCTGGCTCTGTCAGTCTTTAATCTGCATGAAAACCAGATTTGCTTTGAAATGTCGCAGAGAGAATAGTAAGTTATTTGGCTCTTTTTTTTCCCCTTTTTTGGCTGATCAAGACATAAGCAAATATAAGAAAATATTAGGGTTATTTTAAAAGTTAATCTGGATAGTCTGGTCGAAGTCCTCAAATAACAAGATGACCAAAGGGAACACATCTTTTGGAGGGACAGGGTCATGAGACAGGCTCCCTTTCATCTCCCGCTTACCATTTGAATCTTGGGTTGTGCAATTATCAAAACTCTTTTTATAAGATGCCAAGACTAAATTAAACTCATTCTGGTCAGCAGAAGAGGTAAAAAAAATATGCGCACATTTCTCTAACATTAGTAAATTAGAAACCCTTTATTCTAAAAGGCTCAATTTAGCCAATAAATACTAAACGACATCAACAAAATGTGATATGACACTACCAGGCAAATCTCAAGGGGGCAATGTTACATTTGAAAAGAGCTAACTAAAATATGATAAAGAAATAATTGAAGAGAAAAATACATCGATTAATAAAACCACAGAATAGCCAGGGTTCATTTTAGTGACAATTGCCTTATCAGTGCAAATTGGCAATTCATAAGGGGGATTTCTCTCTCGAGTTTATCTTGAATTAAATTAGTCTTTCAATTCTTAGAAACTTTACTGTAGATGTCCCTTCACATCCCCACCATTACTACCTACAACTCCCTCCTTTGACGTGTTATTGGTTCCACATTCAAAACCATAACTCTCTGCACTGAATCTATGCAAATCTATCAGAGTGGAAGCATGGGATGGTTTTCAAAACTCTAAAAAAGATTAGCTGACATAGCAAATATCGACAGTGACCTTGAGAGTATTGATCAAGCTCTACTTCTCTGTTACAGAGGTAGGGAAATTAAGTAGTCTTCTAAATCTTTAATGTAGTCTTTTTATGTTCTATTCAACTTCCCTAGCCCTTGTGCAAACCAGGAATCTTCATCCTTACATCTTGGTGGGAAATGGTAAAATTTATCCTATCAAAATGTTCAAGAAGAAAGCCCAATTTCCTTTCAACCACTGTTTAGAATAGCCAGGGAAAAAATGTATCCACAATCAACTGAATATTGTCTTTCTTTGCCATCTCTAGACCAAACCCTAAGTCTCAGCACTTTCAGTTGGTAGATGCGTACACAGCTGCCTCCGAGAGCCAGATCAGCAAGGCATTTGCCGTCTTACACTCAGCTCTGAACTATCAAGATCAGGCACAGATATAACAAATTCATTTCACCTTCTGCTTGGTCCCCAATAGCTCAGCAATTTCATAATCTGTTCAGGTTGAAGCTGGTCTTCCTAGCTGTCCTTCAGGCCACACCTGAGGACAGGCAGCAGCTGCTCTCTGTGGCCCTGCCAGCCTTCCTGCTCCTTCTCTCCCCTTCCTGTGTGAATAAGAGGTGGACGCCTCAGCCTCTGCCATGCTGGAACCTAATCTTTCTTCTCTTTGCTTGGGTCTTGGCCTCTCAGCCCTGCCACTCCTCTGCAATGCCCCTACACACCCACCCCAAAAGCCTTATAAAAAGTTCTCAGTGGCCTTTCTCCAGCCTCTTCCAGATGACCAAGCTGTGGCCTTTGGTGCTGGCGAGCACACTCTACTTCTCAATGTCTCTACTCCCTTGATTTTCCTAACGCTATATTCACGTCACTCTGGCCATTTCTCCATACCCTCAATCTGGCCATTTCTCCATACCCTCCTCCTCAGTTTTGGTTGTCTCGAAGGCTCTGTTCCTCATTCTCTGGCAGTTCATCCACGCTCCAGACTCTCACCTGGAGTTAGGCTATGGCTTCTCAACTGATGTCTCTGGCCTATGTTCTAATTCCTTGTTTCTCATTGGT
This sequence comes from Pteropus vampyrus, assembly GCF_000151845.1. NCBI lineage: Eukaryota > Metazoa > Chordata > Mammalia > Chiroptera > Pteropodidae > Pteropus > Pteropus vampyrus. Next base: position 1,786,766 of record NW_011888980.1, on the reverse strand, counting down.
GGGAAACACACAACTGTTCTGGGGAGAAGCAGAGCCCTATACTCAACTCACAGTATGGCATGAAGCTAACAAAGCCCCTCTCCAGGTGCCTTGCAGGAACAAATCCATCCCAGACTACTCTGATCTCCCTCTTCCTCTCTGTCATTTGCCCTTGATAGGTCTTCTTGGATATTATTTGACACTTCTCTGTCCTCATGCTTCTTGTGTCTCAGGCACACAAGATGCTATTCCCACAGAACATCCACCCTGCCCTCATTCCACATACTCAAATCTCTGCAGAGTTCTCTTTGCCACTTCTCTGCCTAGGGGACTCACTTTCAACAGCCAAGCTCAAGTGCTTTCTTCTACATAAAACCAGCCTTGGGGCTCTGAGGCTAGAGCAGCAGAGCCTCCATCTGAGCTCTACAACAGACACTGATAACAGAGCATATCACATTGCTCTCTATGACTGGCTTTTCATCAAATACAGACAGTAAACACTTCTGAAGGATGACCATCACTCTCTACAGCTCCAACACATACAATAGACACTCAACCAAAAGTCTGAAAAATGGCAGATGGCCTCAATGAATCTGATTAGCATCTGCCAAATTTATATTTTGTTAATTTAATTTTCATTTCTTCCCATCTTCTCAATTTTCTAAGATTTTATTTTCATTTTCCTACTAAGTATATTACAACTGGTCTCTATTAAATATTTAATTCCCAAAGATAGTATTATATTATAACATTTAAAATAAATAATAATAAACGATACTTGTTGAATGTTATTCTTATGCTTACTACGTACAATAATAGTAACTAATACATGGTATTAACGATATGCCAAGCTCTTTTTTAAGTGCTTCATATGTGTTAATTTATTTAACCTTCATAACAGCCCTGTAAGTAGTATTATGATAATTCCCTTTTAGAGAGGAGAAAAATGATAAAAAGACAGATTTAGTAATACAGCCAAAGTCACAGAGCTGGTAAGTGCTGGAGCTTAGGTTCTGACCCAAGAAATCTGGCTTCACATCACAAGCGAGCTAGACCACCGACCCTCTGGACACTGTCCACCACACTTAAGACTTTATAGATATTCTTTTATTTAAGTCTCACAACAGCTCTACAATGTAGGGTAATTATTATACCATTTTTTGCAATTAAGTAAACAGAGGCTTTGAGAGGTTAAGAAATTCACCAAAGGTGACAAAGCTAATAAATGGTGGTCACTAGAATTGGAAGTCCAGTGTTTTGCCTAACTTTTCACTTTCGAGATGAGATGAGGAAAGAACATAGAGTATATTAAGACATGGCCAGCCATAGTCATCACTGCTTACGCAGCAGCATTCCACCATGACCCAGCACCCAAATAACAGAGATCTGTTCACATCATCCTAATTCTGCAGAAGAGCCAGTGAATAGCTTAGTCTAGGAGCCATGTCCCCTGGGCCCTGAGACTCCTGATCTGGCCCCATTCAGTTGTCTCTGTCATTATATATGAGATCGTTTTGTACCTAGTCATTGTGAATATGCATTGTTTTTGGTAGTATCATTTTAGGCTTCCAGAAATCTGACCAGCATGGAAATAGAGTTGCTTCTTTCTTGATTCAAAGGCAATGAAATGTCAATAAAAGAGATTAGTATCGAGAATGGCATTAGTATTCAAGAAGCCCACAACTCCTTATTGGAGAGCCGCCACCTGCACCCTGACATGTCCACAGTTCCTTAAAGCAGACAAGGTATTTGCATTCTCAGACATGGAACCGTCTCTGGGAGCTGGAAGTCTGTAATTCAAACATGTGCAACATCAGAGCTTTCTCAAAAATAAACTTTTCTCCTGTTTCCCCTTTTTTAGTTTTGAGATAGCACCTTTCTTCTCAGATTTCTTTTTTTTTTTTTTTTTTTTTGGTTCAATATTATTAGGCGAAATGATAAAAGGATTAGCCTGTAAAGATAAAGAAAATAACATATCCTGTTTTGGAGAAAAACAGAAAAAGAAACCAGAAGCAGAGACAGATGGATCAAAATAACCTAAGGGGAAATAAAAGAAAGAATAACTGAAAGAAATAATAATCTTGAACATCACTGAAAAAGCGTAACTGATATCTGCCCCAATTTGGATCCTGGTATCACTACTCACCACGTATACATATGGGACACCGGGCAAGTTACTTTGCCTCTTTCCTCATCTGTACTTCCTCATCTAACTCATGGGTTGTTGAAGGTATTAAATGAGATGATACAAGTAAAGTACAGAAACATGCTTAGAACAAAGCAAATGCTTGATAAATAGTAGTAGTTGTTGTGGTGGTAGTAGAGATTTTTAAGGAAGACTTACATGTTACCAACTTGATAATTCCCAGGGGACTTGGGAGTCTGAGACACTTAGATGAGATGGGATTGGCAGGGAACAATGAAAGGTACTGGAGGTTCATACTGTGACTCAATGTGCTCTAGTTTCCATGGTTTTGTACAAAGACATGCATGACTTTTGGAACTCCCGGGTCATTTTTCTAAAAGATTTCTCAGTTCCTTTCACACCAAAGTCGCAATAAATTCTGGTGCACACTGCCAGGAGAGAGATTCTGATAGCATGGTGCGTGTGTGTCAGTCACCAATTTGGCTGAGAATGAAAGAAACACCAGTTCGTCCTTTGTCTACAATGATTACCTGTCCCTGAGTCTCAAAATTGATGTTTAAGAATAGTTAGTCCAACAGCGAATGTTTTCCAATGATAATTTTTAATGTATTTTGTTATTAAACACTGAATTAAAATGTCATAGGAAAACATAAGGCACAATACACAATCAAAAAGCATACACCATGAACATTATGTAATTAGGAATTTCTCAAACTGGAATGTTTTATAGAAAGTATTTTGGAGGCCCAACTGGAAACCAATTCTTCTATGAATGCATCTTGATGGCATGAGCCAGAAGTAATCTTTCTCTCCGAAGCCCCACAGCGATCCCCCTGTCTCTCTTCTAGAAAATGAGTGATGTTGGCCTTTGATTCACACAGAAGCCACTTAACTGCACGGGCTGCTACAGTCCAAACTTAGCATCATAACCACATTCCTTCCTCCATGTATACATATAGCAGGCTCTTCACAAACATTTAATGAATTGGTGAATACGCTCATCAGATTCAGAGCACAGATTCCCAGCTGTCTAACCAGTGTGGATGGTAAAGATAGATATACTGGTGCAGCCTACCTACTCCTAGAAATGACTGGTTTTGAGCTGTGGAGCATGATTTTGTTTTTGGATTTACCATTCCCGTTGTTTAAATAGGGGGTAGAGGTGGAGAAAGTGGGGATGATCCTTTCTAAAACTTCTGTGATGTGACTTGCATTTTCAAATCTCTGCTAACATCATGCGTTTATAGGTCTCAGGAGAAATACAATGAGAGGATTAAGAAGGGGCCTTCTCTCGTGAAATACACAAATCCAAATTAAAGAGGATTTATGACTCTCTGGACTTCTCCAACCTCCCAGAGAAAATGGATTCTACTGTAGAAATGGGATTGCCAGAAACATTTTGTAAATGTTCAGTTCTCAAAGTAACTAAATTATAAGAAGGAAAAAAATACTCAAGATATGAATAAAACCCCAAAGGGCTTATTTTTCCCAATCGATCTAAATTAAAATGTTAATAACTCGGCTGGTGTTTTAGTATTTGGATTTATATTGGATATTGGACACTTTTGTCATCATATGTGAATGTCAATTA
>NW_011888980.1:1778920-1780985 GCF_000151845.1 Pteropus vampyrus | reverse complement strand
GTCCCTTCATAGGCTGCTAAACAGTCCTCAATAAACATCTGTGAGAGGAATTGTCATCAAGAGTGTTTATTACATTATACTTTAGTGACCTGACTCATTTTGGGGATGTGGAGACAATGAGAGGATATTCACAAGAAGACAACTGCATGTATTTCTTATCTGAGAAACACATTCCTAAAGACCTACTAGAAGCTTCAGCAACCTCAGTGGTTTCTCTTGGACTCTCATTATGATCTACCTTCTCACACTTGGGGAAGTCAAGTCTTTCCCACCCACTTCGAGATACAATCCAATGAATAACATAAGATTAAGCATCTCTAAGTACGTGTAAGTTAATAGATGATGTCAGGCTGCACTGTTATGCTCCAGAGTGCAGTTCGTTAGAAGTGCTGAGGCAAAGAAATGTCACTGCCTCAGAAAATGTGGCACTTGGTGATATGACAAGTTCAATGGTATTTATCATCCATATCCACAGCTTAATGGATATGAGCCACATCTGTAAAGGGAAAGGGTGATTCAGCCCATTAAGTATGCAAAACATCATCTTTCAACACAAGATGGTCCTTGATGATTTTTTTTATATCCAAAGGCTCCATCCAAATGGGGAAAATGCAGAAGCAGAACAAGCTACAGCTTGTTTGCTAGAACTACAGCCACAGCAAAACTAGGTATTATTGGGCAGAGGGGAGCTAACAAAATATGCAAACATCTTCTGTTCCCTTCACAATTCTTTTCCCTATAGAGGAGCCACGACCTCATTCTTAACTCTTGTTTTCCCTTTTCTCTACTTCCTTATAAATGTGTTTACAAAGTTTTCTGAGAGCTAGATTTCAAAAATGTTCAGAATAAAATTTTTCAAAATAAAACTTTCTATAAAAACTTAAGTCTTGGCAAACTCACATCCTTGACTGTTGAACTGAAGATGAATTTTCTGTCTGTTAATGAGACAAATGACATAAAGTTGTCATTCTGTGAAACTTAAATCTCAAACCCTGCTCCTTCCTCCCACCGGCTTTTTTTCTAGGAGGTCATCTTATAACCCTTTAAGAAATTCTCTGATTCTCTCTTATAAAACTATTTAGTTTTAAAACGCCGTTCAACATCTTATCTAAAAGTCCCCCCATTTAAAAATCATTACAAATGGCCCCGCCATGAATGGCTTTACCAGCTAAGAGATTCCCCAGTTAAAGTGAAAGATTTTAAAGGAATTATCATAATAAGGGGATAAGGGGTGAGTTAGTTCCTTGTTGAATCTTTTGATGTCAGCTAATACAAAAAAAAGACCCTTTATGACTTGATGTTATCTTCTGTTTACTGCATTTAAATTGAGCATACACTTAAAAAACTAAAAAACTCTCTAAGTTATGTCAATTATATCCCTACATTATCCCATAACTATACTTGATATATTTGTACCAGTGTACATGAACCCCCCAGATCAGTACAAATACTTGCTATTGTTTCCACCAGGGGGCATTCAACACATTGAAAATAAATATTTTTCAACTGTTTGGTTAAATTCAGCATACAAGAGAAAAAGCATTGGGCTGAATGACTAACATGCAAATTTTGTTTATTAATCTGGAAATTCACATTTTCAACAGGAAGCAAAAAGTCTATGCCTTTTAGTGCAGAGTTCTTCAATTAGCTGTTTTACATATATGAAAAAAATATTATGAGTGGGAAAAATTAGTCATGTTCTAAAAGGTAAGACATACTAGAGAATGTTATGAACTCTTCAGAAGTGTCAACAAATCATATATGAAAAGAGCACCAACTATAATTAGAGATTAATTTTAGGGGTTTTAATTCATTTTAGATTAATTTTGGAAGCTACGATTGATATTGTCTTTTAGAGTTTCCCGCATCTTAAAAGTATTCACAGACTGCCACAAAGGCAAGGATTATCTCTTTTAAAAAATGCCTGCATCTCAAAGATTATATCACCTTTCTCCTGACTGGACTACACAGTTATTGTGCACTCATAAAGTTTGGACACTGGAAGACAGAAACAGGGCTGGCCTTCTTTAGAACAGTTAGGAAGAGAAGAAGAAAAGACAATGGG
>NW_011888980.1:1770049-1778870 GCF_000151845.1 Pteropus vampyrus | reverse complement strand
GACTTGATGTTATCTTCTGTTTACTGCATTTAAATTGAGCATACACTTAAAAAACTAAAAAACTCTCTAAGTTATGTCAATTATATCCCTACATTATCCCATAACTATACTTGATATATTTGTACCAGTGTACATGAACCCCCCAGATCAGTACAAATACTTGCTATTGTTTCCACCAGGGGGCATTCAACACATTGAAAATAAATATTTTTCAACTGTTTGGTTAAATTCAGCGTACAAGAGAAAAAGCATTGGGCTGAATGACTAACATGCAAATTTTGTTTATTAATCTGGAAATTCACATTTTCAACAGGAAGCAAAAAGTCTATGCCTTTTAGTGCAGAGTTCTTCAATTAGCTGTTTCACATATATGAAAAAAATATTATGAGTGGGAAAAATTAGTCATGTTCTAAAAGGTAAGACATACTAGAGAATGTTATGAACTCTTCAGAAGTGTCAACAAATCATATATGAAAAGAGCACCAACTATAATTAGAGATTAATTTTAGGGGTTTTAATTAATTTTAGATTAATTTTGGAAGCTACGATTGATATTGTCTTTTAGAGTTTCCCGCATCTTAAAAGTATTAACAGACTGCCACAAAGGCAAGGATTATCTCTTTTAAAAAATGCCTGCATCTCAAAGATTATATCACCTTTCTCCTGACTGGACTACACAGTTATTGTGCACTCATAAAGTTTGGACACTGGAAGACAGAAACAGGGCTGGCCTTCTTTAGAACAGTTAGGAAGAGAAGAAGAAAAGACAATGGGATATACAAAAAACACAGATTTACCACTTTATACTGTGAATCTTGACAGTGTTTTATAAAGAATAAAATCCCTGTGAAGCTACAACAATGTCAGAAAGCAGTCAAATACAGAATTCCTGGGAGAATCTGTATCAGAACCGTACCTTTTTTTGTTTATCTACCAAGAATACATCATACAAAGTTTGCCATATCCCTAAAATTACCGCCCACCCATCCAAGCCAGAAAACTCATTTTTTTCTTTACAAAACAAGATAGAAGAAAAAAATTTCATGTATAATAGTTCATATTTCTCTCTATGACCATCCAACACATTAGCTCTTAACTAGGACATCAATAGATCAGTAAAGATTATTGATCAATGAGGTCTAACACCACCTCTGTCCCCAACTCTGATAGCAGCTTTGAACATGTCTCTTTCTACACAGTCTCTACTTTCATATATAAAATAGAAGTCTGCCGTGAGAATCACAGACTCTTAGGTAAAGTGCAAGAAAGTTGGATTTTGATAGTCTCTTGAGCTAGAACTTCTTTCTGCTCTCAACTCACTCACCTGCCTAACAGAAGCCAAACCGGCAACCTGTAGAAAATATGTAGAGAGGTTGAATAGTGGGTTGTTATTTTAGTAGACATTTTGTTTGTTTGTTCTTATAAGGCAGGGGTAAGCAAACTTTCTCTGTAAAGGGCCAGGTGGTAAATATTTTAGGCTTTTTGAACCATATGGTCTTGGTCACAACTACTCAATCCTGCCATTGCAGTGTGAAAGCACCCATAAACAATCCATAAGCAAATGGTTGGGGGCTGTGTTCCAATAAAACTTTATTTACAAAAACCTTTAAACAACCCACCCCTGCTATGCTGTTTCTATGACAGGGGCAAAAAGAAGGTGCAGAAGACATGTGGACTGGCACAGCACACTTTTCTCAGAGAATCCTTCCACTCTTATAGAGCAAGATTTATCTCAGTGTGTCTAGACAAATGTTTGGAACAGATAACAGAAAGCTCTTTTTAAAAAAATTCACTTCTATCTTCACCTTCACCAAAAAAGGGAAGATGGGAGTGAGGGGATGGCTGGAAATTGACCTCTCAAATAAGGCAGACAACCTGTCTTTTCGATTTGGCCAGGCCTAAACAGAAAATCTATGTGCTTTATCTCCTTGTTTGTTAAAGCATTGGCTTTACGCCAGAGAACTAGCCCTCTTAGAAATGGGTGCGTTTTATAAATTGAAAAAAATCAACTTGTAATGGAAGCTCTGAATCAATGGTACCAGGTTTCCAATGGAGTTGACATAGACTTTTCAGAATGTGCATCTATGTTGGGTGGACTTTTGCATTATTGTTACTTGTTAACATTTTTACTCTTGTCCATGTGCCCAGAGACCTTGGCAAGACGAGCATTTCATAAATTTGGTAAATAAATAATTGAAGCCTCCCAATCAATCTCACCCAAGGGAAATGGAAGGAGGCACTCAAAACTGCATTAAAGTCAAGCCCCTGGGAAATGTTGGGAGAAGAAGAGATGGGCCAGGAAAAACTCATCTCCCTGGGGTGGGCTGAGTACAACAACCTGGCTCCTTCCACTTATCACTCAATAGAGATTATATCAGTCCACTATGTCAGGCTCCACGTGATGGGCATAGATAATCTTAAAGATGGAAACAACATGGGTGCCCAAGAAGCAAATTCCATCAGCATGAACTGGGCAGTCTATGCAAGAGGGCGACTTCCTCAGCATGTGCTTCATTGAAACTACAGTGTCTGGGCTTTGGGACAATTCTCTGGGAAAATGTTTCTGTCAACATAGCAATAAAGCACTCCAGAGAGGGACTTCACAGAACTCTACAGCCAAACGGAGCCCAAGGGGAATTCCAGGGTAAGTCTCTTGAAGAGGTATAAAGCCTCATTAGCGCAAAGAGGATTTACCATGCTCCCAGTGCAACCAAGAATACAGGTGCCTTGTTCCTGAATTTGTGATTCATTATGATTCTACAGATCGCCCAATTATAAGGAATCATCACTGGCTGGCGCCTGAATAGTCTCCCGCTCTTCTAAAAATATCCATGACAATCAGACTGCACCTACAGGCTTTTCCATAGAGGATAAATATGCTGAGCTGGCGGGTGGTTTATTTAAAGGAAGCAAATAGCCAGGCTGGTTATACCCACAATGTAAAAGAAGACTTTTTAAAAAATGGAATCATACTGTTCAAACAAAGTTCAAAAATCATTTAGGCTATCATCCTGCCTTAAGGTTAAGTCTATCTATGAATCGCCAGGGACAAACAGAACATAAGTTATTGTAAAAGACCTTGAAAAAGAAGCTTCTACAAGCAAACCTTTTGCATGATCAAACTACCTTCGCTGTCAAAAAGTGCTAATTAGGACTGTTTTGCAATGGGTTGGTTGCTGGAGCCGGTTCATACTGGTTTGTTAAATTTTCAGGAATTTTGCAAACTGGCCAACTTCACATTGGTAACTTGAAATCAACAATGGTGGGATTACTTACACCATGGAAATCAGCAAACAGCACAGTTTAGGCCCCAGCCCCACCCCTACAATTGTCACACTATAGAACTGCCCCAGCTTTCTCTTCTCTAAACGCTTACATTATTTGAGGGTGGAGAAAAACTCTAGGAGTCAAAGCAGAAATCTCGTTTACAAATTTCTAGAAGATATAGCCTCGACTTAGAGCAAAAGGAAATAACTGCCTTGCAAGACAATCCATTAACAATAAAAATAAAAATTAAAAAATCTGTATTAGAAAGTTACTGTTAGCCCCAATTTACCTCTGCTGTTCTTCCTATTTGCCAACCTTTCAAATATCTAACTCTTAGTCTCTTCAGAGCTTGCTGAATTATATCATCTCTCTCAAACTTCAGGATAAGAACGAGTTCAGTACTTGAATGGTACAACTGACACTACAAATTGCCATAGGTAATCTCACTATCTATGATGCACAACTCTACTTGGCTTCTCGATATAACTTCTTTCGTGTAAGGAGCTAAGCTGAGTGCCCAGACTGGGAGTTATTTACCTCCTAAAGGCTTTCATATAAAAATAATCGTTCATACAACCTAGGGGCTGGGAAATGTATCTTCCATGACTTCTAAAAATATTTTATGGCTCTAAAATCTAATAATAAATATGTTCCAATACCTATAGTCGGGAGATGATCCTCCATAGGCCCCTTGCATTTCCATATATCTTACAGAAAGACAGGCACTGAATGCCTTTAGTTCTGGATTTTCATTTTAAGGAAATCTGTATTGCAAACAGGCTTAGAATCTAGAGCGAGTATGTCTGAAGCAAAGGGAAAACATGTTTACCACCCCTTAAAAAAAGAGTCAGGATTCCTTTTCTATAACATAGAGGATATGCAGGGATCCTTCTGGGCCCATCTGCGTCACCTGCATCAGACTTGGGACAAAGAGAACCAATATGCTGCTCATGCTGCTTCCCATAGAATGAGTAATAAAATCCTTTGTCTCCGACCCAGGAGTCTCATGTTTTCTCATGTCTCATGCAACCAACAATAAAATTTTGGCAGGATAACTTGTTAGCTTGCAAGTAGAATAAAAAAATCTCAGACCCTTCACAGTTCTTGACACCTGTTACCTATAAAGCTTTTTAAAAAATAATCTATACTTTTAGTTATATTTCTATCTCTATATCTATGTCCATCTCTACCTATCCACCTACCTATCTGTCTAATAAGAACTAATTATGTCCTTCGGAGATTCTTTATAGCTCTCTTGGGCAGTAACGTATTCGACAGCCCACAGTGAAGTTAGTAGGATGAAAACTGCAGAGCTGTTCACACTTTTAAAGGTATACATGTGAAACTAGGCAAAATGGGCATGAACAAAATGATGATTGACCTTAATGTCTTTTGTGTACTCTAGGACAGGGCTTCTCATACTTTAAGGAACATATAAATCACCTGGGAATCTCATTAAAATGCAGATTTGAATTCAACAGATCTGGGATGAGGCCCAAAATTCTGCATTTTTAACAAATTCCAAAGCGATATTGATGATGCTGGTCCAAGGACCAGAGTTTGATAGCAAGGCTCTAACATCAACTAAATATAAATTTTAGGCATGTTAACACTGATATTTGCATAAACTCTAACATTTCTAATAAAAATATCTACAACTCATGAAGTCCATATAAATCAGAGGACTCTTAAAAATTCCTGAGTACATGAATATGAGTGCTTATATACTTATATGAGGATAATATCAATACTTGTTATGAATTATCCTTTATTCTACATTATAAACACATTTAATTCAAGGAACCAGGAGCAAAGGAAACATGCAAGAGAAGATCTTCCTGGGTTATACAAAGAGTCTGTGGGCTATAGCAGGAGTAAAATAAACAGGGCAAATGACAATCCTCAGGGTTTACATTGCTGATAATTACATCCCTGGCTAACCTAATGCTATTGGGCTAAGCATAACAGGCAAAAAGAAGATAACATGTGAACTTAAGACTGACTCTGAAAAAGTAAATGTGCTGCCAGGGAAAACAGAGTGGACTGGGAAGAAGAGCCTGAGCTGCGGTCTCCATGCTGTGGTGCCCATGCTGTTGCCCGCTTGCTACAGAAGCTGAGGGAAGCAGAGACAATCTCCTCCTAGAAGTGAGGGGTAGACTGTGGACTCCAAGACCCAGACTCCTCACCACTTCCTAACTCACATCTTGGATTTAGTTCTCAGTCACCTGCCCAGGTAGCCTCTGTACCTCATGAACTGATTTTGAAGACTGTCATCAGCCCAGTGCAATCAGTCTTTCTATTTCATCTTATTCACTTGGGAATAAGTTTGTGTACCCATTTGAAAAGCACGAGGGAGAGGAAGGAGAAATAAAAGGTGGAAAATACATCGTAGCATTTTATTGGGAAATGCTGAATAATGCTTCTGCTTTATTTTTTTCCTTTCTTCCACTGTCTCCTTCTTTCCTTTCTTTTGACTTCTCCTTCCTGTCCTCTCTCTCTTCATTCTCTCTCTACCAAAAAGACAGCTGGGAAGGCAGCAAGGTGTATTTCTGAATTCTATACACTAGTTTCTCATGAGGTTAAGAACTATTACTTTTTAAAAGATTTCTATAGTCAAATATGTTTAGGAAATCTTGGATTAAACAGAGTTCAAAGGTTCTTTACCATCTCAAGCCTTTAACAGGCTGATATACAAGATGACTCTCTAAGATGGGGTGCTGTATTTTCTACGTTGGACCACAGAAATCCCCACCTACCTTACCCCCGATAGTGTTCTGAGGAAACTGAACTGAGAAAGAGAGCTCTGGTACAAACATTTCGAATGCTGGAGCCAAGCTGTGGTGCTTAAATTAGTTCTACCTGGAACAAGCCTTGTGGTGTTGGACAAGTCGCATAACCTCTCTGAGCTTCCAGTTTCTTCACATGTAGGAGTCAATGACATCCATCAGATGGTGCCATTGATAGAACAGAGTGAGACAAAGTATCCAAAGCACCAGGCACACAGCCCAGCTCTAAGGTGGCTTCTCTGGTTCATAGGTGATGTTCATTTATGGGCCTGAGGGCTGGTTAAAAAAGCATCCAACTCACTGAAAACTACTCTTAGTGGTGAGGCCACCAGCTTCTCTTCTGACTTCACACACACTTCAGAACTTAACTTATGTCTCGACCTGTCCACTCAAACCTGAATATTTCCTTCTGAGGGCTGCCCACTGGGCGGTCGGTATTTGTCTGTGGTCAGTCCCGACGTATGACATTTGCCAAATGAATGAGGAATAGAAAGGAAATATTGAGACAGAAAAAGTCAAAGAGAATAAACAAAGACAGGAAGGGGGCCAGGCCAGAGAAATGGGGCATGACTCTCCCAAGTCAGATCTGACTTCGCCTCTTAGGAGAAACATAGATTCAGGCAAGCAAATTAATCTCCCTGGGTCTCGCTCGGGGTCCCCATTTAAAAACTGAAGATAAAGATGCCTATCTCATAGAGCATGTTAAGGAATTAAGGGAGATTAAATACGTATTTAGCACAGAACCTAACATGGAGTAGGAACTCGGTAAGAAAATAATAAGAGCTAAGTGTTCTTTTTGGAGCTAAGAAGGAAATATAGGTGCTATTATTCTCAAATCCAGTTCTCTGATTTCTAGATTAGAAAATGGATATCATAATCCCTCTGAGGATATCCCTGAAAAAGGAATATACATGGGGCAGAGAATTTCACTCCCTACAACTGACTTCAGATACGGCCAATGAGTGGAGGCTGGTGTGGTTTTCATGCTGCTATTCTGAGAGAGAGATTGAGAAAGAGAGATTGAGAGAGAGAGAGAATGAGAGAAAGACAGACAGACAGACAGACAGACACTACTGTCTACAGAATTCCAAGAAGATTAAAGTCGGCAATGAAAAAACAACATATCAAACTTGCTCCAAAAGGACTCCCACCCTGCCCTCCTCAGAGAAATCAGGCAGAGAGATTACTTCCTTAAGACAAGACTCCACTCACCTCCTTCACCCATTACGATATTCTTACCACACCCTGATATATTTATTAATCTATGTCTGTCTTCCTCATTGCAATGGAAACTCCACAAGATAGGGACTCTGTATGTTCTCAGGGTCTATTACAGGCTGGCCCAGAGTAGGGTCTCAGTAAATATTTGTTGAAGGAATGCATGAACCCCACATTAGGGAGTTCATTCAAGGATTTATAGTCCTCTACAGCAAAAAGAAGACCATGAAACCAGAATTTTTTAAAAATTAGTAATGTTATTATAACTCAAATGACAACACTATTAGTCACTTCCAACTTTAATAGCAAATCAAGGAAGAAAGTAAAAATATTTGACAGGAGCCAAGCAATCAACACAAACATGATCACACTTCACATTCAGGTGTTCTAACCTTGCCTCTCAAAAACTTCCTTATCAATCCCTGTATTCAGTGGCTCTGCTGTGTCCTCGGGACCAATCCCAAACTCCACAGCATGGCAGGAAGGCCCTTTGCCTCCTGGCCCTTGTCCATCTTGCCATCATCATCTCCTGCCACTATCCTCTCATATATTCTACTCCAGCAATAGCCAAACTACCCCAAGATGAACCTCTATGTTTTGACAGGTGTCTCCTTCTCCATCTCACCTACATGGCAAACTTCAATTCATCCTTCCAGAGACCATTTGAAGTTCAACTTCTTTGTGAAGTACTCTCTGATTTCTCCAAACAGAATGAATCGGTCCCCTCCTGTGTGGGGCTATTTAGATTCTCTACTGCCACATGATCCACTTAGATTTCAGTCTTCCTCTAGACTACAAACTGCTTGAAGGGAAGCAGCGATATACACACATTTAGTTTCTGTCTGACTCATTGTACATCCTCAGTAAGACGTTTATCAGAAGAACAAATAAATGTTACATTTTCTATTTTCTATTCCTCCATCATTTTCTATTCCTCCATCATTGTCTCTCTCAGGTAACGACCTTACAACTAATGACAAGAGACCACTGAGAAGGTTATGGAGCTTTATGGAACACCTAATACCTGCTGGGCACTATCTAATTAGCCTTTAAGTTATCCTCAGAAATCCTCTCTGAAGTTGATGTTGTTATGCCCATTTTGCAGATTTAAAAAAAATGAAACTCAGAGAGGTTGAGTCACAAAGGAAGAACCTGCCAGAGTTTGGGGTCAAACTTGAGTCTATGCTCTTTCTACTTTATCTGGTCTCAAATACAAATTCCATTTCATTCTTTATCATTTCATAAGAGTGTTCTCTTTCCAATTGCCCTCCATCATAATTCTCACCTCTTAAGCTATGTCCCTAAGTGGCCTTCAGATGGCATCTGGCGACCAAATGTCCTCCAGCCTACTGTATATAACCCACATTCCTCTCTCTTCAAGATCCCTTTGCCCCCAAAGCCTGTTTCCACTGCTTTCGAGTTCTTCAGTATTTCTTCTGCCTAAGTCACTTGAATGGCTTTGAAATGATTTATAAGAATAAACCATGAATGCCAAAATGACATGGAGCTTCTTCTATCCTTATAGTTAATTCAGTTCAGTTAAAAAAGAC
>NW_011888980.1:1764048-1769999 GCF_000151845.1 Pteropus vampyrus | reverse complement strand
AGACAGACAGACAGACAGACACTACTGTCTACAGAATTCCAAGAAGATTAAAGTCGGCAATGAAAAAACAACATATCAAACTTGCTCCAAAAGGACTCCCACCCTGCCCTCCTCAGAGAAATCAGGCAGAGAGATTACTTCCTTAAGACAAGACTCCACTCACCTCCTTCACCCATTACTATATTCTTACCACACCCTGATATATTTATTAATCTATGTCTGTCTTCCTCATTGCAATGGAAACTCCACAAGATAGGGACTCTGTATGTTCTCAGGGTCTATTACAGGCTGGCCCAGAGTAGGGTCTCAGTAAATATTTGTTGAAGGAATGCATGAACCCCACATTAGGGGGTTCATTCAAGGATTTATAGTCCTCTACAGCAAAAAGAAGACCATGAAACCAGAATTTTTTAAAAATTAGTAATGTTATTATAACTCAAATGACAACACTATTAGTCACTTCCAACTTTAATAGCAAATCAAGGAAGAAAGTAAAAATATTTGACAGGAGCCAAGCAATCAACACAAACATGATCACACTTCACATTCAGGTGTTCTAACCTTGCCTCTCAAAAACTTCCTTATCAATCCCTGTATTCAGTGGCTCTGCTGTGTCCTCGGGACCAATCCCAAACTCCACAGCATGGCAGGAAGGCCCTTTGCCTCCTGGCCCTTGTCCATCTTGCCATCATCATCTCCTGCCACTATCCTCTCATATATTCTACTCCAGCAATAGCCAAACTACCCCAAGATGAACCTCTATGTTTTGACAGGTGTCTCCTTCTCCATCTCACCTACATGGCAAACTTCAATTCATCCTTCCAGAGACCATTTGAAGTTCAACTTCTTTGTGAAGTACTCTCTGATTTCTCCAAACAGAATGAATCGGTCCCCTCCTGTGTGGGGCTATTTAGATTCTCTACTGCCACATGATCCACTTAGATTTCAGTCTTCCTCTAGACTACAAACTGCTTGAAGGGAAGCAGCGATATACACACATTTAGTTTCTGTCTGACTCATTGTACATCCTCAGTAAGACGTTTATCAGAAGAACAAATAAATGTTACATTTTCTATTTTCTATTCCTCCATCATTTTCTATTCCTCCATCATTGTCTCTCTCAGGTAACGACCTTACAACTAATGACAAGAGACCACTGAGAAGGTTATGGAGCTTTATGGAACACCTAATACCTGCTGGGCACTATCTAATTAGCCTTTAAGTTATCCTCAGAAATCCTCTCTGAAGTTGATGTTGTTATGCCCATTTTGCAGATTTAAAAAAAATGAAACTCAGAGAGGTTGAGTCACAAAGGAAGAACCTGCCAGAGTTTGGGGTCAAACTTGAGTCTATGCTCTTTCTACTTTATCTGGTCTCAAATACAAATTCCATTTCATTCTTTATCATTTCATAAGAGTGTTCTCTTTCCAATTGCCCTCCATCATAATTCTCACCTCTTAAGCTATGTCCCTAAGTGGCCTTCAGATGGCATCTGGCGACCAAATGTCCTCCAGCCTACTGTATATAACCCACATTCCTCTCTCTTCAAGATCCCTTTGCCCCCAAAGCCTGTTTCCACTGCTTTCGAGTTCTTCAGTATTTCTTCTGCCTAAGTCACTTGAATGGCTTTGAAATGATTTATAAGAATAAACCATGAATGCCAAAATGACATGGAGCTTCTTCTATCCTTATAGTTAATTCAGTTCAGTTAAAAAAGACGTTTATTGTGGGTTAACTCTGCCTTGCACCATACCAATTTCTGGGGACATGGAGATAACAGAAGAGAATTGTTGATCTTGAGGAGATTTTAAGTTAATGGTAGGATTAATAGGTAAGCATATTCTTTCAATAAGATGGGCTAAGCATTTTTCTGGATGATTACTCATGATAATACAAGTCCACAAAAAAGGGACTTTGTCCATCCTGAAGGTATCAGAGAAGGCTTTCTGGAGGCAGTGATGTCTGAGTTTCATATTTAAAAGATAGGTATGAAATAATCAGGAAAAGGGATGGATGAAGACTACTTCAGAAAGAGAGAACAGCTATTGTCTATAATAAGTGCTGACATCACCTTACAGAAATTTTAAAGGTCTCTGGTATAGTTTTTGTGTGTTCTTGCTGAAATTGTCACATGTATAGGGCTTGCGTTGGCAATGAGTAATTCAAACAGAACTAAAAACAGACACTAGATGGAAGTCCATTTAGATGGCCATGCCATCAATGCCTTTCTTCCTTCATTTTTCTTTCTTTAAGGATCGTTCCATGAAACAGACTGATAGTGCCTGTTGGTTGAGTTGAGGCTTTCAGGATTCTGTGAACCATTTAGGAGCCTGAGAAAATCACTTTCTAAAGAGCATTCCAGTGCAATACAATCACAGTACTGAGTATGACCACTTGCAAGAGAGAGTCAAGAAATTTCTATCCTCCTGAAGCACATTCCTAACACCCTTTCTTGTTTTCATCATCATAATTTTGTTTTACTATGATTCTATCATAAACTGAACAAAGATCTCCCTCTACACAACAAAATGATATGACTTGACTCAAGCGCTTATTAGAAATTATTTTCAATAACTCCCATTCTGGGAAATTAAGTTTGGTGTTTGGTAGAGTATTTTGTTATCTCTTAATAAAGAGACAGTCTCCTCCAATTTTAGAAAGTCATGAACTTTGATGTTAGAATGCCTCTTTGATAGCATGTAGAAATAGATGTTTTCATACCCCCAGGAAAGAAAGAGAATCAGCAGGGCAGCAGCTGAAAAAGCCAAAGCATTGAAAAGCCGAAAGATCGAGGTATAAATTGTGGTTCTGCCATTTACTAGTTCTGTGGCTTGGACACTTAATAAATATCTCTGGACTTCCAATTAACACATTCTTAAAATGCAGGATTGTCATAAAAATCAGAGAAAATGTGTCAAGGATGTGGCACACGGTGCTTCCTCCCTCAATAAATGGTAACTATAATCTATACCTCACTTAATTTTTAAATTAAATTTTAAGATCACCCACTTGCACATATGTAGCCCAAATTAGCAAACAAGAGATAAAAACAGTTTCACACATACTGATAAAAAAGCATCAAGTAACATATTTGGTTTCTTAGAACTACAGAAAATACTGTCATAGGTCAGTTGTTCAGAAGTAGACCCAGACAGCAGTGTTCATGGCAAGTGACTTATTAAAGAAGGGCTCCCAGGAGAGGGGGAAGGAGGTAGGGGAAATAGAAGAAGCCAAGCAAAGCTGCAATTTCAGGTGATGCCTCAGCCCTGGCCTGATCCTGCAGCAAGCTCTGGAGTATAAATTACACACAGATCCTGCAAAGAACTGATGAATTATCCTACGGAGTTGGCCCAGCCTGAAGGCAAGGGAGTAAGCTTTCCTGCTCCTTAACCCCCATCAGTCTTCAGCAAAGGAGAGGTTGAGGGAAGAGGGTAGAGGGTACTTAACTCTCAGATGTTTCCAGTTGTGTGCGTGCGTTTGTGTGTGTGTGTGTGTGTGTGTGTGTGTGTGTGTGTGTGTGTGTGTGTGCTGCTGTGGGGCAGGAGCTCCACTAGCTAGCTCAAGGCTAGCTCTCTGAAGAAGGTTCTAGGGGCTAGCCCTTAAGAGCGAATGTACCCAGAAACCAGAGTAAGCGCATAGGACCAGTGAAGGGAGTGTGAGGGAAGACGGGCAGAGCACCGACATAACATTTGCAACATTAATCAAGAAATTTCATGGAAACCTATCTGTGTTGACTCTGCCTTCCGATTGTCAGAGTTGGTCCATTACCAAATGATGTACATCTAATTGTAAATACATTCATTTTTCTTTGGTAATTTATGAAAACTAAGTTTGAAATAAATCTTTCCTAGGAATATACAATTCAATTTTGAAGATTTGCCCTTGGGCATCAAAAAATGAGTACTCTAACTTATTACAGTTGTGGTTTTCTGCTGAAGAAAGTTGTGCCAGTCACTAATAAAGGGCACAGACCCTGCTCAGATGGAAATGATTGGAAAAGGGCAGTGGCCAACTCCTCAAATACCAAGAGAAAAACTGGCATCAACAGCTCCTGGGCTCTTCCACATATGCATACTCATTTAACTATCCACACCGCTCAGAGATTCCGGGATGCTATTTAAACTTAGTTGTATAATCTATGCATCAGGTTAAAACAGAGCTATCGTACAAAGATTCCAGACTCTGCTTGTTTCAAATAAATTCTTGTAATTTAAAAATATAATTTCTTATACCTCTATGCCTTTATCTGCAGAAAGGAAATGCTGACTTTAAGACTTCAGATTATCGGGACTCAATGGAGATAGCCAATTGGGTAGGGAGACTGGGTCGCAAGATCACCTGAGGATTAACTAATATGCTATTATAAATGGCTACAGAAACATGAAATATCAAAATAATTTTTAAACAACCCATGCACTTAATTCGTTAGGGTCATGAATAGCTTTATATACTCCCTTTTTAAAACTTTCCAATAATTTTTATAATTTGGCAATTTTTCATTTAAGGCAATTATGTCAACACATCTGGAAGACGAGAACTAGAACAAGAGAGTATACCTTACCAGGCAGTATAACCAGATTCATTAAAACAAAATTCATGAAGAATTTCTGCAGGGCCCAACAGACAGATGACACTGATGATTAATGGGTGCCCTGAGTTTTTGCACCCAGATATAAGTTCCAATTTTAAATAAATAAATATTGGTGGCAGCCACGAAAGGACAGGGGCTATTTACTATTTCAGGGACTCTCAGACACCATAAGAGCTCAGGAGAGGAATAAAAAATACCTGTCGGTATAGGCAGGGGTTAGGAGAGAAGAGAGGACTTAGCCTAAGAATGACAGTGTCTTCCTCAAACAAAATTCACAACCATTACAACTGTTACAAACTATCTGCAATGAACTATCATTTCAAGGTGAAACATTTGCTAAAATCAGTGCTAAAATGAAGTTACTCAGACTTACTTGGCTTCTTCTACTCTTGGCATATTTGAATTCTGAGAATTCAGTCTGATTATAATTCTCTGCTTTCCAATGCACTGTTTCATAATTGAAAGCTTTTGGAACTGATGAAAATCTGATATGTAGCATAAGATACTGAACAGAGGGAAAACTAAGATGTCAAACCAAAATTAATACTGTCCAAGAATCCATGCCAATAATTGAGATTATCTAAAACTGTGGCCATTGTTTTCCATTTTTAGGTTTTCATTATGCAGATCTGTATATTGCAGATCTGTCTTTTCAAATATGCTTTTTTGCCAGTAATGTCTTAAGTTAGCTTTTTTTAATTTGCTAACCCATAAATAAGCATACTAAGTGATAGGTAAGAAAACAGACTACAATAAATATGTATTACTGGGCACTTTGTAAAGAGGAAGATCTACATTTGACAACAATGAAGACTTAGAAAGAACCCAATTCCCAGGCCTTATGGGAGAAAGATGCAGAGGATTCTGCTCCACCCCACCCAGTGCCAGAGGAGAGGGACAAGTGGTTGGGGGAAAGGAGGAGGAAGAGGACAGGAGCTCCCTAAAGGTGGCAGTCAATCAAATACTTTCCCAAATGGAGAGAGATTGAAAGAGGGGTGAAGCACAGAGATGGAAAAATGCACTTAAGGAAATCTGGATGTCTGCTCATAGAATAATTAAATCCTCCCTATCCCCACACTATGGTGATTCAAGGAAGAAGACTAATCCAGACTACAAGATGGCAAGGTGCTATTAGCAATTTGTCCAGAGGCTAATAAGCAGGACAATCAAGGGCTCTCTTCCTCTCTGAAAATGCACGGCTCCAAATCTGAACTTTCAGCCTTTCCTTAAGGCCTAGCCTTGTTTGTCAAATCAAAAGCAACACCATGAGGAGGAATGGGTTCTACTTAATGTTTAATGACCCTTATCAGGAAAAACAGAATTCCCACAACGTCTTTGCTCATTCTGAAAATGCATAATC
>NW_011888980.1:1713506-1763998 GCF_000151845.1 Pteropus vampyrus | reverse complement strand
TGGCAGCCACGAAAGGACAGGGGCTATTTACTATTTCAGGGACTCTCAGACACCATAAGAGCTCAGGAGAGGAATAAAAAATACCTGTCGGTATAGGCAGGGGTTAGGAGAGAAGAGAGGACTTAGCCTAAGAATGACAGTGTCTTCCTCAAACAAAATTCACAACCATTACAACTGTTACAAACTATCTGCAATGAACTATCATTTCAAGGTGAAACATTTGCTAAAATCAGTGCTAAAATGAAGTTACTCAGACTTACTTGGCTTCTTCTACTCTTGGCATATTTGAATTCTGAGAATTCAGTCTGATTATAATTCTCTGCTTTCCAATGCACTGTTTCATAATTGAAAGCTTTTGGAACTGATGAAAATCTGATATGTAGCATAAGATACTGAACAGAGGGAAAACTAAGATGTCAAACCAAAATTAATACTGTCCAAGAATCCATGCCAATAATTGAGATTATCTAAAACTGTGGCCATTGTTTTCCATTTTTAGGTTTTCATTATGCAGATCTGTATATTGCAGATCTGTCTTTTCAAATATGCTTTTTTGCCAGTAATGTCTTAAGTTAGCTTTTTTTAATTTGCTAACCCATAAATAAGCATACTAAGTGATAGGTAAGAAAACAGACTACAATAAATATGTATTACTGGGCACTTTGTAAAGAGGAAGATCTACATTTGACAACAATGAAGACTTAGAAAGAACCCAATTCCCAGGCCTTATGGGAGAAAGATGCAGAGGATTCTGCTCCACCCCACCCAGTGCCAGAGGAGAGGGACAAGTGGTTGGGGGAAAGGAGGAGGAAGAGGACAGGAGCTCCCTAAAGGTGGCAGTCAATCAAATACTTTCCCAAATGGAGAGAGATTAAAAGAGGGGTGAAGCACAGAGATGGAAAAATGCACTTAAGGAAATCTGGATGTCTGCTCATAGAATAATTAAATCCTCCCTATCCCCACACTATGGTGATTCAAGAAAGAAGACTAATCCAGACTACAAGATGGCAAGGTGCTATTAGCAATTTGTCCAGAGGCTAATAAGCAGGACAATCAAGGGCTCTCTTCCTCTCTGAAAATGCACGGCTCCAAATCTGAACTTTCAGCCTTTCCTTAAGGCCTAGCCTTGTTTGTCAAATCAAAAGCAACACCATGAGGAGGAATGGGTTCTACTTAATGTTTAATGACCCTTATCAGGAAAAACAGAATTCCCACAACGTCTTTGCTCATTCTGAAAATGCATAATCTGAGTTTTCAAACAGTGGCACTTTTCTCTCGATAGCAACTGGAATCTCAAAAGGAGAGAATCTGACTCAGCTTATATCAGCCATGAAATTAACTATAGTCTAATGACCCAGCCTTTGGAGTGAACTGGGCAGCATAAAAGGATTCAGAGTGAAGATGAGAAGAATTATATGAAAAACTCAAGGTAACTCAAAGCCTGGGTCCTACCCCTTCTGATCTCAAGTAGGCAGGGTCATGTGATCACTAACAACCACAGCGTTCTATGAGTGTATAATGCAGGGATATACAGACGACTAAAAAAGTTTACAAACCATCATTTCGGGCTCTGTTTTGTGCATGTGTACAAATGTTGGGGACTGGGAGAGACTTGGGATCATACTCCTGAAGGGAAGCTGATCATGAACTTGAAGTGAAATTTTCACCATACCCTTATATCATGAACTTATCTCCCCTATTCCCCCAGAGATATTTTTTCCCCCAGTCATCTTATGTTATCAGAAATTAATTCATTTCATTAATATGTGGGCTATAAAACTGAAAGCAACAAACAACACAAACAAACAGAGACTCGTGGACATGAACAATAGTTTAGTGGTTACCAGAAGGAAAGAAGAGAGGAAGGGAAGTAGATAAGGGTAAAGAGGTTGAATGTATGGTGACGGAAGGTAGTTTGACTTTGGGTGGTGAACACACAATGCAATGTATGTATGATATAGTACTGAATTGTACACTGGAAACCTATATAATTTTATTAACCAATGTCACCCCAATAAACTTAATAAAATAAAAATGAATTCAGTACATCAGTGTTACCTACATTTGAGTTCTTTACATACGTACGCTCTCACAGTTTACCCCTTACCCAAGTACCTCTAACTCAGAGAAAATCCCTATAAAGGCCTGTGAGTTCCTATACGAGCTGCATTCCTGCCACCACTCTGATCTCTCCTACTGCTCTCCCACCTCCAGGCCCCACTCTAGCCACACTGGTCTCTGCTGTCCCTTCAACAGGCAGAGCTTAACCCAGCCTCCCTGCCCTTGCATTTGCTGTTCCATCTGCCCGGAGTGCTGTTCCCTCAGATACCAGCACCTCCTCACTTCCTCACTGCCTTCATTCTTGGTCCAAATGTCATCTTATCAGTTAGCCCTTTCTTAACTATTTAAAAATAACACTCGTGCTACCCTCCTCTTCCCTCGATTCATTTTATTCTTTACATTTGGCATTATCTATACATTACATCTTTATTTATTTCTCTGGTTTTTTTTTTTTTCTTTCCTCTCCATTGGAGTTTAAGCTCCATGAGGCAGAAACTGTGTTCTGTTTAGTAGTAAAAGGTAAAAAGTGCCTTAGGATAGTCCTATTCAAAAAATTATTTAAAGTTTTAATTAAAATTATTTAATGTTTTCTTTATTTCATTTTTTAAAATTAAGCCTTATCCTAAACAATAATATCATAAAACAAAGGGCATAATGTGCCAGGTATAGTTTTTCTAATAAATATTAAAATAAATATAGAAGCATCAAAATTAAAGATGTTAGCCTCCAAGTACCTCCTAAAACCACCTTGTTACCACTGATGATATATGTCCCCAGCTTTGAGAAACACCATATCATCCAATGGCAATATATACCAGTGGTAATACTACAAGTGACATCCAATGGCAATACATACCAAAGCAGTGAATTTGACATGGAAATAAGTTTTAGTTATTTAAAAATATCCCTTAATTGCACAGCATAAAACATTAAATCTGGAGTCACAGGGCCTGCCTTCCAGCCCTGGATCTGTCATAAACCAGCTACATAACCCCCATCAAGCTGCCTAAGCTCTCTGGGCTCCAATGTCCTCATCTCTGTAGGAAAGGGTATGGATGATTCTTAAGCTCACTGCCAGTTCTCACTATCTTTGATTCTACCAATAATCACAAAGATGCAGAAGGGATTCTAAAGCAATTAGATTTATTATATCTACTTAATGCTTAATCATCGTGATAAGGAAAAAAAAAGAAGAAATTCTACAATATCTTTGTTCAACAATTTTGAGAAACACAAAATAATAATTTCTAAAATAAAATTTTTGATACAGTAGCACTGTGACTATAAATCTTTTCTGTAACTCTATGACCCTCTCCAATGTAGACAGCCAGATACCAAACATCCATTGCCT
Source organism: Pteropus vampyrus (assembly GCF_000151845.1). Classification (NCBI taxonomy): domain Eukaryota; kingdom Metazoa; phylum Chordata; class Mammalia; order Chiroptera; family Pteropodidae; genus Pteropus; species Pteropus vampyrus. The sequence goes on along the minus strand of NW_011888980.1, from coordinate 1,760,586 downwards.
CAAGGAAGGGTTATCCGGGTTGAACTAAAATTAAATAGTTGAAATCCTTGGTCAAGGTCAGATGCTCTTGTTTTTTGTGTTTTGATTTGTTTTGTTTTAACAGAAGCCAGTATGTAGAAGAAATGATTGAATTATAAAAACAACATTCTGCAACCCTTAGAAATTAAATAATTGTTTCAAGAAAGAATCAGAACTGGTTGCTAAGCCTACCACATTCAAGTTTTGGGGGAAGAGGATATTTGCTGGAGGCCAAGCTATCATCTTGCAAATTATCTACCCCACTGCAAAGGGAGAAACTTAACATTTACAAACATCTGGTGGTCACTATCTTTAAAAAGTGTCCAAATTACAGTAATAGTATAACAACCTGACGTGTGCTTCTAAATGTGATACGAAGTGAAGTGAATACCATCTCTGTGATGTTCTTCCCAAAAATGTTTCACCCGAATTTAATCAACCCTTTAGACATAAGTTCTGGTTCACAGGAGATGCAAAGGATAAATGACAAATCAAAAAATCTCACAAGGAAACAATCAGACATAGCCAGAATGAAGGACCCTCTACAGGACAACTGACTGATCTCTTCAAAAAGTCAATGTCAGGAGGAAAAAATGGGGGTCATGCTCTAAATGAAACCAAAGAAACACAATGACCAAATGCAATTCAAGAACTTTGATTTGATCTTGGTTTGAAACATAAGTAGCTATAAAAGGTATTTTTGAACAACTGGGGGAATTTGAAGGTAAACTAGGTAAAATCTGTTATTACAGAGTCGTGTTAACTTTCTTGGGTGCAGTCATAATGGTATTGGGCTTGTGCTTTTAGGAGAGATTGTTTTAGAAGAAACATGCTGGAGAATTAAGGGGTGAAGTGACATGATGTGGGCAATTTGTTTTCAAACAGCAAAATGTTAGAAGAGAAGTTGAATCTAGGTGTTCAGTATACAGATGTTCATTGTAATCTGCTTTCAATTTTCTTCATGTGGAAAACTTCATAATAAAAAGTTGGAGGAAAATCAAGAGCCACATATATGGCAAAAATTATTTGGAAGAAGATAAAGTCAGGCAAAACAATTCTTTGTATTCTTTCTAACTCCATGGGAAACAGGAAGAGAGTCAAAGAGGTGACAAAAAAGTTAGATGCAGGCCGGAGGAGCCTGGTAACCTGTCCGCAAGTCTAGCCATAGTTGGAGATTCAAAGGAACCCTGAGTCTATCTTTCTGGGAAGACCTAAAAAGGTGGCCAAGAAGCCAGAACAATTCCAAGTCTGTAATGGCTTGAGAGGGATAAAGCAGGGAGACAACAGTGTGTCTAGACAGAGAGAACTGAAGTCAGTTTGATAGTATTTCTTGTGTCCCCAAAGCTCCAAGGATGCCCTTGTAGAGAGGTGCGTGAAGATGGCAGAATGTGGTTAGGAGCACAAGATAATATACATGTGATTGCCCAAACTGGTGGCCAAGGACAAGTGGAAAAATGGACAACATAGGAGCCATAGAGAAATGACCACCAGTGGCCACACAGACTTCCCCTCCCATGCAATGACACTCTATAATCCTTTATGCACACACTCCTTCGCTGCCCAGAAACTGAGATGCAAACCAAGGAAATAGAGAAAGCGTGAGTGACTAACTTGATGGAACAAACTGAATTTTCTGTGATTGCCCATAATAATCTGAGGTTATCCAGAATGGTAGGAAATTAAACTCCTGCTACCTAGTGCAAAAAGGACTAAAATTAGATATTTATTGAACTATAGAAAAATAAATAACATATCTTACACAGTCTGTGCCTGAAATATGTGTCTGCTCCATTCTCAATCCCATCCTAAACATTTTAGCTATTCTTCTGCCCACTGCCACGGCATCACAGGAGTGCCAAGATATAATGTAAGGAATAATCATTATGCGATATGCAAATAAATGTACATCTTTTTTTCCACATTCATAGAGGAAGAGTTACATGGAGGTAACACAGAAATTATTTATTCTGGGCTATGGAATGTGTGTGGCATTTCGATATAGATAAACTTAATGTTCCACGGGTTTATCTCAAACAGAATAGCAAAACCATGCTGTGAAACCTGACTCGAAAGATTTGGAAAACAACTCAGCTGTTGATCTGCAACCTGAAACCCACACCATTCCAGAAGGAGATGCTCAGAAGGGCTGTCTCTCTTTGCTCAAGCTGGAACGTCAAAGGTACTCCTGACAACGTTCATACTTGATGCAAATCAACAGTAAACAGAGTCATTTGGAATGTCAACTAAATAAGTAGTAATTTTGGTTTATCACTTGGAGGCAACGCTTTTTTAAGATGATCACAAGTTTAAAATATATCCAGGGATATTTAGTTTTGACCATACAGATATAGTATTTCATATGTTATTAAGTAAGAAGATTGTGGTTCTACAGGACTATATTACACACCAAAATAATAAAGGATATTACCAGAAGCTCATAGCGGATTCTTTTAGTGAGTGTGTAATTGTTTTGGATGATTTTTGTACCAGAATGGTAGATATTAAAGCTTGAGGGGACCCTCAGATGCCTTTCGGTCCTTCACTGTTATTTCTGATCTTTACACAATTTTCTTTTACAGATGATCCAGGAAGTAAGTGTGGGAAAGGCTCAGTTGGGCGGTTGACTCTACTCAAGTCTTGCCAAGACTACTAAAGTTGACAAGCATGACTGTTAATAGAAACACCACCTCATTCTCAACATTCTCCCCTCCCACGTCATTCCCACCCCTGAACTCTAGTCTCCTTCCTTCCTTCCACTGTAGTTGGGGCTGAGATGATCTTTCTGCTTTCAAATCAGGATATTAATCTCTACTAAAGACTTAAAGAGTTGGAATGCAGATTCTCTGTCTGTCTGTCTCTCTATCTCTTTTATTCTCTCTGTCCTGAGACCAATAAAGTTCCCAGATGATCACAGAGGAAGCCAATGTGTTTCTACTTTTGTTGACACCTTGATGAAAACAAAGATCTTCTAACACCATTTGTCTGGCCAAGACTTGAGAAACCCTCTCGTTTTCTCCAGTCGGCTATAAATGCATCAAAAATCAAAGCCAATTTTTGTTCAAAGAAATCATTTTATCAGTTGTGACATCCTCTGTGCAAAAGGGAACCACCTTAGAACAGAAGGCTCAATGAGTTCTTTCCTAGATTTAAGATAATGGTTATTAGGGGAAGGAAGGCTCTCCTCCACCTCATACCCCTGCCTGCCCTCTCTGCCCATTCCGTACAGTAAATGATCCCCCAAAAGAAACTAGTAAAACCTACGTACCAAATCAGCCAACCAAACAGATTTTTCCTAAAGCCCACAACAACTTCATCAGATGAAATGTTCAAGGGACAAAAATTAAGACTTTGCAATAATTTGTGCATAGTGTCTTCAAGGGCTGAAGAGCTTAAAATTAATACATGTTTTAGTCACTTTATATTCATAATACATGCCCATTAAGTAGAGAGATGTTATAATTATAAATTTTGCTACAAACTCAGCAATTAAACCTTAAGATATTGCTATATACTATAAACATTTAGGACATTTTTCTGCAATTCAGACTCACTGTAATTCAAACAGGACTCTCCCCATACTCTTCTCCTTAATTATGTATTACTATACCATAAATCTGAAAAATTATTACCTCTTATAGAATTAGTTCAATGAGCCAGGCACTAAACTAAGGACTGATTTAATTATTTTCACTTGAGACATGGGTATTTTGTCTCATATAACCAAAGAGGAAACTAAGATTTAGAGTTTAAAAATTTGCCCAAAATATGGTTAGCAGGTGGGCTATCTGGGATTTGAACCCAAGCTTGTCTGACTCATAAGTCCCCAATATTATATATCTACATCCTTCTAGGTTTGAAGACTTAAGAGTTAACAACTTACAAACATGAAGGATGTGAGGTATTCAAACAGTCTATCTTCTGAATCACCACATGCTGATTTAAAGCTAAATTTATTCCCATAGTTATTCGGTATTCTTGCCCAAAATTAAGTAATATAAAATCAGAGCATATGTTAGAATTTAAGCCAAGTTATCTGTGTTCTTCATAAATTCTGAAAAGCTTGTCCACCAACATCAGATGCTAGGAATGAGGAAGAACAAAACCAAAAGTGAGAGGAAAGAATGTAAAATTAGGAAGCTCAGAGATGTGGAAGGACAAAAAGAGCAGGGGAAAAAATAAAAGGTTAAAATAAAAAAGAAATGAAGAGGGAAAAGAAGAAAACCAGCAGGTTTTCTGACTTGGGAAATCCTTTTTAAAGTACACCACGATCTGTGTAAAGAGGTCAAAATGAGTTCACTACAAAATTTACAGAGGACCAAAGAAGGGGTAACAATTTTCTCTGACTTTTAAGGACAAAATCTAATTTCTTAAGGAATCCTTTACCTTTTAGAGAAACTAATAGTGTAGGAAGTCCCTACACAATACTTCAAGCACATTCTACATTTTTTATAATAGATCCAAATGATAAGAAAAGAAGGCTTGGACTAATTCTTTTCTTTCAATAAATTTCCAATTTGTCAAATTACTGAATAATTCTTTCAACTCATGCCTTTGAAATTTCTGAGGATTTGATTGTTACTAAAAAATTTTGTTCTCTTCCAAGAGAGCACTAAGATACACTTTGAACTCAATCTGAAGCTGGGGGAAGGCAGTAAAAACCTACTTTCTGTGATGCTGCTTTGTGAGGTTTACATTCCCACATTATAAGACAGAACCAACAATGCTCATGACTTACTTTACAAAAAAAGAGATAATCACTAAGTTCTTCAAGAGTTCTTTTTGTTTTTATTAGTTGCCTTCTGATTCCAGAAAGTTAAAATAATAGTGTTAGTCTCCCTGAAAATGGCATACTAAAATTCATTCAAATATCTTTATTCTATATACTCTGAAAAAGATAGAGTACTTGACACCAAGTTTTAAATTTTTTTCAAAAAGATTAAAGATATAAGTTTAAAACATATACACAGAGTAAAACTAGTGAAGCAAATAGTAAAAAGTATATTTACCACCTTAGAGGGGAGAAGGCTTCCTAAAAAGCAAGACACAAAAACTAGGATGGAAAAGAAAGACAGATTTGCTCCTATAAAATGATAAATCTTTTTGTCAAAGGAAACTTTTTAAAAAGTCAAGACTAGAGGAAAATGTAAGCAACATATATAACCAACAAAAGATTAATATATATAATTTATAAGTCTGTAAATCAACAAGTAAAAATAAACATTTCTTTTTGTTCTTCACATAATAAAGATGCTTAACCTTATTGTTAATCAAATATCACTTTAACTGAATTGGCAAAACTATAAGATTGATAATATCCGATATGAATAAAAGTATATACAAAAGGATACCTTTATATATTCTTGGTGGGAGCGTAAAATGATAAAGCATTTATGCAAGGTAATCTCTATCAATATTTAAAATATACTCAGATTTCCTTTGGCAATCCATTTCCAAGTATCTATATTTATATGTAACATATATTGAACATATTTTTCTGAAAACCTGGTAACTGTAAATATCCATTGAAATAAGACAATAAATTATATTTCATCAATAATAATAATTAGTATTTTTATACTAATTACTAAATGCCAGGAACTTTCCCAAATGCTTCATATACCCTATGAAGTAAATATATACAATTTGTCTTATCACAACCCTATGAGGTAGATACATACAATTATTGCCTCATTACAGATGGAACTTACTGAGGCAAGAGAGGATGAAAAACTCACTCGAAAGCAAACGGCTTGTAAGGAGCACAGTCAGGTTTCATATCCAAGTAGCCTGATACCAGACTACTTGGAAATACTATTAAAATGAAATGGAGTAGATGCCTAGGTACTCATATGGAAAGATCTGCAAAGCAAATTGATACCCTTAAAAAGATACATCCAAAAATAGTATCATAATTTTTTATGGAACCTAAAATAAATATATTTGATTATATATATAATAATCAAAGCTACATGCTTTATCCTTTATATAATATATGCATTCTAGGTGATTAAAGAAGGTTATCTTTAAGAGCGGAAATGGTAATGGGAGAGGAAGGTGAAGAGAAATTTCCACTTTTAGCTCTGTTTCTAAAGTGTTTAAAATTGTGAAAAACAAGAATGTATTTATGTGTTACTATTACAACTTTCTAATGTTGTTTGACTTTAAAAATAGTGGGGTGGAGGTGTTGGGGGGGGGCATATGGAAAACAGTTTGTCCTTACAGATGTTTCTACAACTGTGTTTCTGGCTTTTGGTCACATTTTTCCTTCTTTTAAAAGTTGATCCAAAAAGCTGTTCAACTCAGCCTCCTAAACGTTCCAAAATTATTTTCAGCTCATAGAAAAGGCTTTAACCTTCAACCTCTTTAGTTTTGGCCCCACTATGTTTATGACTATTTTTAAATTGGTTGCTGTTGAAAGATATTTAGAAGATCATTTATCAGAGAAGAAACTTAAACTGGAGGCCTTGAATCTAGAGTTAACAAAACCTGGCTCTGTATTCTCAGGCAGTATAGTTTATTCGGTCAATTACTAACTGGAAATATCTACAGCTCAAATGGCAATGAAGGCATATCGGTGGTTTACGTGCAAGGAGAGGAGGGTGCAGAGGAAATATACAGGCTGTCAATACTGAATGAGGGAAAGGCTTCTTATTCCAGTTCCTCGTGTGGGATCTCTTAGAGTCACTCAGATATTTACTCTAGGACAAAGAATATATCAGTATTTAGGGAATAAATATCTTATACAGACTTCCATCACGAAATTCAAGGAACACAAAGCTAATGATCACAACTATTTTTATCAGTGTGATGAGTGCCAAACCCCCTCCATCCTTCTGGCTCTCTTATATTTATTTCAGCCCTGTATACCATTAATGCCATCAGGCAGGGCTCCTGACATGAAGCATTCTAGGAAGACTTCACAGCCCTTTGGCCCCTAAATGCTTCCATCTCCCCATCACACACACTTCTACATCTTCGATGAAGAAAGGGAGCCAGGAGGCAATGTGACAGGTAAACACAAGCGAGAGCATTCGAAGGCCTTGTCGCCTGTTCCTTTGGCAATAAAGTTGCTCTGAAAAAGTCTGTGAGCTCTATTTCAGTGGATTAAAATTAAAATAAATCAGAGGCAGCCTTAAGAGAAAGGGGATAAAATTATGCATTTAGGTACAGGGGTATCGATATAGATGTGGATTTAGATAGATGTGTTATATTTTATACACCCTTATTAAACATACATATAAATGATCCAAATACAGGTAGCCAAGCCCTAACAGAGGGGCTTTATTTGGAGCTTCTGCAATTATTATAACTAGGTATTTGACCCAAAAGTAATAGGGTGGTATATAGAGCATAGAAAAAATGGACTGGGGTAAATTCTATCTCTTGAAATTACTGAAACAGGGTCCCTAATCTCTTGGACAACAGTAATGAGAAGCTAAAAATGTATCACGTGATAATGAAGGATAAATGCTAGGTTGACACCAAGATAGAAGCCACCATCTGTCATTACTGCTGGCATCAGAACTGGACAAAGCCAAATATTCTGAGGCCACACATTCAAAGCAGAGAGGCATAAACTAAAGATGTTCATGTGCAAAATGGAAAGCCAAAGTGAACCTTCTAATTTAAATGACAGTACTTATTTATAACAGTATATGAAAACCTAAGACAAAACCTGGACAAAATGACCTCCTGTCTATGACCATTACTTACTCGGGATGATTAAATTAAAAAGTGGGGTGAGAGGAGCTTGACCCCTTTTAAAACTGTTTTCTAATTAACACAATAAAGTGAATGAAGTTGAAAATTCTCTGTGATCATTCATTCAGTCAATTAATATAATAAATAAAATAAATCAGATATAAATACTGAGTGCCAGCTTTGGGCTTGGCACTGGATAAGTAATGCTGAACAAGACCAATATGAATGTTGTCACCATGGAGAACACAGTTTGGCCTACCTGCTCTAAACTACTCTCATCAGTATTTGCTTATAGTCAATCTACAAAACAGAGAAAAAAACCCTATGAAGCTCACAGTCACATAGATCCATCTCCAAGGAACACAGCTCATCAATTGTACCCTAAAATCTAGGTTTAACTCCCTGGTTTGGAGTTTAGAGAACACCTTCCCACGGATGCAATGCCATCAATAAAGTTTGAGTTCTCAGGTCAATCCGTAAAGCTTGAGTAGCCCTGCATTTAGCCACAATGTGATTTCAAGAGGTTTCCGGTTTGTGTTACCCTGGGCCCTTCAAATCAACAGTATTAAATTATAGTTTAAAACCCTGAGGCTGCAACCACGGATCGAAATAGTCGACGCTTAAGACTGAAGTGTGCAGTGCCGGGGATGGGCAAAAAGCTGGAAATGCCTATGGGTCGGCTGGCAGCCATCTCCAGTCTCAGTCTGTTTCCAGGACAGGAAATAAGAATGGGGCTAGAATCATCTCGAGGGCAAGAATGACATTTGGAATCATTGGCCTCTCACACAGAACCAAGCCATTGGTTCTGGACAAGGCTACAAACATTTCATACCTTGTTACCCAGAAATCACAACTGACATATTTTCTAGTTATTTCATAAGTATAATAGTGTTTTTACATATTCTTCTCTTTTTCAGACATGTTTTTTCAGCAGTAATCCCAGACCTAATAGTTTTTAAAGTACATTAATGTACATTAATTTTTAAATACCACTTCTTATACAGTTTTATTTGATTCATTGCATGAGCCTCATCTCCTACATCCCCCAAAATCATCAACTCAGCATCTGACTAGTAAAACAATAACCTCATTGCAGGCCCGTTTTGTTCGAACTGTGGCACAGACGTGTAGCTAAAAATAGAAAAAAGAAGCTATTCTAAACAAAACTGTAAGTCTCTGGGACAAATTTTTTAAAAACTATTTAATTTATGTTTAGAAATAAGAGAATGAAACATACTGCCTGAAGGAAGTCATTTACTGGCTCTCTGATGAGGTTAAACAAAATCTTTCTTACAAATCATTAAAGATACCCTTAGGTTACATGTGGAAAATGTAGGTGCCTTAGCAGTAATCACCCCCAAATTATCCAAATAAAATATTGTTTCAGTTTTAATGCCAGAATCTCCGTATGAAATATAATCTTCTCTGAAACAAAATGTCTGCCTTTAATTCTTTTCTGTCACTAAGCTACAGAGAATATGCTAACTTTCACAGATGATTCTGTCAGTGGTTTTCCTAACACACAGCTGGGGTGGGGAGAGGCTCCTAATATTGCTCCTAGGGTTCCTAAAGCTTTTGCTGGCTCCCAGAAGGACCTGGCCATATTCTCTCCCTGAAAAGCCCATGACGTGAAAGATATCAAACTAAACTCTCAAGGCAAGAAAGTGACAGCGCTAAAATCTGGCTCTCTCCAGTAAAATCTATGCTTGGGGACATCCACTCCAAGTGTCTCTATGGAAAGGAAGCACCTGATCAAAATGAGGAAAGCAAAATGCCATGGTAGGTGCCTAACATGGAGAGAGCAGAAGCGTGGCCATGACCTGTTGCCAGCTGAACATGGGAACCCAGAAAGGTCTGCAAAGCGATGGGTGAGTTTGGCCTCTCCCATATCATGTCATACTCAGAAAGAGATCTGGTAGCCCATGTTTATCCTGTCGAACAGTGATTCTCCAAGACTGCTCGGGCAGCACCAGTGTCCCTTGGAAACTGTTAGAAACGCCCATTTCCAGGCCCACCACAGACCTATTAAGTCAGAAATTCTCAGGGTGGCTCAGAAATATCTTTTCACGAGCCCACCAGGAATTTCTGATGAAAAGTCCAGTTTGTGAACCACCACCATAGGACTGATTAAAATCACTGTAGGATAGTTCCTCTCCCAAGACTTAATTTAATTGGACCTTCTGGCTCTCTTATATTTATTTCAGCCCTGTATACCATTAATGCCATCAGGCAGGGCTCCTGACATGAAGCATTCTAGGAAGACTTCACAGCCCTTTGGCCCCTAAATGCTTCCATCTCCCCATCACACACACTTCTACATCTTCGATGAAGAAAGGGAGCCAGGAGGCAATGTGACAGGTAAACACAAGCGAGAGCATTCGAAGGCCTTGTCGCCTGTTCCTTTGGCAATAAAGTTGCTCTGAAAAAGTCTGTGAGCTCTATTTCAGTGGATTAAAATTAAAATAAATCAGAGGCAGCCTTAAGAGAAAGGGGATAAAATTATGCATTTAGGTACAGGGGTATCGATATAGATGTGGATTTAGATAGATGTGTTATATTTTATACACCCTTATTAAACATACATATAAATGATCCAAATACAGGTAGCCAAGCCCTAACAGAGGGGCTTTATTTGGAGCTTCTGCAATTATTATAACTAGGTATTTGACCCAAAAGTAATAGGGTGGTATATAGAGCATAGAAAAAATGGACTGGGGTAAATTCTATCTCTTGAAATTACTGAAACAGGGTCCCTAATCTCTTAGACAACAGTAATGAGAAGCTAAAAATGTATCACGTGATAATGAAGGATAAATGCTAGGTTGACACCAAGATAGAAGCCACCATCTGTCATTACTGCTGGCATCAGAACTGGACAAAGCCAAATATTCTGAGGCCACACATTCAAAGCAGAGAGGCATAAACTAAAGATGTTCATGTGCAAAATGGAAAGCCAAAGTGAACCTTCTAATTTAAATGACAGTACTTATTTATAACAGTATATGAAAACCTAAGACAAAACCTGGACAAAATGACCTCCTGTCTATGACCATTACTTACTCGGGATGATTAAATTAAAAAGTGGGGTGAGAGGAGCTTGACCCCTTTTAAAACTGTTTTCTAATTAACACAATAAAGTGAATGAAGTTGAAAATTCTCTGTGATCATTCATTCAGTCAATTAATATAATAAATAAAATAAATCAGATATAAATACTGAGTGCCAGCTTTGGGCTTGGCACTGGATAAGTAATGCTGAACAAGACCAATATGAATGTTGTCACCATGGAGAACACAGTTTGGCCTACCTGCTCTAAACTACTCTCATCAGTATTTGCTTATAGTCAATCTACAAAACAGAGAAAAAAACCCTATGAAGCTCACAGTCACATAGATCCATCTCCAAGGAACACAGCTCATCAATTGTACCCTAAAATCTAGGTTTAACTCCCTGGTTTGGAGTTTAGAGAACACCTTCCCACGGATGCAATGCCATCAATAAAGTTTGAGTTCTCAGGTCAATCCGTAAAGCTTGAGTAGCCCTGCATTTAGCCACAATGTGATTTCAAGAGGTTTCCGGTTTGTGTTACCCTGGGCCCTTCAAATCAACAGTATTAAATTATAGTTTAAAACCCTGAGGCTGCAACCACGGATCGAAATAGTCGACGCTTAAGACTGAAGTGTGCAGTGCCGGGGATGGGCAAAAAGCTGGAAATGCCTATGGGTCGGCTGGCAGCCATCTCCAGTCTCAGTCTGTTTCCAGGACAGGAAATAAGAATGGGGCTAGAATCATCTCGAGGGCAAGAATGACATTTGGAATCATTGGCCTCTCACACAGAACCAAGCCATTGGTTCTGGACAAGGCTACAAACATTTCATACCTTGTTACCCAGAAATCACAACTGACATATTTTCTAGTTATTTCATAAGTATAATAGTGTTTTTACATATTCTTCTCTTTTTCAGACATGTTTTTTCAGCAGTAATCCCAGACCTAATAGTTTTTAAAGTACATTAATGTACATTAATTTTTAAATACCACTTCTTATACAGTTTTATTTGATTCATTGCATGAGCCTCATCTCCTACATCCCCCAAAATCATCAACTCAGCATCTGACTAGTAAAACAATAACCTCATTGCAGGCCCGTTTTGTTCGAACTGTGGCACAGACGTGTAGCTAAAAATAGAAAAAAGAAGCTATTCTAAACAAAACTGTAAGTCTCTGGGACAAATTTTTTAAAAACTATTTAATTTATGTTTAGAAATAAGAGAATGAAACATACTGCCTGAAGGAAGTCATTTACTGGCTCTCTGATGAGGTTAAACAAAATCTTTCTTACAAATCATTAAAGATACCCTTAGGTTACATGTGGAAAATGTAGGTGCCTTAGCAGTAATCACCCCCAAATTATCCAAATAAAATATTGTTTCAGTTTTAATGCCAGAATCTCCGTATGAAATATAATCTTCTCTGAAACAAAATGTCTGCCTTTAATTCTTTTCTGTCACTAAGCTACAGAGAATATGCTAACTTTCACAGATGATTCTGTCAGTGGTTTTCCTAACACACAGCTGGGGTGGGGAGAGGCTCCTAATATTGCTCCTAGGGTTCCTAAAGCTTTTGCTGGCTCCCAGAAGGACCTGGCCATATTCTCTCCCTGAAAAGCCCATGACGTGAAAGATATCAAACTAAACTCTCAAGGCAAGAAAGTGACAGCGCTAAAATCTGGCTCTCTCCAGTAAAATGCTTGGGGACATCCACTATGCTTGGGGACATCCACTCCAAGTGTCTCTATGGAAAGGAAGCACCTGATCAAAATGAGGAAAGCAAAATGCCATGGTAGGTGCCTAACATGGAGAGAGCAGAAGCGTGGCCATGACCTGTTGCCAGCTGAACATGGGAACCCAGAAAGGTCTGCAAAGCGATGGCTGAGTTTGGCCTCTCCCATATCATGTCATACTCAGAAAGAGATCTGGTAGCCCATGTTTATCCTGTCGAACAGTGATTCTCCAAGACTGCTCGGGCAGCACCAGTGTCCCTTGGAAACTGTTAGAAATGCCCATTTCCAGGCCCACCACAGACCTATTAAGTCAGAAATTCTCAGGGTGGCTCAGAAATATCTTTTCACGAGCCCACCAGGAATTTCTGATGAAAAGTCCAGTTTGTGAACCACCACCATAGGACTGATTAAAATCACTGTAGGATAGTTCCTCTCCCAAGACTTAATTTAATTGGAGAATGAGAGATCTTTCCTCCTCCAAAAGAAATATCAAGGATCGGCAGACCAAGGGTGAGTCAGGAGGAGGTCTGGGGGGCTTTAAGCTCCAGTTTAGCACCACCCCTCCCCATTCACTATGAGTTTAGGAATCTTGGTCATAGGCACCAACAAAGTGAGAGCAGAAAATGTCAGAAATGGATATGATCCACCATAGAGCCCAGTGTATACTGGGAAACTTCCTGCTACTGAAACATCCCCTTGCAAGTAAACAAACAACATCAATAGTAGTTTTAATAAACCATATAGAACAATAAAACCTACCAAACTTTCTTTCCAATGCAACTAAGACATCACTAAACCTCACAGCTTTCCCAAGTTAGTGGTTATTTGTGAGACCACACAAAATTCAACAATAACATATCAGTCAATACTTAAATTTATACTTTAGAGCAAATACTCTTAAACCACTGAAACTCTTAGCTATTTATATAACAAGAACATTTAAACAAGCTTTCCCCCTAAAATTCATTTTCAATTTTCAGTATTCTAAAAGAGACCAATGATCTATTCTTGGCAACATAGTCCCTCATTTTTAATCAAGCACTCAGAATTTTTCCACTTAAAAAAGTCACTCATTCACAAAGCTTCAATGTACCACCAGTGGCTGTTCTTACTTTACTTCCCAATGCTGTTCAAATTTCAAAAGATGAGAATCTGAAAAAAGCTGTAGCAACACCAAAAGCACACATCATGGATAACCTAGAAGTCGAGCAGCAGAAAGAACCTTTCTGCACAAAACACACGTGTCCATAATTAGCCTAGTGCCCCTGAGCCTCACCTGCCATTCTGAAGCAAAAGGAAAACTCAGGTTCTCTTTGTCTATACCATTATTAGTCACTTGATACTCAAGAAACCAGTTCCGTGTCTTCTGGAACAACTGTCTTCAGGAACGTAGGTAGTGCTGGGTAATCAACATTATTTTGTCTGTCTTGGTTTGTAGTATCATATCCTTGTTGCTATTTTTTCAGCCTTAAAACCTAGTCATCGTAAATCTAGCTGCTTCCTTCTTGAGTGGTAATTAGCATTAGTCATAAGCCAAAAATAATTCCACATAAGAAGTAAAATAAACACAACCCTTCTTACCTTTCATGCCAAACTTGGAGTGTCTTGCCAACTTCAGCAGAAACAGCATTACCAGCAGACAAAATCCCACTACAGATGCAATGACCACCACAGCATAGACCTAGAGAAAGGAAGGGAGGGCAGTTATTGCCTTGCTAATTAGCTCCCTGTATCTAGATGTCATGATGATGATGACAATTAATATTTATGGAATGCTTACTCCTTGCTCTTCTAAGAACTTTATGCACATCAATTCACTTAATCCTCAACAACTCTATAATGAAGTACGTAGGTCCTATTATTATCATCCCTATTTTACAAATGAAAAAATTCAAGTTAAAGGTTATAAAAATGGGTATCTAATTGATATTATATAGAGATGTAGATATATGTAATAGATATATAGAGATTTATGTAATATATCCATATAAAGATATAGATATTAGCTATTTTAGCTATTAGCTATATTAGCTATACCTATATTAGCTATATCTCTATCTCTTTCTTCCTATCTATCTGTTTATCTATATACCTACCTATCTACCTACCGACCTACCTGGAGAAGAGAGAGAAAAATATAAATGACAAAATATTGATGATTTTTTAAATTGGTGAAAGATACAGTGGGATTCATTTTACTATTCCCTCTACTGTTGTGCATGTTTGAAAAATGTCCATAATAAAAATGTTTTTTTAAATTGGCTATTGTTGCTCTTAGAAGTCAAGGTCCCCTGGAGCAATGAGTAGACCTGAAAGGAGCAGAGGACACTTGTGAATGAGTTCGCTTGTGAAAATTCATTGAGTTGTAGATTTATGATGTGTGCACTTCTCTATATGTATAATAGAGGTCAATACAAAGGTTTTTTTTTTTTTAATTTAAAAATGTAATTGCAAGATATGGATTATACAAGTAGAGAGATTAGATGCAGATCTATGTGAATCCTGTCACAACCCTAAACTGGGGATCACAGAGGCACAAGAGCATGAAGCTAACAGCAACATTTAGAAACAAAGAGTGACACAAGGCTATATATCTCATTCCTTTCCTGCTGCTCACCCTAATGTCCTGCTTCCCAGAAAAGTGTGATTCTCTAAACCAAGGGTTGGCAAACTTTTGCTGTAAAGGGTCCAACAGTAAATATTGCAGGCTCTGGGGGCCATACATCTTTGCTGGTATGGTCTGAAAGCAGCCAATAGACAATATGAAAGCAAAAATACATGACTGTGTTCCAATAAAATTTAATTTACAAAAAGAGATGGACAGCTGGATTTGAACATAATTGCAAGACTTTTGCTCTAAACTGTCTTAGATGTCTACACTTACTTAGATGCTTAAACTTCATTGTTAATCTGCATAACATTCCTTAAGATATTATTATTCCCATCTGTGGTAATCATTAGTACTGTTTACCAAACATCTTTGTTTTTCCTTGTGTTTCTCTTTGTAGGATTCACTTCCTGGCTCCATTGTGGTGAAATGGGTTCATGTGAATAGTTCTGGCCCATGATTTGAGACTTGTGTCACCGCTAGGCATAGGAATTCAATGCTACTTCCAGCTCTTACACCAAGGCAGTAAGTCCCAAACAGAGATAATGTTGCACCCAGGGAACATTTGGCAATGTGGGGTTGTCACAACTAGGGGGAAGGTGCTACTAACGTCTAGTAGGTTGAGGCCAGGGATGCTGTTAAACATCTGACAGTGGCTAGGACAAGCCCCACAACAAAGATTTAGTCATCGATAATAATAATGTCAGTCGTGCTGAGGTTGAGAAACTCTGCTATAGTGCTCTTTCATCTCTGCCATAAAAAATGCTAACTTTCTAAAAATGGCTGCCTTGTTAGCCTAGTCTTGCCATGAGGATGAGGCTGGGAGAACTCCCAGCCAATATATGTAATAAAGCAAGAAGCAAACCTTTGTTGTTTTAAGCCACTAAGATCTGGGGATTTTTGTTACTGCAGCATATACCCATCTCACAGCAAGGGGTGGTAGTAAAGAGTAGAGGTTAAGAATATGGGTTCTTTCTGAGTTTGAAATTTAGATTTACCACTTATTAGCTACATGACTTCAGAATTATTTAACCTCTCGGCATCTCAGAATCCTCATGTGTAAAATATGGAATATAATAATTCTATCTTGCAGACTGTAAATCTTCAATGAGTTAATGGTCTTGGAACAATATCTATCTACAATACATAATATATTAGTGTTGGCTATGATGATGATTATGATGAAGATAAAACAGATTTAGAAAAAATTTAATAAGCAGTCCAAGATCACACCTTTCAAGCCTGGGATTTGAACCAATCTGCCAAAGTATAAACCCTGTAACTTATCTATTATACTACGTCTCCAAAGCCTGTGGCTGAAGTGAAGGGAGGATAATAAAAACACATGGCTAATCCTCCTGCTACACATTCTCTGATGTCAGATGGGGACAGCATTAAATAAGTCACAAAGCACAGAAAAGAACACATGTCAAGTGCTTGGCCAGGGTGGAGCAAAGGTGTGATAACTCTCTTCTCTGGCACTTCAGCTATGAGTGGCTCTCCTACAGAATGTTTTTGCAAATGTTTGAGTATAGACTAAGCTCTGTCTCCACAGCCTATTTACAAACAGAACGGTAGTGATTCCTAAGGAGCTAATTATGGATCAACTTGTTCTAACCAACACTATTTCTTTCAAATTTACCTAATGATTTGGAGTGTATTTTTAAATCTTTATTTCTAACTAACATTCTCATAGGAAAGAGATCATAGTATTTTTATCTCTAAGTTTCTTTAACCTAGTATTAAATTCTGCAGGTAGAAGGGATTATACAAATAAACAAATTTAAACTGTACTTTACAGATAAAGAAGTTGGAATGGAGAAAGGAAAAGGACTTGACCTTAGTCCCAGGACCTCCTTATAGTCCCATGGTATAGTCTCTTACCACTCTGGAAAGTTCTTGACTGGCATTCAGGAGACCTGGGCCCTTACGTTTGCAGGACACCCTTTATCGGCTGTGAGAGGAAGAATAGATGCTTCGCTTCTCTGAGCCTCTGTTTCCTCGTTTGTATATAGGGATAAGAATATCTATCCTGTCTTCTCAACATCATTAAAATATGCTTAAGTCAACTGGAAAATGGGAAAGAGTTCTACTGCTGAAAAGCACCTAACGATCTGCCAATAAATATTTAAAGCAGTTCTATTGAAGCAGTTCTGAATATAAAGAATTCTTTAATAAACAAAGATTCCTTTGATAATGAGAAGAACCATTTCTTCAAAAACAGTATGAGAGATACAGTTTCATGTACTGTGTATGTGTTGGGGTAGTTATGGTCTTTATGTGGGAGAGAAGCAGGGATGAGTTTGTTTGGTTGTTTGTTTGGTTGGCTGGTTGGCTGGTTTTTATCTCAGGATATCTCTTAGCATAGAACAAGGAGTTGCCCTCCTCCAAAAATCCAACAAGGTACAAGGGGCACTTGTCAGACCAGGAAGGTGTTTAAGGCTGTCTTCCAACTGGTCTGACAATATCTTTAACTTTTGCCTCAGCTCTCTGGCTCTTTTTCTAATCTAATGATCCTCAGTGTAATCAGTGACTGTTTATATATCAAATATCTGATGCACGCATAATTTTAAAATTTTCTCTACATTAAAAAAGAAAAACATTGCTTTGCACCTCTCATGCAGATTTCTAGGGGCCTCATATGGAGTTGTACTATACAGACTTTAAACAAAGATTATTTTCACTGATCTTGCCTTCTAGCGGCCTTACTATAGACAATTCGAACATCACTGAGATATGTTAGGGGCTTAAATTTATCATTAGGATTCAAATGAGGAAATCGAAGTTGATGTAATTTTTAGTAACTGGGATATAAACACACTAGTGGGTTTAACACATGTTCTTCGGATTCCTTATGGACACAAACAACTTTCGCAAATCAAGAAACATTAAGCAATTTGATATAAGAAGAGAAACTGAAATGATCGCACCAGGCAGGAAGTAGAAAGCACTCTACGGCTGAATTACCAAGGCATCTGTCCTTCTACTTCGATGTAATGCATATAGTCATCTGTGGAAATGTGTGTTTGTCTCCATATACTGGACATGCATCTTTTGAGCCTCCCATTCCCACTAGTTCAAATATACATCATATCTTTTTATTACTGTGTCAGATCCCTAACTCATCACCTTGCTTACAATCTCTCTGTTCTGCAACCCATTCTACAATATTCACCATAAGTCTAATCAGTCTAAGTTTTACTGAGCACCTCCTAGGTGCCATGCATTATTCTAGCACTATACAAAGAATCCTACTAAAGAATCTAGGGAAGGAAAAAGACATTAAACAAGTAAAAAAATGCAAGGTAGTTACAGATAATAATAACTACTCAGAAGAAAATAAAACAGGGTAATGGCTGCCTGATGGCTACCCTAGCTAAAGCCATGTGATGACCTTTGGGAAATGCATGCTTTATAGAAGGAACAAAAGATGTTAAGCCTATAAGACAAGAATAAGGCTGGAACATACTAAAGAGCATTAAAAAATATACAGGTGGTAAGCAGTGAGGAGATGTGGGAAATGAAGTCAGAAAAACAGAGCTGGGCAAGATACATAGGGCTTTGTTAGCCACCATGAAGAGGTGGGCTTTTTTTTTTTTTAGGCGAGGCAACCCTTGGTTGACCTCTCAGATTTCAAGGACCTTGTCAGCTTACAATCCCTTATTTTTTGCCCCTACAGCACTTGGTCTTCCTAGGTGGTCTCCCATCCAAGTACTAACCAGGCCCGACCCTGCTAAGCTTCTGAGATCAGATGGGATTGAGCTTGTTCAGGGTAGCATGGCCATAGACAAGAGTTGGGCTTTTATAATAAAATTGTACTACACTATTGAGAAGACTCTGAGAATTATTTGTATTTTAAAAGGGTCACTCAGGCTGCTATGTGGAGACAGGCCAGAAGATAACAGAGTAGAAGAGGGGGACAGGGTAGAAGGCTGTGGCAGTCATTCAAGAATAAGCAACTGTGACAAAATCTCTGTAAAGGGTCAGATAGTAAATATTTCTAGCTTTGCAGGTGATACAACCTTTGCTGCATCTACTCCATCTTTCATCGTAGCACAAAAGTAGCCACAGACAATATGTAAATGGCTGTGACTACGTTCCGATAAAACTTTATTTATGAACATTGACATCTGAATTTCATAAAGTTTCACAAATCCTTCTTTTGATTTTTTTTCAAACTACTTAAAAATGTGAAAACTATTCTTAGCCTGCAGACCTCACAGAAATAGGTAATGAGCCAGACTTGGCCTGCATGGGCCTTATTTTTCCAACTCCTGGGTTAGCCTGCAGCCGTGGCAGTAGAAGTAGAAAGATGTAAATGGATTTGGAATTTATAAAGAGGCAGAGATAACAGGACATGCAACTGGGCACACACGACAAGTGAGGAAAGATAAAAATGGAGGAAGCCTGCTGGGTTTTTACCTGAGCAGCTGACAGACCACCCTGCCACAGAATCCTAAAGCCATGTGATCCTGGGGCTCTCATAAGCCCCTTTCGATGCCTCCTCACTGCACAATAAATCTAACCACCTGTCACTGTATTTCAAAACCTCATGACCTGGCACAACTAACTTCTCCAACCTTGCCTCCAACTGCCACCTTTCACATACCTTACCTTCCAATCAAGACTGTTTTCTAACCTCCAAGCTCTTGTTCACACACTTAAAACCCCTTCCTTTCTGTTCCTCTATGTCCAAATCCCAAGCATCCTGAACACACCATGGAAAATGCCACCTGTCCCACAAAGACTCCTCTTCCTCTCCCAACAGGAAGAAACAGAGCACCTGCCCTTCTATTTCTTTCTCTCAAATCCCTTGCTCAGCCTTCATTTGTATTTTAGGCGCTGGTATTCACATCTCAGGTCTCCGACTGAACTATAAACTCCAAAAAAAAAAAAAATGGACCTGAGTTTCATTCATATTTTTATCGGCTCCCACATCATAGCTTTATATTTGATGGGCACTGACAATTGTATTAAAATATTTAAGGAGGCAAGTGTGAAGGTGTGTAAGACAGGAATAATTATACATGTGCCTGAATAAGAAAGCTGGTTTCTTGCTCTTCTACCAATAACTTTTAAAAGGAGAGATATTTAAAACAAGAACCACTAGCAATAAGTCAGAGGCTATACAGCTGCCTTTATCACTCCTCTTAAACCTTCCTTTTAATTCCTCCAAACTTCAGTGCCCAATTTGCATCCCGAACATCTGAACAATAAAAATGTCTCGCTGAAAGACTTGCATTGAAGCAGCTCCATTTCTTTCAATACTTGGGAATCCAAAATGCTCAGAACCGACCTAGGAAACAACTCTTTATTCCACTTACCGAGAGATGTTCTCGACCAGCTTTGTCAGCAACATCTGTGGAAGCGATTTCGTTACTTCTGTTTGTTGTGTCGCCGATGTCATTCGCTGCAGTCCCATAATCTAAAGGTGGAGAAAGAGGAAAAAGAAGGAACCAATGAAGTTGTCATTAGGCTGCCAAAAACCACAAGGCCACAGAGCAACCCAGAACAAAGACAGACAAATCACAAGATTCCCAAACCACTGACAGCCTAGCTGGGGAGGAACAGGACCCAGCTGTTGGGTTAAATCTATTGTAGTATTGGAGTTGTACAGTGCCAAAACGGTACTCAACTCAAATCTTTACATCACTGTTTTGTTGGTCAAATTCTAAACCAGGTTTAGGGTTTCTCTTAGCACATAAGGAAATATCCCTTTTTTGATGAGGAATTTAATATAAATACAAAAGAGAATCAACCATCCAAGAATCACAGATTTATAGACCTGGAAGGGTCTAACCACCAGTTTTACAGAAGACTATCAGCTGAGGAGAGTTAATTGACTAGTCTAAGGTCAACTGGCAAAAAGGTGGCAGAGCCTAAACATGAACCAGACTGAAAATCAGCAGCACCAATCGCAGGGCAGATGCATCTTATTTGGGTAAGAGGCAGCCTCTCAACATGGAATGTGGAATCAGCACTGATAGGGAACTTGGGTCCACATATAAACTTTTTGAAGAGTTCTGAATCACCGATATTTGTTTCAGAATTAACTGACAGGGACTTGTACCAACACAGCATTTAGAATTGTACAAATATGTTCTCATATCACTGTATTTCAAATGGATCAAGATGAAAATTAATGACTGATTTCTTGTGAGCAAAATTTTTATTAAATTTACTTATAAAAGTCATAAAAATTTTGTTAAACTTATTGTAGACAATGTTGTATATAAATGTTCTGTATTTTTATTCTAAATAGATATGGTGCCTTCAATTTGCATCCTGAACAAACAACTTCATTAAGTCAGCCCCAGTTAAACTTCTCTCAGTAGAATTATCATGCAAGCCTCAGGATAACCAATTTAAATTATATTTTCATTAGCATAGCATTCCTTTGAATGTGAATGAAAAGTAACAAAAAGTATCTATTTTCTACTTGTTTGCCACTTTATTATTAACTCCAAAACTAAATTTTCACCATTTCCATTTTGAATATATTAAAACAATTTCAATCAAACACTGAGATATCATTTACTTGCTTATTTTCCTTCGTATCATAATCAGACCCTCATGCAAAATTAAATCATTAAAGCATCTATAGTTTAATAGCATGACATCTTGACCCAAAAACCTAAAGTGGGATCTGAGGCCAAAGGAAACATGACATTAAGTCTTGAAGTTATTGGAAAGGAGTCCGAAACATAATTTTAAATTGTAAAATCACAATTCAAACATACTTCTCTGTGATACAATTTGAGATACTCTTCCTTTAAACCTTTCTCTGTGATACAATTTGAGATACTCTCTGTGATACAATTTGAGATACTCTTCCTTTAAACCTTCTTTTATTTGTCTTAATATTAAGACAAATAAAAACAAAAATATACAAATCATATGCACAAAACCTTCTAAACCACAGCTTGAAGGAAATATAGCTTAACATGTATAAAGCCAGTAAAGACAATATAATTCCCCAGTTAAAACTAGCTCAAATTAAATATACACATATAATAAACATATAAACACAGGATCATTTTATAGAAAAAAGAAAATGGCAATGTGTATACAAAATATAAAATTGAAGAACAGAATGTTTTATAAAATAACTGTATAAATATAACATTTAAACCAATCTAATTTTTAATGAATCTTAAATTTCAAGCCAAGTGTTAAAATTTATCCTGCCATTTCCCCAAACAGAGGCCTCCTGGTCATGAAGGTGGTTTGAAAATCCATTAAAGATGGATTTTCACACCTATTAAAAAATCCCTGGCTTCAATTAAAATAGCGAAGCATAGATGAGATATTCAGTTAAAAGCTAATATAGTGGACCATTTCGTTTCTTCCCTTCCACATTCCTAAGGGAACCCCATTTTATTCAAGGAGTTCGAGCACATCCTCTGAGGAAACTAATTTAATCTCTAATGGAGTTCTAGTTAGTCAAGGGTTAATCCATCCTGCTTATCAATAATGGAGGCAAGAATAGATCATGGGGTCCTGAATCAGATACAAGGAGGGCCAAGTGGGGGTTACTGGAAAAGTTCTCTTTTTTACAGAACTCTTTCGGAAGCTCTTCCCTTTCCCTCAGCGATATGAACAATATCCTCTCTAAGGGGCCTCATCTAATAACCAGAAGGGTAGCCAGGCTTCAGGGAAGCCAGTGCAATGGGAAGGGGAGGGTAAAGATGAAAAAACCTGGGTCCCTGATGACATGGTTGAGCTGCTGGTTTAACCCACCCTAAAACATGTCCTATCTTTGAGGTTCCTGTCTGCGAGCCAAAGTTCCTTATTATATAAGAAACATGATTTTGAATTGAGTTTACCGTCATAACTAGAAACTGATACACCTCCCTTTTCTTGGTAGCCATGGCTTTTAAACAGGTAATTAGTTCCCAATTATAGAAACAAGTTGTGTGTTACAGCAGAATGGATTTACTACTTCCAAGAACAGAGCACAAGAGAGAAAATGCTATTTACAGGCACCATAAACATCAAGGGAAAATTGCCATCAATATTGAATGATTTTTGAAATATTATTTTGGCCTATGTAATACTTGAAATGTATATTTAACTGAGCTTAAAGCTGTTCTTTTAGTTGATGTATTTCATTTTACACAAACATTTTAAAAGAATATAAAATAAAGACAACATGATAGCTACCTTCATAAATTACCTCAGGATAATTTGGGTCTGTACCTAAAAAGCAAAACAAAGCAAAGATTTGTAAGTATGCATTCAGAGTTTAAAAAAATACTAACTTATACCCACTAAAATGAGCTAAATATATATTGAAGATTTTATAACTGGACAGATTGTTTTATAGGACAAGTAAATAAAACCTGAAATTCTCCATTTGCTTCATGTTAACTCTACTCCCTTCCCCAGTCTATAACTTCCACCCCTCTCAAAAAGAATAAACAGGAATCACAAATCAATTTAGCTGGAAAAACCACAGCAATCAATGAATTTCTTTTACTGTTTCAATTATACGGTTGGCCAGGTTAATCACAATTTTGGTATTTTTATCCCAGAGGCAGATCATTTCTGTACCACTTTTGTTATTCTCTGATGATTTGGGGTTACTTTCACACTATGTTTTGGCAAGTCCATTTGCATTCATGAACATGTTATTAAACAGCCTGTATAATGATATCTAAAGCACAAGTTTGCTCTCTTCTTGGTCTTAGGGAGGTTGCCAAGGCTGAATAAACCTTTTTTTTTTCTTTTGCCCTAACACAATACAGAAAAATAAGTGTACTTACTCTATTGAAATTGTTGACAAGAGATTATAAATTAATATGTCAGAGAGAATGCAAAATTATACCCATTTAATTTTTTTGGATGGCTGTATTCACCAAGACAATCAGAATATTCTGTTTTAAAATGTTCCATCAGAATTTGTAAAAACATTTTTAAGTTTTTTTTTTTAAGTCACAACAAGAACTGGTGACAAAAATATTTCCTACTTATTCTCCATTCAGAACTAGCTGAGTCTCTATATGAAAGCCTACTTGGAAATAAAATTAAACTTTGATGTAACATTTTAGTGATTACAAAATGAATTTCCAAAGCTATTTCCTCCACTTTTAGTCTTCACTTACCATGTGAAAAAGTAAAACTTGCAAACCATAAAGCTTACTCAGTTCTCATTTCACTTCTGAACCTTTAGCCAAAAAAAAAATACTATTTAAAATAAAGTGATAGTTGAGCCACTTTTCTATTCCTGTATTCCTTAGTGAATAATTAAGGTTAGTCTAAATGAAGAATCAAATAAAAGTGGCCTGATGTTCAAGTTAGAAGTTTAACACAGTTCAACTAGAAGAACATCATTTTAGCAGGAGAAAATAATAAGTAGATGGTTGTGCACTTAGATTCAGAGATGCTGCATACTTCTGTGCAGTTCGTGCTTTGTACAACTCTGTGGGGTGCCATTCAGACTGCAGTCTATGTGAAAGGCATCACCTGATATTGTGCAGTGCACAACCTGTGCAGCCACATGTGATGGCCCTGTATCAATTCGTGCAGTCATTGATTCCTGCAAATTTCAATTTTATTTTGAGTTTTATCATCTCAATCATCATTTCAAAGTCGTTTTTACAATATATCAATATGTAGTATCTGAATTATCTGTAGCTGATATAACATTCCAGAGGAGGGCCTTGCAGGCTGCCCTTCAGTTTGAGAGGAAATTCAGTGAATAAAGCAGCAGGAAATCCCAATGGCAGCTCTGGTGATATCATTTGCAGGATACCCACCCATCTGCTGAAGTTCTTTCATTTGCAAAGTGCATGGACCAAATAGTATCCCCTCATTGTGAGGATTTTTTAGCCCTGCTGAAGAAAAGGTTCTATAACCCCAAGTGAGCAAATCATTCTTTTAAATGCTCAATAATCCATGACTTTAAAAGATCCTATTCTGGTGTCCTTCCTATTGTGCCCTCAACATACAGTCTGAATCTGCAAGGCTACCTGCCCACCAGAGTCCATCTTCACTTCTAGACCTCATTCCAAGTGCCCAGGACCCAGAATTCCTTTCCCACAGGCCCCAAACACACTTTTGAGGACTGGCCAGCCTTTCCTTTACATCTGTCAGCCCATGGGTGGTGACACCACGAGTATGAGCACCCTCTGGCTCAAGATCCAAGGCAGAGGTGAGGACTGAGCCAAGACAAATGATGGGGCATCCACATGCACATTCATTACTCCTCACATACTTCTCACTATATAGTCAGAGGCATAGGGTACTGGCCATGGATAGGAACCAGCTCTACCAAAACCAGTAGGTTCCAGCCTGGAACTTTAAGAGTCTGAGAATTCAATCTTCAAACTTAGCTTCCGGGTCATTATAAACATATATTTGGAGGAGGATAGCACCCATTTTATTTAACAAGATGTTAACTTGATTTATATTTTTTAAGTGTTTAGATATAAGTATGAGGACGTTCATTTGTACTAGGATGACCCTCCATCCCAATTGCCTGAGATTGAGGGGATTCCTGAGGTATTGGACTTGAAGTTTTAAAACTGGGACTAGTCAGTCACCCTGTTTTGTTCTCATGCACTCTGAGATCCCCAGTCACCATCGCTTTTATTCTATAAGAAAGTAAGAAGGCTCTGGTGAGAATTCGGAGCCAGATTTGTCTAAGCCACACACTGAAAGGGTCTCAGTGGAAATGACTGACAGACAGGTATAATCAGCCTCATCACAGAAAGGGAACACCCAAACACACTCCTCATAAAGCCTCCAAGAAGATTCAAAACATCGAATTAATTCAATGTAGCAAAAGTCAGGTATAGGAAAATGGGATTTGGGGTAGAATCAAAAGTAAACAGGTTAGTGCATAATCTGTAAAACAGGTTATTTTCCAGATTTATGATTCATATCCGTGCATGCCTTTTCTACCAAGCTTACTAGCAAAAGCAATTAGATCACATCTAAACTCTCTGAAAAGCACTATACTTTCCTAACTTCATTTTCCCACATGTATGAGATGTATTGTCACTTTACTTTTATTGTCAGGAATAGCCAAATTTAGTGAAAGATTATGAAACTCGCAGAAAAACAATGTAGGAGGAACAGTGATTTTTTTTCCCTCCCTAGCATACTGTACTATGTCTGATGAGGGCCTACTCACCACAATAAAGAAATGCCTCTTCGTGTACCAAGATTTGGGAAGCCTGGCACTTGGGAGGGTACACAGACAGAGTTTATAAAAAAACAAGGGTTACATTACTCGAGCTGACCCCAGCTCATCAAGCACAGTATTTTGCTTCTAGCAAACCTCCCATGGCATTTACACTCCAATAGTGAGATAATTATTATCATCATTTTAAATGCAGACACTGGAAAAAAATCACCACTTCCTTTTTAGATTTCTGGCAATGGTCAAGTTTTGAAAATAGACTGCCATTTTTAAGTCTGGTTCCTTTTATTTAGTTTAAATATGTTCATTAGATATTGTTATATACTAAAAGGTAGACACTGCTGTTGGAGATATTCAAGACAAAAAGGTGACTGAGGAAAGGCAAATACTAGCTCTGAGGGAAAAAGCCAATGGAAAGAGAATGACTGAAAGATAAATGAGTAGCATCTGATGAGTGATACACTTGTAGTGGGGATTTGAGAAGGGTTATGCTTCCTTGAACACTATCCTAGTCGCTCTCATCAGGTAAGAAATATCAAATCTAGGCAGCAGGAGGTGGCATCAAGCCCTAAAGCTTCAGTCAAGAATCTCCGTAAGAGAAAATGGGAATTCCATCAACCCACTGCATTCCAAACAGGAAGCAGACCATTTTCTCCACAGCCCACTCAAGTGCAGAAGCTACAACTCTTTGCCAACCCAAAGAAGATGCACGCCAAGCAGAAATGTCTATTTTCTGCAAAGTTTGTTGAGCGTCTCCAAGTGCTACACCAGTTGCACTTTGTTGTTGACCTAAGGTCTGTTGTCTGGAACTATGGGAAGAGGACTAAGAGTTTCAGAGAGCAGCCTGAAGCACTACCGGTGAAAAAAACAATGATGACCTTATCACGGCCTCATGTGCACTCATGATAAAGCTCCGTACTAAATGAGCGATGTCTACACCTCCAAGAGAGAGGCATTTAAGCTTCTAAACACAGATGATAAATTCACTCCCCCCGCCCCCACAAAACAACACCAAAGCAAAGCACTTCACCATCTTCTTAATTCCATGCCAAATGACTTAAATGAGAGTTTTTTTCACTTCCTTCTTCTAATCTCAGTTATGGCCTACAAGCACATCTTATGACTTCATGTAAATCTTCATGAGTAAAACTTTTTATCTGCAAGGTTATACAATTATAGGAAACACATTTGTAGGATTTTTTTTTTTAATTGTGGGAAAATAGGTAGTCTGACAGTAGGGTTCATTTTGCATTCTGCTGCAGAGATAAAAATAATGGTGGAGGCCAGAAGACACATCTGTTTCCCTCCTTTAAGCTTTTAGTCTCATTCTAATGCCTTAAAAAAAAAAAAAGACTTTTCTTTCAATTCTATTTTTAGACTCTCTTTAGTGCGATCTTGAAAAATATTTCAAAGACTCCCATATGATAAAGCCATAGCAAAAGGTTTGCTCTTTTCAAATAAACTGTCTTTTGTTAATAGTGTTTCTAACTCATGGCGGTCCATCTTTTGATTCCCAGGTCCTTCTCTTCCCTTTCTGAATGGCTGCCTGAACTGAGAACCTAAAAACACTGGGGGTTCAGACGCTGGGTTCCTGGCTGAATCACTAATGTGCTACGTAGCATGGGGAGTCTCTTCACTTTTTCTGTACCAAAGGAGACTTCCATGAGACAGGAGAGGATAATAGCATTGGCTTTGGCAACTCCTCAGGAGCTTCGGGAAGCATAATTAATTAACATTAGTACTCTTGAGACATAAAGAGCTATTTAAGTATAAATCTTAATTATCATGATTATTATGAGTCTATGGCCGAACAAGACTCTTCACAGTTATTTAAAACAGAAAAGCAGGTGGAATTTTCTTTCCTTTCTTCTCTCAGGATAAGAAATGGGTCCTGACAAATGTCTTAAGGGGCAAGTACTGGGGGAGTTTCTAGTTCCTCAGTGTGTGACATTTGGAAGAATTTCCTTTCTCTACATTCTTTGGCCTAAGTACACCAAATCTAAATCTGCCAGTTTGAGGGCAATTCTAAGCACTGCAGAGAGCTCTAGTTCATCCAGACGTCATGAATCTGATGGTAAAATGGCACGAATGAGAAGCTGTGGGGAAAACTCTTCCAGTATTTATAGTTTGTTCCTGACGCGAATTTTGCATAGGAGACAACTGCTCCCGAATTAGGAAGCATAAGTCACTAACTCCCACTGCTTGTGTGAATGAGCATTCTTGAGCTGTGACATTCTTCCTGAATGAGTGGGCCATAGAGACACTCTTTATGTACTGCCTAAAGAATGGAAAGCTTTAAACCATGGATATTTTTTCATCTAGTGCTCTGGCGAGGTTTGTTCCAAGACTAAACTATTAGTCACTCGGGTAATGGTTTCTACAGGAAAATTTACTCTTAAACAATCAATGTGTTCACGTTCATAGAAATATCTGGCCAAGAAAATTCTTGAAAGCGCTATCTGATTAAAAGATACTAACAAAGGCTCCAGGTTTCTCCCTCGTGGTACTCACGAGCAATCTCTCTGCCATTAATTTCTGCTTTAAATTCTGCTTTTAAAAAACATCCTCACCACTTCTAATCTCCACTCGGCCTCCATACACACTTTTGTGTTCATGAAGATGATTTTTCTATATGTAGGACTGAATTCCAATGACAGCCACAGAGCGGATCAATTTCATCTCAGACTAGTCTTACTTTTGGCCTGTAAGCTAAATAGGATACAGAAGAATCTTGGGGAAAGTCTCAGGTAAACCCATGCTTTCTATGAGTATGCCTGTACTACTACCTCTACTTTTTATTCACTCTCCCAAGCTTCCTTAAGTCACTTATTGAATTTATCTTACTTTTTGCTAACCTCAACTAGAGTGCATCTCGGTGCACCAACTATTCCCTATTTTTATCGTTATAACTATTGATATCCTTGAGGAGTCAATGTGGTCATTTTGGTGGATGCCTGACCAGTTCTTCCATTGGTTTCCCCTGGATTCTGCAGGGCAAAACTATCCTCACTACTCAGTGTGGTCAAGGGCTTGCAGCATCAGCATCATCTGAAAGCTAATTAGAAATGCATGATCTTAGGCCTTTTTCCAGACCCATGGAATCAGAATCTGCATTTAACAGGATCCCCAGGAGATCTCTATGCTCATTAAAGTTCGAGAAGCTCTGGTTTATAACTCTATGAGAAGTCTAACCAAAAGCGAAAGGCCCCAGTGGACATAAAGGATGGCAATTTTACAATAGAACTTAAAGCAAATCTAAAAAAAAAATAGCTAGATATGCAAATACTGAAGCGGTGGGTACTCTCTGGCAGTGGCTACACAAAATAGTGGGGGTAAGGGCAGGAAATGTCTTTTGTCCCCAGTGGCATACCTCTGGGCCCTGTCGCAAATGGGGAGAGGAGGGAGAAAGAGCTTAGACATCAGAGAGGGCTTATATTTCCCGACCCTCTCTAGAAATCAAACTTTAACTTAGTTTTCCCCTTAAAAGTCCAAGTCTAGAAGGTTCCCGTAGTCAAGCAGCAGAGCTCCAAGGTTCTCTCTTCTGGGCCAGCCCAGACTTCTGGGTAAGGGAGGACAAGGCCAATGTTAGCAGAAAGGCCATTCTGAGCAGAAAATTTTCTCCTGATGGTTACAGAGCACAAATGCAAAGGGAGGTGGGAAATGGGTTCCTTCGTTATTATTCTCTCGGTGTCTACCTCCATCAAGGACAACACAGCAGAATTCACAAAAAAAGCTGCCTAAGAGCTGGATCTATGTCCTTTGAAATGTCTGATTCACACTGGACTTTGAGAGGTCCCAGAAAGGAGAGAACAAGGAAGGACTTAGAAGTTTCTTTGGGGAAAAGTGTTGTCCTCGCCACTAACGCACCATGGGGCTTCCATGGCACCACTCTGAAAACTTGAATTTGTTCCCTGCAGGCAGAAGGTTTGGCAGACAAGTGCCTGACTCCTGCCAGAGAAGGCTAAAGCAACCTGCGGTGGCACAATGCAGGTGGCATTTGGGTGCTACCTGTATACCCAGAGGTGGCAAGACAGAGATCATGAGGGCTCCCCCTGTGGATCAGATGTAGGCAGCACAGGAGAAAGTCAGTGTGGGGAGTCTTAGGTCCTGACAACAGGCCCCTTTGGAGGAGCAGAGGAGTCCCAAAAACACAAAGCTGCATCTGGGGTGCTGAGGAAGGAGTTGCTTCCGCCAGCTGCAGTAGAGTTGTGTCCTGTCATGGGCACTGCAAGAAAGGGGACTGCAGAGAGCAGAATCTCCAAAGAACCCGTAACGGGTTCAGCCCTGAACATGCCCAGGTCCCAAGAGACAAAGGCCCCAGGAAAAACACTTCCTTTCCATCTGTCCCCCATGCCCAACCCCTTTGGGGACAGCAGAGAGGCTGAAACCTCATTAGCAAGCTCCAGCCCCTACCCCATGCAGCCAGCCTGAACTGAGAGAGGAGAGGAGAATGGCCCTTAAAGCAAGTCTAGAGTTTTGATTTCTAATTTAGACAGGACATACTATTTCTAGACCAAGGTTTTGTCTACAACCTAAAGTGACCAAAGGATTGTCTGTTACTCAATAAAGAGTGGAAAAATCCTACTTGGGTCAGAGCTCTTATCCAGACGAGCGACTCTCACCCTTATTTGCACACTGGAGTCCCTGGGGAATCTTAAAAACAAAAAATGCCAAAGTCTAAGCCTCTTCGGGAGTCACTGAATCAGAATTGCTGGAGGTGGGCCCCAGGAATGTGTATCAAAAATGAAATGATAAAATAATAGTTTAAAATCCCCATTTGATTCTAATGTGCACCAAAGAGCCAGACACTACTGTTCCCGGTACCAGAGAAGATTATTCACTCCTGTGAATAAATTTTAAAGGGACAATGAAAAAACAAAATGAAATAAAATAGTTTGTCATAAGCAGTGCTCATCAGTGTGCTAGAAGGATGAACACTACCACTCTCTAGATTTCATTTTGAAGCCAAAAGTGACGTTTTTGTGCTTTAAACATAACCCCAAACTGAACCAAGCTGAGTTCAGTTCCAAATATGGGATCAAAATGATCAATCTAGTGTTTGAAGTTTGGAAAAAGCTTTCCTCCGTTTCTCGGTTACTAGCCGGGCTGCCAATGATTGACAGATGGGAAAGCACTTGCTCAGTATCCGGGGTCCTGCTGGCATCTAAATAGCTGATAACATCTGCCCTTTCCCTGAACACCCCGGCTGGGTCTAGTGTAAGAGTTTGCAAAGTCCCAGCACTCTGTAAAGACATTCTATGGGGCTCTTATTGCCCACCTCACATCCTCACACCCTGTGCGGCACCCTTCTGGCCTATCTGATGCTGGCTCGCAGACTGTGCCCCACCCCTCCTCCAAGAAGAAAGCAGAGTGTCCACCACCACGCCCAGTATCTCCATGCCATGCAGTATTAAAGGCAATCAGGACTATCACTATGTCCAACCAGTCCATCTTCTTCCACACTCAGCCATTTCTGTTTAAGGGGCTTTTTGTTTATTTGTTTTTATTTGTTTTAATTTCCTTCAACACTTTTCATTCTCTAGCTCCAAAGAGAGAGTGAATTCCTAAACAAGGAGACCATCCCATGGAAATCTCAGTTCCGAGCTGAATGAAGAACACACACTCTCAGGACAGCAGAGCTGCCATTTTAACTCTTCTGACTTTGTATAGTAATGTAAACTGGCTTAGCTGTGATCCCAGGCTGCCTCCTTCCTTGTAAGCCAGGAAACTCACAACAAAAAAAAGATCTCAACAAAACAACTGGTAAAAATATAGCCGAAACTTTTTATCAGAAAGATTTGTGAGACTAAACTTTTTCATCAATTATTATATGATGACAGCAAAAATACGAAATGAATATAAACCCAAACTTGACCTGTTGTCCTCAACTTGGAATGTACCTTTAGACTAGCAGGGTACTGATATATATATATATTTGCTATTTGTTTATTTTTCTTTAGTTTTGAAGGGTGGGTAAGAAGGAAAGGAATCAATTCTAAGAAAGGCCATTATCTGTATGCTATGGCCACAAATCTCGTAAATACCCACAAAGATTGTATCACACAAGCCAAGTGAGGTCAAGCTCTAATTGGTCACACTGGTTTATGGCCCACAAGGGCCATTTATATCCCTTATCATTCTGGGCCAAGTCTCTTTCATTTCCACTTTCATTTATTACTCCTTGATAGCTGGTCCTTGAGTAAATACTTAAAGAGAAAAAACAAAATCAGTCTTTTCTAAAAGCAGATGTTCATATTTTAAAGACCTGACTAAACTAATAAATGAACAAGAAGAGGGAAGGAAAGGAGAGCAAAGCCCATCTTTATAAAATTGAGCTTAATTTTTATTTTTAATAAATAAATGATTATTTCTTTGAAAGAGAATATTTGAGAGACTTCAAGTTATTCTTAAGCCAGAAAACATTTCTTTCCTATCACTAAGTTAAACCAACAGAAATGACTGATAAAAATGAGGCCACATGGATAAGAGGAGTTAAGCTCTACCGAATACTGGCACCATAGAGAGATGTTCAAAACAAAATACATCAAAATCCTACCTAAAATAGAAGCTCCTGGCTTTACATGGACAGAACTGTGCATATATCAAAGAACACAGACCACTTCTAAAACTTTTAAATGCCTGACCTTCATCTTGAATCAAATTCACCTCCAACAGTTTCAAAAGGCAGTTGGCAAAATTCAAATAAAGTCTGAAGTTTAGCTAACAGTAATGTACCAATGTCGGTTTGAGTTTTGACAAATGTACTGCAGTAACGCAAGATGTTAACAATAGTTAAAACTGGGTGCAAGGTAGCTGGAAACTCTGTCTTTGCAACTTTTCTGTAAACCTAAAATTATTCGCAAATAAAAAGTTCACTTAAAAATTAGCAAAAAGCAGTTGTCCCAAAGCAGAGTTTCTGGATTTAACTATGAAACTGTATTCCTCCAAATATGCAGGGAAAAAAACACGGAAATCTAGAGATTTACTACAGCAAATGTAGGCAAGCAGCTAAACTCGAGAGGAAGATCGAATGGGAAAGACAACTGTCAGGGGTCCCTGGGTAAGGTGTCCAAACACAGCTTGTTTTACATGCTCCTGAAAGGCTGTTTGTAAATCAAATTTATATAATTCAAATCACATTTTGAACATGCTAATGAAACTTGTATATTTAAATAGCTGTTTAATAAATACCAGGATAATGGGAAAGCTTATTATGTAGCGAGAATAATGGCATTCCCATTTACTGTTCGGTGAAGGTAGCTTTTCATGCATCGCCTCTGACCGTGGGGCTGCCCTGTGAGCCAGTCAAGAATGTGCTGCCCAAGCAGCCCATGCCTCATAGGCCTCCAAGTTTCTATTTTCCCTTCCCTCTGCCAAGCGATCTTTGTGTGGCTTTGATTAACTCAGAGTGATTACGGTAAGAAATTCAATTCATGTACAAGTTCCAATATCCAAACACAAGCCTTGGCCTCCTCAATGGCAACAGCCATTGGGCAACAAGACCAAGCAAGTAAGAATACTCCACCAAACAACAGTTATCTGAAGCAGGAAAATGCGTGATAATCGTCCTTGCCGTTATTGGAGCTTACACTATAATTCTCCTGCTGACCACAGGATGGACTCTTGATGCCAGCCATCATTTTCCTAACCAAAACCACTGGTCAGATGAGAACTATTACCAGTCCTAGAAAAACAATTCAGGATCTGATTTTAAAAAAAGAAAGGAAGAAAGAAAAGAAAAGAAGAAAAAAATAAAAGAAAAGAAGAAAGAAAAGAAAGGAAGAAAGGAAGGAAGGAAAGAAGGAAGGAAGGAAAGAAGGAAGGAAGGGAGGGAGGGAGGGAGGGAGAGAGAGAAGAAAGAAAGAAAGAAAGAAAGAAAGAAAGAAAGAAAGAAAGAAAGAAAGAAAGAAAGAAAGAAAGAAAGAAAGAAAGAAAGAAAGAAAGAAAGAAAAGAAAGAAAAGAAAGAAAAGAAAGAAAAGAAAGAAAAGAAAGAAAAGAAAGAAAAGAAAGAAAAGAAAGAAAAGAAAGAAAAAGAAAAGATACCTCAACTCAGTCAGTCCAGGTCAGCAAAACATGCTAAGACACTGGTTTCTCATCCATGGATGATGGGGTATGATTCTGAATTCCAAATGGGTAAAGGGTTAGGAAATGCTTCTTTAACAGCTCAGGAGTCAACTAAACACAGCCAACCAAGCTGCTCATGGTTTTGCAAGAGTTTTGACATTGTGTGTACAAAATCTCATTAAACATTTGAGATAAAAATAATACATGTATATCAGATTATTGTTCAAAATTATTCATTCCCCTCTCCCCTCGCCCTGCACACACCTTCTTGAAAGGAGTGAGTTCCTGCCCCATGACTTGCTTTGGCCGATGGCACATGGGCTGAAGAAACCATGTGCCAGTCTTGAACCTAGGCCTTATTTCTAGTTGTCCCCTTATACTCTACAACTCTACACTCACCATAGAAAGCAGATCTCCTGTGTAGCTGCTGCTTCCTCACCCGGAACCCCAGAATAAATCCACATGGAACATAACTGCCTGGCTGACCTATAGACCCAAGACTAACTAATGTTGTAAACCACTGGTTTGGGGGCTGGTTTATTGTACATATGATTTTGTCCATAGTTGAGTGATAGACCTTATTGTCTCTCCAGAGTCAAAAGCATCAGGGACTCACCATCATCGATTCCAGGCCAGCCCATGAAGTGAGCAGAAATCTGTTTCTCATCCTTCCCATACTCATTCTTGGCTACTAACTTGTAGTCCCCATTGTTCATGTGAGTGGGATTGTCCAGCTGGAGGCAGCCATGGTACTCCGTGTGGTTGGTAACATGGATTTTAGTACAGATGTATTTGGACTCATTCAGTATTGCCCCATTATAGAACCACTGAAGCGCAGGTTTGGGGTTGCCTTTCACAGTGAATGGAATGCACCAGTGGTGGTCTGAGGTTGGAGATTCGAGAAATGTGATAGTTGGAGCAACTAAATTGAAAAAGAGAGAGTTAATAGCATCAGAAAGCTCGGAATTTTCCCCATCTCCAGATTTCTGTGTCATCAATAGGGGATTTTATTCAACCACTGTTCAGTTTAAGAAAACACATGACCAGCGACCCTGGAATCATCAGTATTTTGTATCATCATCAAGGCTGAATTAATTCCCTACAGAGAGCTTCAGAGAGACTCCTTTCCCCGCTTTGCTTAAGATCCATGCATCGCAGTCATTTTTCACATCTATTCAATGTGGGAACCAGCTCCAAACAGATCCCAGAGATTCTGACAGTGGAGAGGGTTCAATTGAAGTTGACTTTGGTTTATATGCCTTGATATAATGTAGATTCACCACCAAAACATTGAAGGCTACTATTTTTACAGTACTTCACTAAATGATACTAATAATGACAAAAATGACTTTGGAAATCTTGTCTGAACCCCCAGTCTCGTGTAAGTTATCTAAAACAGATCAAAGTGATCAATGCGATGAATGTTGCTACTGATGCTGATTGATTATTATAAAGTATGATAAATTGCTATTTTTCATCGATTGTCAATAGTAAATGCTCTTTAAAAGCATCACATTTCATTATAGTACAGTCCATTTTGGCTAGGATTC
Source organism: Pteropus vampyrus (assembly GCF_000151845.1). NCBI lineage: Eukaryota > Metazoa > Chordata > Mammalia > Chiroptera > Pteropodidae > Pteropus > Pteropus vampyrus. Next base: position 1,724,715 of record NW_011888980.1, on the reverse strand, counting down.
CAGATGTCAATGTTTTGATCCTCTAAATGTCTGAAGTCCTAACTAAACAAACTAGAGATTATTTTAACATTAAATGTAAAGCACTTTATGCTTTGGGGAAACAAACATTATCGAGCAGCATCTTTAAACAGAGTATCCTAGATGAAAGTATTTAAAACCCCTCATAATTGTTTACTTTAATGTGGTCTGACTTTGATAATTACACAAATAACGTCATTTTGAGACCCGATAGCATCACATTTCAGATGAAGAGCCCAAGTCCAATATGGTTAAGTGACTTGGTCAAGGTTACTGAGCAAGGCAGATCTGAAATAAGAATCCAGGTTTCCGGATGCCTAATCCAGAAGTCCTGCCATCTCATTCATTGTTTCCTAGTCATATATGTTCCTCACACAACGGGGAAAAATAAATCATAGTCTGCTGACCCATACACCCTGAGCGAGGTCACCGCTGATGTTATCTTAGTTGTTAACATGCTGTATCACTTATTCCTTCTACTCTTTATCTAAACTCTGACAGATGAGGTTAATTCTTCAGACCATGGTGACCACATATATATATTAAACTAAAGTGAGAAAATTTGGAATTTGAGTGTCCCTATTTGTTATAAGCACAAACACCACAATGGGGTAGGGACCACACTTACCTTCCTCCCACCAGCCCAGGTCCCCATGCCCAGGCCCCACTTATTCCTTCCACCATGCTCGAATGAGCTTTTGGAGAGATGCCGATTAAGGACATAAAGCTGGAAGCTGGTTGCATATGTTTGGGGATAACACTGACTTCAGGCTTCTGGGTAGGTCAAAATAATGAGAAATTATAAGTTCGGTACCTACTGGGCATAGTGGTGGTACTGACAGTGATTTTAGTCGTTCACTCCAACAATCACATACTAAGTGTGTGCTATGTGTGAAGATTAACCAGTGTATCATCACCTTGTGTCTACATGTGTGTAGTGTGTATTCGTATATACACACATGCACACCCAAGTTTTTTCTCATCCAAATCCTAATCTAAAGAGAGTAAAACCTCATTAATTTATACCATGCCAGCCCAGGATATGCAATGATGTGAAGAGTATATGTGATTTTTACTGGATACACGTTCCCACTGAACACCACAATCTGGAATGTGAAGATATGTGTCATGTTACTCATAACACTAAAAAATAATGTACATATACTTAAAAAGCATTAATATCCCATACCGTAGTTTTATACTATACAGAAATTTAGAAGTTTTATATAATAATAAGAGATTTTTGCAGAAGATAATAATTTTCAATAATTTAAGTAGGACTCCTCTAACCTTCCCACAGAAACTTGATGTCAAACTAATGAGGTTTTATTGTATCAACAGTGCAAGTAGGTGTTGGGGAACAGCCAGCCTAATACTTTAGGTATCACAACTTTAAGCTTCATATTGCTTTTAAACAGAAAAAAATTTTGAGAAACTGGTTTATAAGAATTTAAACTAAAACATTAACAAGAGGAAGATAAACAGCTCGAAATATGTTCTATCAAAAAAAGACAGGGGAAGGCACAAGAGGACAAGCTTAAGATCAAAAAAGGAGCCTAAAGGAAAGACAGCACATGAGCAAGAGATTAGCAGAAATAGAACAAGTGAAAGAGGCTGATAACATTTCTTAATTAAGGATGCACAAAACATTGCATAAACTTTTTTTTTTTAACACACTTAAGCAGCACCCAGAAGTGCCCCAACAACAAATGTAGGTGTGTCTACGATTATTTGCTATTAAAAACACATGCCCATCTGATTACGTACAATGCACAGTGAGGTTCACAGAATCTTGATCTTCTCCTACAAGATTTTCTGCCACACAAGAGATTTGCTTTCCACTGTCATCAGATGAAATGTTAGTTATCCTTAAGGAGCCCTGTGTGTGACTTGTTTCACTCTACAAATGAATTAACAGACAAAGATAATCTTTATTAGGACTGATCCAAACTGATAAGATTTGGGGTTTCTTCCCCTACCTAGAGAAAATAATTGATAACATTAGAAAATGTTTCCAGCCTAATCAGACAGGCAAAGGAGTAAATGAGAAGTCATTCTATTTCTCTAGATTTCAATTGCTTAATATGTGAAGTTGATTTAATCCTTGAACTCCTACCTACTTTCCTCCTAGAGAAAAGGAGAGTCACTCACCTTGCTCATGATGACATGAAAATGCTCACTAGAGACATAGAAACTTTCCAGTGTATTGGGTTTACATAAGTAAAATGCAAACCTACATTAGTCTTTGTTAGATAAGAGTAAACAGAAAGTAAATGTACAACAAAAATTCATCGTTCGTGGCCCTATAAAATATTAAATGATCGTAGGTTAATACGATCTTAAGTTCTGAGACACTCTCATCTCTATATGAACACAGAGCCAAACAAAAGCCTTACCATATGTTTGGAAACCAGATTACCGACATCCCAGTACAAATTTGGAACTGGATCACCCGCAACACTACAAGATAACGTGATAGACTTTCCTTCTTCCACAGTGAGGTTAGGTGCTGCCAAATTTGCTGATGGCAAACCTGTGGAACAAGAAAAGTAAACAGAGATATGTATGAATAGTTAAACGCATTATCATAATGAGAGCAATAAATTAAAAACTCTTTATGCTTTAAAATTAACAATTATTTACTTCCTGAGACTGATTTATGTTGATCTGAAAAAGTTCCAGGTTGATAAGCTTTACAGGCTTAAAGTGAACCAAAAATGTGCAGTAATAAGATTAGAAAAAAAATTTACACATTTCTTGAAAATATTATTTTTTCATTTAAAAAAACACTAGTTTGTAGAACTATGTCTTCTACTTCTTTTTCTGTTCTACAGTTACTACTCCAGCTTTTTGCACATAGATAGATACTGTATTTGTGGACCATCTTATCTCTCCCATCTCCTCCCCTCCACATTTTTATAGTCAAGAACAAGAGAGTGAAAGGCATCTACATTTTTTGCATAAATCTATTTTTTGCATTAAGTAACTCATAAATCTAATCCACTACCAGACTTAGATTTTGAAAGAGTCAGACTATGATTTTGAAATCTAGGTTTCAAAATCAGACCTAGATTTTGAAAGAGTCAGAATCAGACTATAGAAGAAAATGTAGTTTCAAAGCATTTTTCAAAGACATGAAGCTTGAAACATCACAATATTACAATATTTCAAAACTATATTAATCACAGTTAAATATTATGGCAAAATTGGTCATCCTATTTATGATATGATAAAAAAAAAGTTATATGGATCCTTATTCCAATGGAAAGTTCTTTCGTGGAAAAACCTTGAGAAAATATTATCCAAAGAAATTTGGAACCTTATAAACATTTTTCAATACTTCAGGAGAGTATTATTTTTATAGTTTTACATTTGGAAAGCTAGCTTTCCTTTATTGATGACGCTATCACTTCATTAAACTATCACACCTATGGGGTGTTTATGCTGCTTGTAACCACGTAGGAATCATAGTATTTCACATGAAGGCAGGTCTCAGAGCGTGTAACAATGTCAGGTCCTGCCAATAAAGCTAGTCCCTTGCTGGATATCAGAAACTCTACTTGCAACTGCGTTCACCCCAACAGCTGTGTCCCATGGAACTATGACAGATCATTAACTCAGGAGTAACCCGGAGGTCAGAAAAGGCAATTCATCTTCAAAAGCCATTAAATTGCAATTAACCCACCCACCTAGTGGTATCTGACCCACCATCTTCACAATACTATGCATAAACCCTTCCCTTATGACGCAGTCCTTACTAACAAAGCCATTATTCTTTATTACTAAAACCAAACTGGAACAAGATTTATACAGAGCATGTCTCATTGTTCTTCCACAATTGACAGAGGATTTGTCAACAAGATCTGGCATCCATTGACTTGTGTGATCTCTTCAGAACTCTTCCTCCCTGCCAGCACCCAATAGAGAGCAATGTATATCTTTCACTGGGTTTCAAAAAGACCCCTAATTCTCTGAGTTATACAGGACAATGAAGCATATATAAGTGATCAAGAGGCAGCACAGTTAACAGGAATGAGAACTGGGACAGGAGTCAGGAGCCTTAAATCCTATACTTGGCTCATAGTTGGGTGAGTTATTTCCTCTCCCAATTTTAATTTCTACAAAATTAAGCTGTTCAAATATAAGATCTAGCTCTAATTTCTTCTAGTTCTAATAGTTGGTGACAACTTCTATGACTATCAAGCTTCTCAATTTATTAAGAAATGTGTCAAGGCAGGATATAAGACAGGGACTTAGTGAAAAATCTCCTTGAAGTCAGTGATATGATCTAGGTGACTTTTTTAAACTATGTGTTTTTCAAAATCAAAATATGTAATTGATAGTTTGAAGAGTCTGTAATTCTACAAAGCTTGTTATGAAAAATATTCAAACTGCTATGTGAAAATAGTAATCTTGCCTCACCCACGTGGTACTATTTTCTGTTACCCAGAGGCGCTCATTTCATCCCTTTTAACTTCTTTTTTGGGTATTGATCTCTACATCACTAAATATCGTGCTTATATTGCTACTTCTTGATTTTTCTGTTTTAACATTATCTACTGACCTCTCGCTATGGAAGGTGAGAACCAGGCTCACTTTCACAGAGAAGGCCAGCCCTTTCCACATGCCCATAGCACACTCAACATACTCTGTCTTCGTATCATTCTATGTGCTATGAAATTAGGTTGTCTAGATAAAGTTCATTATAAAAATATAAACCCCACTAACAGCTGAGCCATCATACGTAATAGTTATACTACCAAATTTAAGATAGCATTAATTATAGGATACAACACTGAGGCATGTACCACTAAGAAAGAAAAAAAAAAAACAATGCCAACTCAACTATGATGCAATGCTTTCTTCCCACTTAGATCCCCTATTATTTGGACATTGCACCTTCTGGATATTCCAACAAATGTTTTACCCTTTTCTTTCCTAGTTTCCTTTTTTTTTTTTTTTTTTTTGTTTTTTTTTTTTTTTTTTTTTGGTCTATTTGTTCTATTACAGGGAGATTTGCTCAGATTTACCTTTCAAACCCACTTTTGAAGTTTTCATTTCTCTATCATGTTGTTAGTTTTCAAGGCTTACCTTTTGTTCCTGAATGGTCTTCTCTTTTTATAGTACTCTGTTTTTCTTTCATGGGTGCAATCCCTCTTCTGACCATTATGAGACATTAATGATAATTTCTTTTTAAATTTTTCTTTTCTCCAAATCAACTTTCTTTCTTGTAGCTTTTTTCTTTCTCCCTTAGATTGTTTTGTTTTTGTCTTTCATATTATAAGTTTTTCTCAAACAGTTGATGACCCTTGGCCATTTATACATCCATAAGAATTAGGTATTAGAAGCATTGTGTATTTATTAACTGTCGGCTTCACTGTAGCACAATATTATTGGCCTCTTTACTGGGTACTCCCTGATGTCAGTATTATTAAATCATTTTGGGGAAGGGACCGGTCAAATTATTCAGACATTGTTCTTTCAGCGTCCTGCTTGGGAGAGGAAGAAGACTAGAAATAGCAATATTCCATATGTAAATCCATCATTTTCTTATGGTTCTCACAGCCTCAACTCTATCTGGAGTTCTTCATGACCTTTGTTTTATCCTCTTTAGAGAATAAGCCTGCTGATGAAGGAGAGTAATATGATCTGGGATTTATGGAACAAAATAAGATAAACTGCTTAATAGACTTTCAACCAATCTCCTGTATTTGGCATTACCTGTACTCTCACTTCTTGAGCCTTGCAGCAGTTCTGCAATATAAACCAAGTTTCCCCTAGCCTTTCCCCATTGCCGACGTGGTAACCAGTATTCTCATCCTTTAAGACAGTTACTACTCATCTATGTCCTTTCCAGCTTGCAATTTGTGTGCTTTGTTGACTCCTCTGTCATCTTCTTTGTACTTATAGATTTATCTGCTGATTCTGGAGGACCATGGAGCCTGACACAGTGCTTATTCTTAAGGTACAACCTCCTCCACAGCCAGACTCCACCAATGGAGCTTGGAGCCACTCCTTTCGGTAGCTCAAGTATAAACCTATCAGATGAATTTCCTACCTTTTATAAATGTATCTCATAGTTTGGAAATTTTGAGCAGAAAAGGTTAAAATAAAGAAATTCTCAGTAGAGAATTTTATGCCATAATCTAATTTCCTCTAAAAAATCTAATGTAGTTTTTTTTCTTCAAGCCTAGATTTCTATGACTAACAAGTCTAAAAATGCTTAATTTCAGTAACAATAACAACATTTGGGGGTCATTCACTGAACCAGATACTCTTGTCTAATATTTTAAATTATTATTTTATTTAATCCTTACAACCAATCTTAAAGTTAAGTATTTTCCCTCATTGAATTAATAAAGATCATAAAATTTGGAAAAATCAAATACATCCTCTAAAGTTGCTCAAGTACCTATAGTCCTGGGATTTGAACCCAAAGCAGGGTCTTCACAATGACACTATACTACCTCCCCAGACTGCACTATATCCATTTTGGCACAGACCATAAATACCAATACGGATCTATGATCCAGGAATTTGGTTCAATAAAAAAATAATTACATGTCTATTCGTGAGGAAGAATGAGTCTCTTTTATTTATAGAGAAATTGTATCACCCTGTCATAGCAGTTTCCAAAGGAATCTGTGCAAAATTGGCCAAGACTAGATCTTTTAAATGTAAAGTCTTCCACAAATGAGTAAGCATCTGACTCACGTTAATTCTACAGCATTAATATGCTGGCCAAAGACTCAATAATGGAAAAAACAATCTGTACTTGAAATATCACTTGAGGTTTAATTAGTACAATAAAAATGAATTGGGAAGCATGAATAGCCAAGGCAGGATAAACCATTTGCCAGGCACTACTTCCTGGCTTAATAAGATTTGAAATCGGCACAAGTACAGAGCAAAGCTCAGCAATGCTTCCAAGAGCTTCTAGCACTACTGTAATGGGATCCTGATTTAAGCTTTAGAGACGTCTTCCTTTGCCCTCTGAGAAACCTCACTAAAGATAAGTGATGACCAACTGCCTAAGCAACAGACACCTCTGTATCTATGTCTCTTGACCTGGACGTGCTCAGAAAAGACATACCAGCCTGCAGATCTCTGCAGAAAATCATCAACCGTCCAGTGACAAGGCTGGCTTTCTTTAGACCAGGGCTTCCCAAACTTTATGTGCATATGAATCACCAGCAGATTTTATTAAAAATGTTTCTTCCTTTCCATTAGGTCTAGGTTGGGGCCTGAGTGTCTGTATTTCTAACATCCTGTTCCACAGACCACACTTTCGAGGAGCAAGGGGTTAGAAAATGGATGTTAGACAATTGTTCACTAGGCTTCCATCTCTACAACTATTACTCTTAAATCTGACAGGGGTCTGAACAATCATCTAGTCCACCAAACTTCCCCCAAAGTGTGTAGTATGTTCTTTGGAAATCTAATTCTTTGAGACATTCTATATTTAAAAAAAAAAAAAAAAAAATCAAGATTAAAAAAAAAAACATAGGAAATTCTGTAACTTGGATGTTCACTATGCATATCACCACATTAAAAGCTCTGAGAAGTCCTGCTCTGAAGGAGCCATTTAATTTTCATTGATCTTATATTCCCCAAGCTTATTTAAGTACATACCATTTCTTTGTGATACCTTGTGGCTTTGTTATTTTTATTTGAAGCAATTTGACAAAATATAAGATCTACACATTTAAATTTGGATATAAAATATGTTTAAAGCTAAATATTCCTATTGATAATAATAATATTAATAGTTAGTATTTATTGAGTACTTAATATGGGCTAGACTTAATCTGAAATATTGTCTATACTATCTGTCATCTTTAAAACTCTAGAGAATGTCAATAGTATCCCTATTGCCAGATGAAGAAGTTAAAGCTTATCAAGCGCTACAAGTAAATAGCCATGAGTGGGAGTTGGCCCTGACCCACATCTGTCTGTCTATGGTCTTAACCAATAAATTGATTGGCTGCTTCCTTTATTAGGCTCTTCTGTGCTTCTGTTCCCATCCATTGGTGCGCACGTCTTAAGAGCTGACAATACCGATTAGGCCCTTTGATTACTAATTCAAAGTATGCAGGTTCTCATTTTCTAATAATTAAAGAAAACTAACTGCTAATCACTTTGGATTATTAACTAAGCTTTGCAATAAATGAGATGAGTCAAGTTTGGGTTTTATTTTTCAATATGTACCTATAAGTCTAGACTGTGTTTTTTGTTTTTTATTTTTTTCATCTCATTTTAGTGATCTTGAACTCTGTTCATTTTGTGTTGGGTCATCACTCCATGTGTATAAAAATATTCAAGTAAATTATGATTTTGTTGCTCTCTGTCTTCTCTCCTCTCACTTTCTGTCTTCGTGGAATTTCTTCCAATTTCTTTGTTGCCTAGACATATATATATTTCACTACCAGAAATGATGCCAGAATGAGCCTGACCTACTTAAAAGATGCTGCTTTACATCTGGTTGCAAAAATGACAGAAAATTAGCAAAGAAAACTTCAAGGCTCAAACTGAAAAGGGGGAGGAGGAAGTAGACAAGAGTAAAGGGAGTCAAATATATGATGACAGAAGGAAATTTAACTTTGGTGAACACAATGCAATATACATGCGATGTATTACTGAATTGTACACTTGAAACCTATATAATTTCATTAACTAATGCCACCTCGATAAATTTAAGAAAAAAAGAAAATTGTGCTTCTATACTTGTGTGAGTCGTGTCATTACAGTGACAGTAACCACAAAACTTCCAAACACAAAAATTTGAAGTGGCTGGCAGGTTAGAAAAACAGCTTTATTTGCCATTCTAAAAAAGGTAAAGAAAAGCACCAGTTCATTGTGTATCTTGCCTTATTTTAACAGGTAAAACCTGATCTCTAATAAAAATAAGCAATGCAGTAAACTAGATTTTGTATGTTTTTTTAAAAATCAATGCAGTTAAGATGCTAAGAATATAATGTTTTAAATCAATCTAACTTCCGCATAAAGTATTAATACAGCATTTCTTTTTAATTCTCTGTGAATACTAACATAGAATTACTAACAGTCTATTTTCCTGGTTTCAAACAAATAAAAGAGTATGTACAAATATACTAAACAAATGTGTACTACCAACTATGGCAGAAACCAAAAGTAAATCTTCAAAATAAATCATTAAAGTCAATTTACCTGAAGGAACCAGGCCTCTCCTTCCAGGCACCTGTGAACTGACCTTTCTCATCATAAATAGTATTTTGCTGATGTGTCTTAAGGAGTCTCTACATTAAAAGTTTGAAGATTGGAAATGCGGAAAATTGAAATTGTCAGTATAAATAAGAAAGAAACCAAAGGCGGGCCTGATTTCAATCCATGAACCCATTAAGGGTGTTTTATACAGTAACTGCACAGTCCTTCAACCATCAACTGAGTTACCACCTTACGTTCACAGTTGGACTATGGTAACTAGTCAGCTTAGTAAAATGGGTTGAAGGATTGTTTTGATATAATCCAGAGGAATAATGCCTTTCTTAAATATATTTGCCATCTACTTAGAACAGAGCATTGCATCCACTATTAATACTTCCTGAAGAAACTCTCTTCCAGAGATTTGAATCATAATTTAAAAATTAAAGTGTAAAGTACACTGTTCCTTAATAATCTCATTCAGCCAAAAGAAATTATTGGAAAGTTTTTTGAAAACTAACTACTGAAGAGCAACCAAGGATAGAAGAATTGGGTACAAAAATTTTAGAATATATTATGTGAAAACAATTTCATTGAAAAATCACCAAAAGAAGTAGGATTTTGATATGGAATGATAAATAGCCTTTCTTCATCAGCACTTGTGATTTGGTTTCCGTCTTCAGAATCAGCGCCCTTAGTATCCCTTTTTTTCTGGTTACTGTGGAAATTTCATATGATCATGTTCTGATGACTTGCAGTATAAAGTTTTTCTAAAGTTAAAAAGGACTTTATAGAGAAAGAGACCACTACATGTTTCACAGCATGAATACATTTATGATAATTCATGGCAGGACAGGACTGTTAGGAAAAAAGTGGGGGACATTCCAACTGTGCTGCTAATGGGAATTATGCAGTTAAACTTCTCAGCCTCTCCTGCCATGCTTGCTCAATCACTAAGAGCAGAAGGAAAAATAAGAGATTTTTTTTGTTCAAAATGCAATGACGACGAAATCTTCAAAGGGAACTAAAAAATGCTGAAACATGCTAAATTGAGCTAGAATAAGTTCTATTAACTTAAATATCCACACCATTATATTAAAAATCCAGTCTAATCTGATCATTAACATAATATAGTTCATGTGTTTATTAATTGATTAATTCAGCAAACATTAATCAAATCCCTATTATATTCAATAGGCACTCTTTAGGATATATGGTTGTATATAAAATATAGACAACTTGTTCACTCTATAATACCTACATGATGAAATACTAAAAGGGGGATTTTGTTTGTTTTTAATTATAGTTGCATACAATAGTATATTAGCTTCAGGTGTACAAGTGATTAAACATTTATATACCTTACAAATTTATGAATTGAACACTCTGATTAGTCTAGTACACATCTGACACCATACATAGTTATTACAATATTATTGACTATATTCCCTATACTGCACTTTAGATTTCCATGTCTATTTTCATAACTGGCAATCAGTACTTCTTAATAAAGGGGAAGTTTTTAAAGAAAACCTACCTTATAAAGAATGAAATCCCAATAGCTCTTTTTTATTGAAATTAAAATATTGCTAGTTGCAAACTAAATACAATGGCCGAAGTTACTGGAAAATTGTTGGTTTACAATGATGAAATACACAAGACTATACTCTCATGAGTTACACCTAGAGTTAGTTTAAAAGTTTGATCAAAAAAGTGGAAATGAGATGAATTTACCATACTTGTGACTTAATTAAAAATCTAGTGTAATTTACTGCTCAGTCTAACTTCTCTTTAAAGAACCAAAGTTGGGAAATCATCATGAAGAAAATTAACACATGACTAAGCCCCAAATTGAAGTCTCTCCATCTCATCTTAAATCTCTAGAAATAATGTAAAAAAAATTTTAATACAGAACCGTGTTGGAAAACAAGAAAGCATATTGTCGATGGATAAGAAACTATGAAGAATCCCTGAAAAGAAAAAGCAGGGAAACAGACTTAAAGAAAAACAA